>NC_028646.1:77578325-77714847 GCF_001406875.1 Solanum pennellii | reverse complement strand
ATAGATGTTCTTGTGGTGATGACTTCCAGATTTTGGGGAATAATAGATGTTGAATTTTAGAAGTTATTGAATTGGTTTTTATTAATGAGTTTAAGTCTTCCGCATTACTTTCTGTTGATATTATATTGAAATGTTAGGGTTTAGATTGGTTGGTTCGCTCACATAGGAGGGTAAGTGTGGGTGCCAGTCGCGGCTCGGTTTTGGGTCGTGACAATATTATGATCTAGACTCATGGTATCATCAAAACCCAAAATATGTGTAAAAATTATATTATATCTTATAAAGCTATGAGGTAAATTAGATTATGTGTTTCAGATTGTTGTTAACTTATTATTATACGTGTCTTAATTTGGTCACAATTACATAAAAGAAAAGAAAAAAAAAAGGTAATTATCCAATTCTTCTAATAACTTTAGTGGGCCAACAATTTAGCCCTACATCTTGGGTCTACTTTATAGCAAGCCCAAGTCAAAAGGGCTGGCGGCTACCAACCCTACGGCCCACACGAACCTTTTTTATTTGACTGTGAGAATTGTTTTATTTTTGGCCGTGCGTATTTAAATTTGTTTTGCTAATAAATAAATAAATTATTCTTAAAATTTCAGTAATTCGATACCTAAATCTACTGTAAATAAACTCTAATTTAAAATATAAATTCGATAGATCATAAAAACAATTTTTAATAATCAAGATGTTTAAGCAACAATAAATCTAACAAACGTAATAGCAACATTTTAATTTTTTTCATATATATATATATATACGCGCTCAATTATACATAATTGAAATACATGTTTAGTATGAAATTTTGCTTCGAAATTACTTAAAATTGAGTAGTTGTTCAAAATAAAATATAAAACGGATACTAATTTAGATGTATTATTAGTGCTTTGTCAATTTTCTCTATTTATTTTTTTTCTTTTAATATTTATAGTAAAAAGCAACATAAAATTATTCTATGGAACACCAAGCTTTAGTTCAATTGAATAAGTTACAACTTGTGTTATTAAAAAAAGAAGTTACAACTTATGTTGATAATCAATTAAATTATATGTTACAAATACATAACTATTGTAAGTTTCAAAATTGTACATTTCTGTTTGTTTTAATTCTTAATTTAAAATATTAAGTAAGGTTTATGTGTTTTTATACCATTCAAAAGAATTGAACAATAAATATTAGTAGAATGCCATCTTTAAAATTATAATAACATACTAGTGAAATTTAACAAGTAAGAATTGAGAAGAATATAATGTACTCAAAATTTTATTTATATCTGTAATCAAAACAAAATAACAATTAAAAAAAAAAAGATGATCACATTATGACAAGGAATATTCCTTCTCTTATTGCCAATTATATATATATATATATTATTTTTAAAAAAAATAAATAATTATGTGTTACAACCTCAAATTACACCTTTTCTTTTATTCTAATGTTTTAACAATGGAAATTGCTAAGAAATTTCTCTAGAGTTTTTCTTTTTCCTTAAAAACAATTTCATTTTTTTAATCGTTAATAATATTTCATATGTGTTGAAGCCATAAATTTTTACACATTGTGTACATGATATTTCTAAAAGCTTAAAAAAGAATACGCAACAAATGCAATTTATTAGAAACTTTTATGCATATACTATTTATTTATTTTTTTAAAAAAAAGTGACCAATTAATTTGATTCATATACATCTCATTTATCAAATACTTTTACTATTTTATGGCACGTTTAGAATATTGTAATTATCAAGTAATGACATTTCATTATTTGATTAATTGGATTTTGTTGTCGGTATGGTATGTTTCTTTTTTTTTTTTTTGCATTATGGTATGTTTTTTTATTATCAAAAGAATATTTCACGTTAATCAAACAATAACTATTAATCAAATTTTTATAATTTTACTATATTTGTTAATTGTTGAGAAATAATCAAGCCACAACGTTTCATGATTTGACTCATCAAATTAAATTTTGATAAGTTTTCTATATTTGTCAATTTATAAAAATTAATCAATCAACACCATTTTATGATTTGATTCATCAATCAAATTTTAATATTTTCTCTATATTTGACAATTTATGAAAATTATTCAAGCACCAACATTTCATGATTTGACTCATAAGTCAATTTTTCTTATAATTTTTCTATTTTTGTCGATTTATGAATATCAAGTTACAATCTTTCCATCCATGGTGTAGTCCCCATTATATGCTGATATGGAAAAATATTAAAGAGAAACAAATTAGTTTTCATCCTATTAGAGTAAATATTGTAAAACAAAAATGGACAAGTGAATTTAAAAAATACTACTACTGATAATAATAATTTTGTATGCCCAAATTTTGTGTATTAATACAACAATAAAATACTTGGTACAATTTGATAAAGTAGGGTTGAAATAGTGTAGAGCGTATGCATACCTTATCTCTTCCCTATATAAGTAAGTTGTTTTCGATAGACTCCCGACTTGAAATTTTATGCACCAATACTGATAAACTTTTGTTTTTGACATAAACGATCAATATTCAAATTAATTTAAGTGTTATCCGACTGTTTTATACATATTGAATAAATCTGTCTACATGCGTAGAGATTCATACTACCAAAAACGTTTATCGAATCGAAAAACAATGGAGTTAGCCGGCATGCGAAGATAAACCTAGCAAATCATGTAGATAAGTCCTTACTGCCAGGTGTGTAGACGAGTGAACCACGAAGAGAATGAATATAGTAACTGACAAGAAATATAATTCGGCAGACGAAGCCAAACCTAGTTAATCAAATAGATAAGCCTCTATTGCCAGATGTACAGGGCATGTAAAGTGCGAAGGGAATGAATGTAACCGTCAAGTAATAGAATCGGCCGACAAGCGAAGACAAATCTAGAGTATCACATAAATAAACCCTATTGCCAGATGGACAAAGCAGATGAAGCGCGAAAGGACTAAATGTTTGATGAGTTGTTAAAAAAGTCGGTCGTATTTTGAAGTCAGGTATTTGGATGGAAGTGAGGCACAAGTCTCATTCTAGTTAAGATCAATTCAGAATAACATTATGTCTTTATCGAAAGCGTCCGTCCAATATTTAAACCATCAGGTATAAGAAAAATTCATCACATCATGGTAGAAAGTTAGTAAGTATTTGAGCGTTGTTCAGTTTTCCTCGCTTCTATGTTATTCTTTGATTTTATTATTTGTTGTTTCCTCTACTTCAATTGCATATTATCTATCGTTTTGATATTGTTCTTCTACTTTAATCTTAACATGATTTCTTCATTACTGTATTTCTTTTTCATACTTGAGTTTGATACATTTTACATGAATCAAAAATCTATCGAAAATATTTTTCTATCTTTCACAAAATAGACACAAAAGTGTATACATACATACGTACAAATATATCACACATAAAATTATACTAAATTTATTACTATAACTTTTGTTGTATCAGATTAAGTTGAACTACAACGGCGTATACCTCATCAACATTTCTAACAAATTTATTTATGCTTTTTTAACCTAAAGATAGATTAACGTAAATAAATAACTCTTTAATATAAAAAAAAAAGTTGGTTTTTTTCTTTTTACTCTTTTAAGGAAAAAAAATACAGTAATGGGCCCTACCGAATACACTTCTACCGACCCGCATTCTGAATTTAGGTCTATAAATACCCCTTTGACCCTTCTAATTTTCTCTCACTCCTCTCCATAACTAAGCACAATTTTGGAGAGAGAGAAACTCAAAAACTCCGGTACCCTTTTTCCGATCATCGATTGCCGGAATCATAATCGCTAGGTTTTCCGGCATCTACGATCGAATCGGGTCGAAACCGTTTTGGAATGGATACGTACTGTTCGGATTGCAAGAGGAACACGGAGGTGGTTTTTGACCACGCCGCCGGTGATACGGTCTGCTCGGAGTGTGGGCTGGTGTTGGAATCTCGTTCAATTGATGAAACATCTGAGTGGCGTACTTTTGCTGATGAGTCGGGTGGTGATGACCCGAATCGTGTTGGAGGACCCGTTAACCCGTTGCTCGGTGATGCGGCTCTTTCTACAGTGATATCTAAAGGGCCTAATGGTAGTAATGGAGATGGTTCTCTTGCTAGGTTGCAGAATCGTGGTGGTGATCCTGACCGCGCGATTGTTTTGGCTTTTAAGGCCATTGCTACCATGGCTGATAGGTCGGTTACTTGTTGCTTTTATTTCCTTTTGTTTCTGATGAACCCTACTGAGTTTTGTTACATGAAGTATTAGTTGAATTTGATACTTACGTTATGATATTTGTGGTTTTATTTTGTTTAGATATTTGAATGTCGGTAGTGTGAAATTTGTAGTATCTATATGATTGGGTATCAAAATGAATTGGGCTCGAATGGATCCGATTGGATATAGATGATAACTTGCCTCTGATTGATGTGTAGTAGGAGGATGAGGAAAAGGGAGGGGGTTAAAAGATGAAAATGAGCTTATGTTATGATCATTGATCGAATTCCAGGGCTTGTGTGATAGTGACTATTGGTATGATTTAGGTTAAATCTTATAGAATCTGGTAATGAAATTGAATATGTAAGATGGCTACTTTGAAGATTATAACTGTATTAGCTTTTTTCTCCCTTCCTTGATTAAACTTTTTTGGAGGGAAGAAATTTGTGGGATGATATGTGGATTTATAGTTTGATTGGCTTGGTGTTGTTATTACGCCAATTAATCCATCTGCTTTGTCCTTCCCATGCTCTATGAGATGGCATTTGTGTTGGCCTTTTGTTACAACTACATTTGAAGTGATAATACTGGTTCAGCGAGGTGTATCATTCCTTTTAATTTTTGAAAGCTTGGAAATTTGTTATGCATCGATTGAACTGAGTTTTCTCTCTCTATGTTTTGCAGGTTGAGCCTTGTTTCTACTATAAGGGTATGTTCTCTAGTATTCTTTTAAGTTAATTGGGCATCACAGAATTATCTGTCTGCATTCTTGGATTCTCTTGCACCTTTTTAGTTGATGCATATGACAGTGCAGCTTCTTTCTATTTGGTGTTTCCATCGCTTAATTTATATGCGTGTTAACATCTTTAAAGTTTTCTGTTGCTTAGTCCCTTTGTCTATTTTATAAGTTAATTACATGTAATTGCAACTTATTACCCTTTTTTGTCCATCTTATTTTGCTTTAGTAAACAGAAACCATTAATTTTCTCCGCCTAAGTATACTGTGTTTTTGTGAAAGCACCAAAATTTGATTTCTTGTTGCTGCAGGGTATTCCCCTAGATATGTTAAGGGATGTCATCTGTTACAATCTTTTTTCCTTATCGCAGCGAGTATTTTGATGTAGCCTTTTTCTCTTCTTTTTGGGATTAATCTGATTGTTCTTATTGCTGAAAGTCTTGTTTTGCACTAATTGGTATATGTCTTCTTTGATCTTGTGCAGGATCGAGCAAGTGAGATATATAAGAGGCTTGAAGACCAAAAGTGTACAAGAGGCAGGAATCTTGACGCTCTGGTCGCTGCTTGTATCTACATTGCGTGCCGTCAAGAAGGCAAACCCCGCACTGTAAAAGGTGTGGCAATGTTTTCTAATCATGTAGATTAACAGTTTACTCTTCTGTGTGAACTCTAAACCTTTCGGTGTTGATTAGAAATATGCTCAATTGCCAATGGAGCTAGTAAGAAGGAAATTGGCCGAGCAAAAGAGTTCATTGTGAAACAATTGAAGGTTGAAATGGGAGAATCAATGGAGATGGGAACTATACATGCTGGGGACTATCTGGTGAGTCTACTAAATATGTAGGTTTCGGCCTCTTTGTGGGGGCGTAAGTGTGATATGACTATTCTTTTATGCTATCCTGACATGAACTATTCTTCATCTTCAGAGACGTTTTTGTTCTAACCTTGGTATGAACCATGAAGAAATTAAGGTTGTCCAAGAAACTGTTCAGAAGGCTGAAGAGTTTGATATAAGGTACACATTTTTGTTTGTGTATATTTGATTATGTTCTTAATATGGTGAACCCATACGTTGGCCCCCCAGAATAATCCAGAGGCTGGTTTAAGTCATTTGTTTGAGGATCTGCATGTGAACTCTTTGGGTTAACTACTTGATTTTTGCAGTCCCTTGAGTTCTCTTCTTTCATATTAAATGGACCTTCCATAAATTTGATTTTGGCACTTATTCTGTTCTGAGAACTTTAGAGAAGTTCTATTTTTTTAAAAAAAAAATAAAATTGATAGAACTTGAGTCACTGGGTAATAGAGGTGGAGCTATTTTTTCAACCGAGTTAAGTTCTTGCTTGAACGTCTTCCCTGCTCCACCCTCTTAAGAAAAAGATTGGCAGATCCCACTTGTTTGATTAAAATGACTCTTATATGCAAGTCTCGTTAAAGAGATTTTCGTGGACATTTCACAACTAGATTTTAGTTTCTTTTCTTAGAGTTTTAACCAGTAAATGAATTGCTAAAAGGAAAGAAGAGCGAATTGATCGTTATCACTCAAGATCACTAGAGACTAAGGTTGGTGGATTAGATCGTTAATAGTTATTTTCCTTTTTGCAGGAGGAGTCCTATATCAATTGCTGCAGCAATAATATACATGATCACTCAACTTTCAGATTCAAAGAAACCTGTTCTGCGAGGTTAGAACATCAACCTTCCTCTTTGTGCAATCTTGAGCCAAAGAGGCAATGTATATTCCTTTACATTCATGCTTCCTTAAGTAGGTGCACAATGATGCATTTCTATATCCAATTGCTGCATAAGTGAATTCTTCATGTGGGGTCGCCTAGCTGCTGCTTTTAAGTCTTGGTTGTACCTGTATATGCTAGTTTCTTATATACATCTGAACGGTTTATGCTTGCAGCAGATATCTCAGTTGCAACCACTGTTGCAGAAGGGACAATCAAGAACGCTTACAAGGATCTTTATCCTCATGCTTCCAAAATAATTCCAGAATGGTACGTGAAAGACAAGGACCTTAAGAGCCTGTGCAGTCCAAAGGCATAAGAGTACCTTAGTCGTTGAGCTCTATAAATCTGCTATAGGGCCTCAAGTCTGTAAGAATTATTCAAACAGAGAAAACATCAGACGCGGAGTTTTGGCTACCCTGTGTTCTGGATTCACAAGGCACCGTAGGTCATTTAGACCAGAGTAATCCATATTATTTTCTTTTTCATTTATCTCTTCCCCTTCCCTAAAACACAAATAGGTTCCATTTTTTTTTGAATGTTACAGATTTCATAGGCAATTGTCCAATTTTTGTATGGCTAAACATTGTCATGCAAAGTGAAATGTTCTCGTCTTCCATAAGATCCATCATTTGGTGAGGTTACTTCCTTTTTCGAACCATGTCGCTGTTGTTCGTTTTTTTGCATTGAAAATATTCTCATTGGCGAGATAATTTATGAATATGCTCTTCTAAAGATTGAATGAATTATTATGAACAGGATGAGTCTGTTGCATAATATCTTTGAAGACGCTGCATTAATAAATCGTATATCTCCATGTTGCTTGTTACGTTACACTTTGGATGGAATCGTGTTGCAAATATCTTATCCATTTCCTCTTTATCTTCTTTTTTTATGATCAAAGATTTTTCTCTAATATCTTATCCATTTGCTGCTTCTTTTGGCACATCATATTAATAATAATTGGCTTATACTAGCCCATCTTTTTTCTTTTCCTTTCCTTTCCATACAATCATTCTTTACTTGGCCTCCTATCTTTTTGTCTTGTTTATGTGGAGAAAGAAACATGTGCTAATCGAGTCGTGCACAAGTTGATCTGTTCGAATACCATTATATATATAAATTGCTTCAACGTTTTAAATTTGTCACATACTTATGATTTATTGTTAGTTTGACATGATTCATTCTCTTTTTATTAGGTCTTAAAATAGCAAGACAATTTTTTTAAAGGGTTACACATTACAAGTATAGATACATAATGCAATCATCAATTTATTTCCTTCTGCTAGTCTAAATTAAAACAAGTCATTTATTATATTATCAGTGTTTCTAAATAATACAATAAAAATACGTTAGAAGAAAAAATTGTACTATACTCAATCATTACTTTCAAATCAAACCACAGACACACGCTATGCATGTATATATATATGTGTGTTTTGTATAGAGCTATTTGTCAGATAATATAATCTGCACATTTGAAATATGATATTCCCGATTGAGAGCATCATAAATACATGATACACACTTACAACCTAAAATTTTAAAATATATTTGCATGTACTTTACTTAAACAAGTTAAAAAATGTACTACAACATGCTTATAATTTTAAATGTCATTGGTATATATGTATAGCGATAGGAGGTATTAATTACATTTATGCATGCATAGTTAACTTATGTAACCTAACAAATTTTAATCCAAATATCTAAATTAAGACCCAAGAGAACCAAACAAAAAGAGATAATCTACTCGTTCTGTTTTAATTTATTTGTTGTGTTTTCATTTGATAATGATGATACAAATAAATAATATTTTTAAATTAAATATACGAAGAAAAAAAAAAGATATTCATTTAAAAACGAACTAAATAGAAAAATAAGATGAATAAATTAAGTTTTTCATTGCTTTGTCTTTATTTTGTCAAAAATTCAAAAAAACTTAAAAATTGGTTATTTTGTCAAAAATTCAAAAAAACTTAAAATAACCACAAGAACCACATGACTTTCCTACTCTTTCACCATTTCCCCCGCCACTTCCTCCGCCTAACTATAAATCCATCTTCTTCTTCTTCACAACAACAAATCAATGGTTTTTTCATCTTTAAAACCAAAATCACAACCAGCCCATTTCATCTTTTTCAATTTCAATCACATCCGTACAAAAAATTACACATTTTGACATAAAAATTGTTACTAATGGATGCGTACTGTTCGGACTGTAGAAAGAGCACAGAAGTTGTATTTGATCATTCAGCTGGTGATATGGTTTGTTCGGAATGTGGGTTAGTTTTGGAATCTCATTCGATTGATGAAACATCTGAGTGGAGAACTTTTGCTAATGAGTCGGGTGATAATGACCCGGTCCGAGTTGGTGGACCGAATAATCCATTGCTTTCTGATGGTGGGTTATCTACAGTGATCTCAAAACCTAATGGAACTACTAGTGATTTCTTGACATCGTCTTTGGGTCGATGGCAGAATCGTGGGTCGAATGCTGATCGATCTCTTATTTTGGCTTTTAAAGCTATCGGGGTTATGTCTGATAGGTACGTTATAATGTTCCTTCAATTTACTATTTTCATTTTGGGCGTAAATGGTGGTGCATTGTGTCTTAGGCTTCTGTACTTGAGCTGAGGTCTATCGGAAACGGTCTTTCCATCTCCCAAAATGTAGAGGTAATGGGTAAGATATGCTTACACACTAACGTCTCCTGACTCCCACTTGTAGGATTACACTGAGTATGCTGTTGTTATTTGTGGTGGTGTAAAGTTTTGATTTTTTTGATATGGTTTTCTATGATTTTTGTGGGGAATGTGGGATGAGGGATAATGCTATCTTTAGTATTTTGTCGTAGGTTCTTAACTTTTGTTATTTGTCACCTCAAATTGCTTTGATATACTTGTCCTTGAGCCGAGGGTGTATAGAAAACAACTTTTCTATCTTCTTCTTAAGATAGGGGTAAGGTGTGCGTACACACTACCCTCATGAGGCCCCACTTGTGAGATTGCATTGAGTATGTTCTTGTTGTTGTAAGTGATTTAAGTTAGTAGAAAAGATGTCATGTATTTATTGGTTAGGTGAGTCGAGATTCACACGCTCTGTTTATTTGATTACCGGAGTTGGAGTAAAATTACTGGTAGAGTTGGTGTTATTTGCTTGGGCACTCAAGCGCTGAGCTGGGAGCATTAAATTGTTGAATGTCTTGGTAAAAAGTGTATTTTTTGGATTGATTACTGTTGAAAATGATGTGTGGTGATGATATCATATAGTTAGTGTGAGAAAAGTTTGCATCTTTACTGTTGCTCTACCTATTCTTTTTTGTAACAAGCGGTCTATGTTGTGGTCAAGTGTGAATATTATTGGCTGAATCACTTAGTCTTCTTTTATTGGCCTAAACAGCAGGGTAAGCATATGTGTAGATTTTGTATTTATGATCTTCTTGATGAGGTGAATGCCCATAGTGGTGTGTGCAGTGTACTCTTGATTGCATGAAAAAATTCTTTAAGGTCGACAATGCTCATATGGTGGATTGCAAAAACTGGCAGTAGTTACCAGGCTGGACCATGGTTGAACATTTTACTAAAGAAGCAATAGACAAGATAATGACAGTCAGATGAGACGTAAATGAGTGTAGTTTATAAAAAGCATAGCGTTTGGTTCCAAAATAGTGGTGATAGAAGAGCACTATTGCAATTTTCAGTTGAAAGTGGAATTGAATTATTGGCTTTAGACCTTGCTTTGTAGTGACTTTCTACGGTATATCCCTTGGTTTGAAAATGCTCTGTTTTATGTTTCTTTTTTTATTTATGTTCTGTGCTTTTGTTGCCACCTTATAGTGTAGGAGTTACAAATGTTTAGTCCAAAGTCATTTCATTGCCTTAAAATAGTGGTATTGTCTACTAAAATAAGAAAAAAAAAGTTTTAGACTCATCTGCTTTAGACAAAAAAAATAATTTTTTTTACGGTTAAGGAGAAATTGGTTTAGATGCCTCTGAAAGACAAGATGAATGTGTATCCTGTAGACTACAAATAGAAAATACTTGCCTATCTACAACAATTTTGTGATTAAAAGATAGAAGTATTTTGAAACTTTCACCTTGTAATTTTCTCATACTAAATTCAAGGCATTTGCTTCGTTTTCGAATTGCCAAGAACTCTCATGGCTCGATTCATAAAGTGTCTTCTAGCCTTTACACTATTGGAAAAATTTCTGTTGGGCCTTCAAGTATTGTTGCAGTGCCTTAGGTGGCTGGAAGCATCGCACATCTTTTCACCTTGAAAGTTGTCTTGGTGCACCCAGAATAATCACCCTGGAGCCATAGAGAACTTCGTTTGGTTGTAATTCTGTTTTTCCTGTCATTTGATTTTCCAAGGAAACTAGTTTAGTCCATACAATGAATTACACCATACACTTTTTGCTCTCAAGTATTGTGTAGGTTGGGAAGTTGATTGAAGAAGTTTTATTTAATCAGTACAATTTGCTCTCTTTTTTGTTTTATTTGTCCACCACTTCATATATTATACATCAAAACATTTCAACTTATTCTTCAAACAGTGCTCTTGGTTTTGGTATTTTTTCTATATATGTGTTTCTTCTGGTCTCTTCTGTTACATTATTCTATTAGAGCCAAATGAACTAGTAATGTGAAACCTATTCATTATAAGTATGT
Organism: Solanum pennellii; assembly: GCF_001406875.1. NCBI lineage: Eukaryota > Viridiplantae > Streptophyta > Magnoliopsida > Solanales > Solanaceae > Solanum > Solanum pennellii. Next base: position 77,703,498 of record NC_028646.1, on the reverse strand, counting down.
CTCTGGTCTGGCTCCTTATTATATTGACTGTAGCTGAACTTATAATGCGGAATTCCAAAAAGATATGGCTGATGCAATTATACCTATTTCAGGTTGGGCCTGGTTGCAACCATAAAGGTATGTTCTACTCCTAAAGTCCTGATACTCATTTTCAATCAAATGACATTGAGATGTCAGGAAGTCTCTGCAGATATATGCTTGTGTTAAGAAGTGTCCAGTTACTTTGTCTTTCCAATTTCATTCAATGTGTATGAAGAGTCATATTCTCTCTTTTAGCTAGGGCTGCCTGATTCATTTGCTCATTTCACCACTCAGCTGGATACACAGTTCAATATTCAACAATGTTAATGGGTATAGTATGCACCGTCCTGCCGCCCCTCTACTAACAACTGATTCATTTGGCCAGAGATATAAAATTTGGAAGCTATTTGTGTATTTTTTTGCTTGTGACCTGAGTGGTGTAGTATGTTCTTCTAGAACTTGGAGCTTGTCTTTGTCCTGTGACCCTGTATTTGACATTACGCCAGACATCTCATGGCAGGAATTAACAATTTTTGTTAGAGTACGTCACAGTATTGTTTTCTTAATATTATTAGGATATTCTCTTTTAACATTTACAAGTATAAGGAACAACCCAAGGACTCTAGGTTATGATCTTTTTAAAAGATGAACTTGAAGATGTTTCTGTACTTCATGTTAAGTAATTTGACAGTTAGACACTAAAAGCCACAGATAATTTTTGTTCAGTATTTCATTATAATGGTTTAGATTTTGTTCAAAGGACCGAGCTAATGAGATATACAAGAAGGTAGAAGATCAAAAATCTAGTAGAGGAAGGAACCAGGATGCTATATTGGCTGCTTGCCTATATATTGCTTGTCGACAAGAAGACAAGCCTCGAACTGTGAAGGGTACAGCCTAAGACTTTTTGTCATTTTGGTGTCCTGATTTAACTTCCAATATGAATGAGCTTTCTTCAAACTGTGGATTGGAAATAGAAATTTGCTCTGTTGCGAATGGAGCTACAAAGAAGGAAATTGGCCGAGCAAAGGAATACATAGTGAAACAACTAGAGCTCGAGATGGGTCAATCAGTGGAAATGGGAACTATACATGCTGGGGATTTCATGGTGAGGTTTATTTGTAAAAGTATGAGAGAAAGACTCCATTACCAAAAAAACAAGACTACATTCTCCTTCTAACTACCATTTTTCTAAAATGAATTTCCTATCGAACTTTTGCTGTTTCTAATAACTTGGTTACTGATACATGCTTTTAACCTTTAGCGGCGCTTTTGTTCAAATCTTGGGATGACAAATCAAGCAGTTAAAGCTGCTCAAGAAGCAGTCAAAAAATCTGAAGAGTTTGACATAAGGTAGCTTTGCTTGTATTATGTTGATTCGCAGATGCTTATTCCAGATTTATCAAGCGCTCAAACTAAATGCTGCATTTAGCTAAAATTGATCTCATTTTTTCCAAGTGGAGAGCATGTGTTTTCAAATTAGTGGGTGATGAGGAGTCTTTAATTCTATGACTGTAGATTGTTAAGCTTAAGAAGTTCTAGTTTTTGTTCCTTACATGGTAACTTTCACTATATTACAGTAGAGACAAAACCATGGATATGGTAGTTAAATAGGTAAATACATGACGATGGCGGTGTTCGTTTTTGGTATCAGAAGATAATATAACTATATAGCAGAACCACGACCCTTAGCAGCAGCAAGCAAGGTATGAGTTATGCTTTCTCTTCATGTCATGTTCAAAAGATGGACCTAGTCTTCATTTTATCTGCTACCTTGTGTGGTTAGCTTGCCTCTAGGATGATTGCATTTTTGGGATGCTAAGATATGTATTCACATATTTCTTGTTGCAATCGATTTTTCATGAGTCATGACATTTGATCTTTAAGTAAAAGAATTCCTGGTGTAACTTGAATTAAGATTTTAGAAGTACAGGCTTACAGAGTGATTATTTGACCTGAATACCAATTCCTAGCTCCCATGCTTAATAAGGATTCATACAGCCGACCTCAACTAGCTTGAGGTTGAGGTGTTGTTTTTGTTATGTAGCTTCTTACAATTTAGTTACTTGTCATATTCTTCCACTGGAACGAGGAATTTTTTATATCTGTTCCCCTCCTTGAGATACAATTATCACTTAGTACTGCTTGGCATCTTTCAAAGAACTGGTCATGCTACTTGTTCCAATTTCCAAAATGCTTCAACAGTCATATGATACCCATATGTATCTACTCCTCCATATGAAACTGCAGGAGAAGTCCCATTTCGATTGCTGCAGCAGTTATCTACATAGTCACCCAGCTTTCGGATGAGAAGAAGCCAGTAAAAGGTAATGAAAATGTTATTATTCTCTTTCTTTTGACATGGATGCTTAGACACCAAATTCCCTCCTTTATAGGAATTGCATTAGTGCAACGAGCTTTCCTCCGTATTTCTAGTGATTAGCCTCATACCCTATACCATTTTTATACTGCTACATTAGCCCACGCCTCTAAAATTGCATGATGTTTCCTATGACGATTTGAATTGAAAGTCTTTGTCCTGGGGGGTGATGCGTTACATTGGAGGTTAAACACCACTCATATTACTGTGAATTGTTGTTTTCTGAAGCATCTGCATATGAATATCCGACATGTCATGTAAAGAACTGTATGAATGCAGATGTGTCACTTGCAACTGGAGTTGCTGAAGGTACGATCCGGAATTCATTCAAGGATCTATACCCACATCTCTCAAAGATAATACCAAATTGGTATGCACAGGGTCAGGACCTAAAAAACCTCAGCAGTCCTTAATGAAGCTAAGCTAACCATGTCAACAAGTGACAACTTTTTCCAAAAATGCCTTCAAGAATGTTGTGTATCGGAGGACCCTTCAATGAAATTAACAGGAGGGGAAGCTTCTTTTACCCCAAGATGTGGGCTAATACACATTAAATTATCAAACAGTTCTAACTTAGGATAGATCTTCAAGTTAAATTACAAGTTGTAAATGTTTTTTTTCCCTTAAAGTTGATACTCTTTCTTCATAGACTACTGTACTGAGATTAACATGAGAATGTAGTTTCCAAATTTAACTTCATCACTTATGCATCATCCTCTTTTAAGGATCTTATGAATTTGTCGACTCGAATTTATATAGAGACTCAAGCACTAGATAAATTCGTAAAATTTACTTTAGGGAATGGATCATCTATAACTTTTATTAAGAGTTATTTGATCCACTTTAAAGAATGAGACATAAACTTTAGGGTAATGGATCAACATCTACATAGTTTATATTATCTTGTTTTTATTTTATATAAATTATAACATTTGAATTAATTTTACAAAATATTTATTACCTCCTTAGTAGAAGACTAACAAAAGACAACCAATAGTTATATTGTACAAGATATTGTCTTTTGAGGTTGAGTCAAATCAAACTTAGCAGGGATCCAATCCACACATTTATTTCTCCGCGTGTAAGACATGTGAAGAACCTCATATCAATGGTTTAAGATATATATAATCATATTAGCTTATATATAAGCCAACAACAAAAAAGAACAACAGTGTAATTAATTGTACAATATGTTATGCGTAACACCTTGAATCTCAAGACGTAGAAATTCTAGTTTTCAGAAAAACTGGTGCCAGTATTAACGAACCACCCACGGACTGTAAGTAGGATCACAGACTGTAGGTGGGGTTCTTTCGTTAAAGCCCGAATCTGTTTAGTCTCTGGTCCCACCCACGATCAACCAGTACGGTCAGTGGTTGGAACTACGGACCGTAGGTGAGGGTCAACAACTACTTAGAGGGAAATTGGTGTTGGGTCAACTTCAAACGGTCATAATTCTTAGCACAAAAGGATTAGATGGCCATGACCTATCAAATGAAAGATAATTGGATCTTCTTTCCAACGTCACTGAGTTTGCAAAAATCACATCTCTGAATAAAAAGTTATACTCGTTTTTAATGAAACCCTGACGGGCAGACTTGACCGACGTTCCCTACCTATGGTTGGTAGGTCAACCCACGAATTGTAGGTCCCTCCGTGGATGGCCTTCGTCAGAATTAAGTCAGGGTCGTTTTGGTAGTTTTTCTTATGCATTTGACACTTAAACTACGTCGTTTGATCTCTAAACTACATAGTTTTGATCAGTGTAAGCCTAGTAACTTAGTCAGATCTTTCCCTAAGCGATTCTTTCACTAAAAAATCATCAAACTCAGAACAGAAGTGGAGAAAAGAGGCGACCCGAACCCTTCCAAGAACGCAACAAGTTTTCTTCAGTTCCACTCTCACATGTCTAATGCTGATATCAATGACTTAGGTCTAATTAATTGAGGACTACAACGATAATTTATGTAGAGAGGGAAATTAGGTAATTGATTGAAGGTTATAACAATAATCTATGGTGGCTATTTTCAAAAGAATTTGACCATAAATGCAATTCAAAATTAGGCTAATATAAGTCAACAACAAAAAAATTAATACTACAATACTTAATTGTACAATATGTTATGTGAGTTGTACTATTATATTTTATTCACATATATCTTTATTTTACTTTATCAATATTTAGAAATCAATTTTTATTATGTTAGGTGAACCATATTTATAGAAAAGAGATTTAATTGTCATTTTTATTTCTCCAAATTATTTTTTGAATAAGTGTCAACTGTCAAAATGTCTAATATTGATATCAATGATTTAGTTTAATTAATTGAGGGCTATAACAATAATTTGTGTAGAGTGCAAATATAGGCAACTAATTGAGGGTTATAACAATAATTTATGTAGAGTGAAAAAAATAGGCAATTAATTGAGGGCTATAACAATAATCAATGGTGACTTATTTTTGAAAAAAAGAAATTGGTTACAATTCCAATGCAAAATTAGGCCAAAAAATATGTTTTTCATTTACTTTTACCCAAAAGGACAATATTCCCTCCGAATTATCGTAAATCGTATACAGATATCCTTTGTCATACTTTTGTGATATTGGTGCTCCTTCCGTTAAAAAATTAGAGCATAAATCCTTCACTCTAACAGAAAACTAAATAAGGACTCGTGACACAATCTTATCCGTCGGTCCTATATTTAACAAATGTCGGGAGATAGATAAGAGTATGGTACATATATGTCCGTTAGTATAAAATATATATTTACTCTAATTTTTAGAAGATATGTATCTACATATACCATCTACGATAATTCAGGGTATTAATATTTTTTTCCCTTTTAAATTATTAGACTTCTAAACAATAAACATTGAATCTAATTGTAGAAAGTTGTTTCGTAGTCCCTCATTTATTGGAAGTTTCAATTTTTAGTTGTTACCTATAATAAGTTTGATTAAAATGTTTAATTCCTCTCATCTTTCATAAATATAATAGGCATAATACATAAATGTGCCCTTTAACTTGCTTCAAATTATATTTATGTTCTTCAATTTTGGGTGTGCACAAATAGACACTTAAACTTGTATAAAGTTGAACAAATAGATACACATGTCCTACATGTCATCCTATATGTCATTTTTTGTCCTACGTGGTGTTCTACGTGTATTGTGTCATGTAGGACTCATGTATTTATTTATTTAAAAGTTGGATAGTTAAAGTGCATATTTGTGCTTATTGAAAATTGGAGGTCAAAATTAAAATTTGAAGCTAAGTTTAGGATCCAACGTATGTATTATGCCAATATAATATCATGTTTTTTCATATTCTTTATAAAATTCTACAAATTTGAACCGAAAAAGTTATATTATTCAATCACGTGGTATAATTACTTAGTGCACTTTTTTCATTTTTTAATGGGAAAATACACAAGTATCTCCTCAACATATGTCCGAAATCTCAGAGACACACTTATACTATACTAAGGTCGTATTACCCCCTGAACTTATTTTATAAGTAATTTTCTACCCCTTTTCGGCCTACGTGGTACTAGAAAAAAAAATCAATCAGCATTGAGCCCACAAGATAGTGTCACGTAAGTCGAAAAGGGGTAGAAAATTATTAATGAAATAACTAGTATAATATAAATGTGTCTCTGAAATTCCAAACATAGATTGAGGGGTACTTATGCATTATCCCTTTTTTAATTAATCATGAAATGCATTAAACTCATGTCGTTGAAAAAAGATTATATGTGGGGTTTTAATAGGACAAACTAAACTATATTATGCTGCAATGATTTTTGATTATTCATTGTTCATTAGAGCATTAACTTTTTGTGTTAACTTGAGGTAATTCTGTATGACAACAGCCTGTTTGGTTTATCTTTTTAATTATTTTTGACTAATCAGTCTAAAAATATTTTTTGCTAATTTTAGAGAGTTCTTGGTGCTCAATCAAGGCTCTAAAAATGCTTCAAAGAAAAAGCAAGGTTGAATATATTGACAATTCCTTAATTTTGTTAGAAAACTTCATCTAGATATTCGAACTATGATTTGTTTCAGTTAAATACCTGAACATACCATAAAGTGTCTTCATTAGACATTTTCGCTTCAAATTTTGAAAATATTTTTGTGCGTTTCTTGAGCGCATATCTTTGTGTGAACATACAATATTTTTTTTCGATTTGACTTGATTTGCGATTCGGTTCAATTTTCGGGTATAGGCGAAATTACTACCGGCGAGATAAAATAATTCCATTGGATATCAGATATTCTTATTTATCCCATTCCTTGGACCCAGTGGTGTACAAAAGATTTTTTCAAAGCGATGTCACCATCAAAAGGACAAAAATGGCTCTAAGACGAAAATTAATGAAAGTTCTATTTTAGGCCTCCAAAAATTTGAGACCTCTTTTAATTTGATAATATTATAAAATTTTAAACTAAACTATTCACATTTTTATATCATTAAATAAACCCGGCAATGCATTTAAATCAATTCCTTCACTTCACTGCTCATTAGCTTGTTCTTCCAAGTCAGTTGAAGCTTGAGTCGTTAAGGTTAACTTTGAACATTTGTAATTTTTTTTAGAATAATACCTGTCCATTAAAAATTTAGACTAATTTAGACGAAGTCGTATCATGTGATACACCTTGGATGTGCCTAAATCCACATAGTAGTTTGTCCTATAATAAAAGATCTAAAAATTAACAGTACTAAGAGAATCACAGAAATAGTAATGGTCCTGCTCTGATGCACAGGCTGGAAACTCAGACTTTGGGAGTGTTCTTTTGTTTTTTTTTTACAATGAGGAGGATGATATTATTCTTTGGTAAACATAATTGTCATAAACAAACTTTTGGTTTTTAAATAATGACCATTGTGAAGATTGAAGAGCCTGCTCCACAAAGCGGATTCATGATTTGAAGTTTATTATATGCATATTTTTACTGAATTTCTTAACAAATATTTTTGCGAACTCAAAGCTTCCATCTAGCTCCGCCTCCGCAGCAAGAACATGAGGGAAAAGTTGGTAACAATTCAATATAGGCATAATACATGAATTGGACCCTAAACTTGACTTCAAATTTTAACTTTGACATCCAACTTTTATAATGCACAAACAGACACTTTAACTATCCAACTTTTAAGTAAATAAACACATGAGTCCTACATGACACAATACACGTAGGACAAATGACATGTAGGACACGTGTGTTTAGTTGTTCAACTTTATACAAGTTTAAGTGTCTACTTGTGAGCCAAAAGTTGAAGGGCATAAATGTGATTCGAAGCCAAATAAAGGGCATAATTATGTATTATGCCTTCAATATATAGTATGATATATTTTGAATTTTGAACACACAACACCTTTTTTTCTACATAAATCCATAGCTCAGAGGATTAAGAGTATTAACTTTTTTATAACCACTTGTCAGTGGTGTAATAACAATAACAACGTATTCAATGTAATCCCACTTGTCGATGGTTTTATTAGGAAAAAAAAAACAAAGAAAACAACTGCGTACAGGCTACAGCTATACATGTTTTGCATACATTTATTAAATTTTTTAGCGGCCCACAAGCAAGTATGAGTATTCATTGCATTCATGCATTATAAGAGCATCTATATATGTTTTCACTGGAAGCTGTAGATACTCATAGCAATTTCCCAATGGCTGAGAGCAACACAACAAAAAGCAATGACCAAATAAGTGTTGAAGATGCACAAGTGGCTGTGGTTATGGTGCCACTTCCAGCACAAGGCCATCTCAACCAGCTTCTCCACCTCTCGAGGCTCATCGCCTCGTATAATATCCCAGTGCACTATGTTGGAGCAACCACTCATATTCGCCAGGCCAAGTTACGTGTCCATGGTTTCGACCCTGTTACTATTAGAAACCTACATTTTCACGAATTCCCTACACCACCTTTTGAAAATCCCCCTCCAAATCCAAATGCTTCTCATAAATTTCCTGACCATATACTCCCTTTACTTAATGCAACAATCCATTTCCGCGAGCCGGTGTGCTCTCTTGTAAACCAACTCTTAGGCGCCAATCATCGGAGAGTGATTGTCATTTATGATTCCATGATGACTTGGGTGGTACAGGATGTGCCAGCAATTCCAAATGCCGAGTGCTACCGTTTTAATGGTTTCTCAGCTTTCTATATGCTTTCATCCTATTGGGAAACCAAAGGAAAACCTTCCCAACCTGAAACTGAGATATTTGACGACATTATATCAAGCGAAAACTGCGCTATCCCAGAGGTATGGGAATTGTGGAATAAACAAGGAGCCCTTGAAGGGAAAATTTGCTCTGGACAACTTTACAATTCATCCAGAGTAATAGAAGGTTTATACCTTGATTTAGTAGCCAAAGAAATTAATGGCTTAAACCTATGGGCTATTGGTCCATTCAATCCGTTATTTTCTGAGCAAAACAAACAACATCAAACCCTGTATTGGCTTGACAAACAAGAAACGAATTCGGTAATCTATGTGTCATTTGGATCAACTACTACCTTGTCTAATGAAGAAATCGAAGAGCTCGCCATCGGGTTAGAGAAAAGCATGCAAAAGTTCATTTGGGTTCTCAGAGAGGCTGACAAAGGAGATGTTTTTGCAGGTGAAGAAAGGAGAGCTCGGCTGCCGGAAGGTTATGAAGAAAGAATAAAAGGAAGAGGAATTATTGTAAGAGATTGGGCACCTCAGTTGGAAATTTTGGCACATCCTTCCACGGGTGGTTTTATGAGTCATTGCGGATGGAATTCGTGCATGGAAAGCATTTCCATGGGAGTTCCTATAGCAGCCTGGCCAATGCATTCAGATCAACCAAGGAATTCTCAGCTGATAACAAAGGTCCTGAAAACTGGCCTAACCGTGAGGCATTGGGCACGCCGGGATGAATTGGTTGCATCAGAAATAGTTGAAAATGTTGTGAGAACTTTGATGACTTCACCTGAGGGAGATGAGATGAGGAAGAGAGCATCAGAATTAAGCATTGCTGTCAAAAAATCAGTCATGGATGGGGAAGGTTACGGTGCAGAGATGAATTCTTTTATCGCACACATTACTCGATAACTTTCTCATTTAAATTGACCAATTGGTTGCACACTTCCATCTAATAGAATAAGTGATTCAACCTATGAGACTTTACCAGTACTCTGTTACCATCTTAGTGGGTTCAGTGTCCACCCTACTGGCACCCCTTTATGTTGAGGATAAAAACCTTTCCTTTTGTGAGTTCTTTGTATTTTCTAATATAAAAGTGGATGTCCTCCCAAATAAATAAAATATTGGATGCTGTTTGTGTATTATATTGGATGCTGTTTGTGTATTCTTACTTGAACTTTTTGCTTGTGACCTGAATAACATAGTTTGTTCTTCCAGGACTTTTGGAGCTTCTTGTATTTAATTCTGTGACCTTGTATTTGATATTCTGCCTGACTTCTCATGTTGGTACTTTACAATATTTTCTCAACACTCATATAATACTCTTTTTTGCATCAACACATATAAGGAAGAGCAAGTTTGTAACTATACAAACTTTTAACCTTTCACAACACTTTCTCAAATCTTAGGATGACAAATCAACAGTTAAAGTGATCCATGAAGCTGTCAAAAAATCAGAAGAGTTTGACACAAGGTAGCTCTGCTTGACTAAAGTTTGCTCCATTATGTAATACTCCAAGTATATTGTCCTACGATAAAAGAATCTGAAGATAGCAGTGTTTATAAGAATCACAAAACTAATATTGATATTGTTTTGATTCTTCCACTTGAAATTAACATATATTTGATTTTTACAATTATAATGATGGGGATGTAAATTCAACTGAGATTACAATGACAACTGTCCAGAGCTGTATCCAGGATTTCAGAAGGATTGTTGCATTATTACGAGAAAATGCATCTAAGATATAAATTTGACTAGCTTAATCTTTAAGTTCTTAAATGGAATTGTTAAATTTTAAAAATTATAGGTTCAAAATGTATAGTACTACTAGTTTTAAATTTTAATATATTCATTTGATTTAACTATATAAAAGTTTTATGCTAAGTTTTTTAAAATTTCCAATGTAACACACATGAAAAACAAAGATTAAAGCAAAAAAAGAGAACGCCAAAAGTGTTACTAATAACTTCGTAAAGAGGTTTTACTCAAACTAACAAGATAAATATAAGATTTAAATTTCTGTTCTCACTTAGAGAGGTGCATCAAATCATCATCGTATTATTATATGTTCACACATCTATATTTAAATATTTTTTAAAAGATATAACACTACTATATATGATCTGGAGAGGGGATTATGGGTTCACATGAACCCATGAAACCCCCTCTAGATACGCCCCTGCTATATCTCATACTTATGTGGGTATATACTTTATTTTCTTCAAATAATATTTTTATGGCCTGCCTTTGCTGATGTTTCTTCCTCCATTTTATATAAAACTCAACCAGTTGCTGTTGATTTTACTGATAGACAACAAAGGATTTGATTGTGACTTCTTTAAGTAATATATTTTGCAGCAATATGTCAAATAAGAGAAGTTAAAGTTTTTTCAATATCTTTTTAACTATATAGTATATGTTGTTTTTAGCAGCCGGCCAGCTAATTCTAGTTGTTGGATTCGTGCATAAGACGTAATCCTTATAACATCATCTATGTTTTCACCTACATATAACTCAAGACACTCCCAGAAACTGCAGATATTCATCAAACTGCAAATTTCTAAACATTTCCCAATGGCTGAGAACTACCCCATGAAAAGCAATGGCAAAAAGGGTATTCAAGATGCACAAGTGGCTGTGGTTATGGTACCACTTCCAGCACAAGGCCATCTCAACCAGCTACTCCACCTCTCTAGGCTTATCTCCTTGTATAATATCCCAGTACACTATGTTGGAGCAACCACTCATATTCGCCAGGCTAAGGTTCGTGTCCGTGGTTTCGACCCTCTCGCAGATAAAAACCTACATTTTCATGAATACCCTACACCACCTTTTGAAAATCCCCCTCCAAATCCAAATGCTTCTCATAAATTTCCTAACCAATTAATCCCTTCATTTTACGCAACAGCCCATCTCTGAGAACCAGTGTGCTCTCTTGTACACCAACTCTTAGACAACAACCATCAAAGAGTAATTGTTATTTTGATTCTATGATGACTTGGGTAGTAGAGGATGTGCCAGCAATCCTAAATGCTGAGTGCTACTGTTTTAATAGTATCTCAGCTTTCCATATGTATTCGTTGTTCTGGGAAATCAAAGGAAAGCCTTTCCAAGATGGAACAGAACTATATGAGGACATCCCATCACTCGAAAACTGCTCTACTCCAGAGATATGGGAATTGTGGAGGAAACAAGAAGCCCTAATGGGGAAAGTTAGCTCCAGAGAACTCTACAATTCATCTAGAGTAATAGAAGGTTTATACCTTGATTTAGTAGCCAAAGAAAATGGACTAAACCAATGGGCTCTTGGTCCATTCAATCCGTTGTTGTCTGAGCAGAACAAAAACTCAAATAAGCACCATACCCTGTATTGGCTTGACAAACAAGAAACAAACTCGGTACTATATGTGTCTTTTGGAACAACTACTTCCTTGTCGAATGAAGAAATTGAAGAACTCGCTGTTGGATTAGAGAAAAGTATGCAAAAGTTCATTTGGGTCCTCAGAGATGCTGACAAAGGAGATGTGTTTGCAGGTGAAGAAAGGATAGCTCAGTTGCCTGATAATTATGAAAAGAGGCTAAAAGGAAGAGGAATTATTGTAAGAGACTGGGCATCTCAGTTGGAAATTCTGGCACATCCTTCCACGGGTGGTTTTATGAGTCATTGCGGATGGAATTCATGCATGGAAAGTATTTCTATGGGAGTTCCTATAGCAGCTTGGCCAATGCATTCAGACCAGCCAAGGAAATCTCAGTTAGTAACTAAGTTTCTTAAAATCGGCCTAATTGTGAGGCATTGGGCATGTCGAGATGAATTGGTTACATCAGAAATAGTTGAAAATGCTGTAAGAACTTTGATGGCTTCACCTGAGGGATATGAGATGAGGAAGAGAGCATCAAAATTAAGTAATGTTGTCAAACAATCAGTGATGGATGGGGGTGTTAACCGTGAGGAGATGGATTCTTTTATCACTCACATTACTCGATAAGTTTCCCATCTAGATTAATTTCATGTATGGTCATCGAACTAAGCATTTATTGCATGAAAGTGTGGCTTTGATGAAGTCATCAATATATGTGATGATTAGTTATCCTTACAACACATAATTTACTTATATTTTTCCTCTCCTAAATTTTGAAGAGTATATTAGCAGAACAACATAGTATAACAACATGGCCAGACACTAGCTAGGCCAATATCCCTGTGAATTAAACTTGTGAGAAATGACACATGCCTCTGTTCTCCTTAACATCATAGATCCAAAATATATGTATACTGTAATATCTAGTAACAGTTGCTCCATGTTTCATTTCTCTACGAGGTCCAACTTGATATATTCGTTTTTCTTACTCACCAAAGAGTCCAAGTTCAAATCTTGGCACATCTTTTTTCTTTTATTGATTTTTTCGGTCTTCTATGGGACTAGCCAAGTATATCCAATCCTGTTGACACGAATAGTAACGAAGAGAAGGAAATGACATTCACAGAAGATGATTCAGGGTTGAATACTTCAATCCCATCAGCTAATCTAAGCAAGAACCTGGAACTAAAGGAGGATCTTTATCCAGCATTGTAAGTTCTAAACAATGTGTTCCATATCTATAAATTTTCCTCATATACCAAACACATCGAATACAGGATTGAACTGAATCAAACTAATACATTAACAAGTAACTATGGATGTGATTATGAATTTAAGTCTAGAAGGCAGCCATTGCATATTGTACCTGAAAAGCAGCAGGGGAGGGTGCTTGAGCTCGAGTATCCGGAGTTATGGTTGTCCTCCAATCAATTTGGCAATCTGGGAATCAATCTTTTAACTCCCTAGACACCATCTTCTCCAAGACTTCATCCATTTTCACAATTCTATGTCCATTTACTGCATTTCTTCATATCAAATCAGGAGCACAAGTACCTTTCGGGGTGGCCCAGTGGTTTGGGCTCCATATTGAAGGTCTCAAGTTTGAAACCCCTTGCCAGCGAAAGTACGGAGTTTGCCTTCCGGGCTTGCCCACTGCGGGTTACTTCTCCTATGTGGTTTGCGAGCTATTGCATAGGGAGTGAGAGTTTTACCCTGTGCGCACCCAAAGAATAGCGACTGTGGATTTCCCTTGTCATCAAAAAAAAAATCAAAAGCACAAGTACTACCAACATGGGTTGCGCTACAATAGTGAGAGTGTTTCACCTTAACCAAAGGTCTCAAGTTCGCGCGCTGTGTATGGAGAAAATCATGTTGGGAGCGCCATCCCAAATGGACCCTATAGAGCGCGATTCGAATTTAGTCGAAACTCCAACCTGGCTCGAGACACAGGGTGGGAAAAAAAATGAGCACAAGTACTCTTTTTGGTGTTTTTTTTCCTCTCAGTCATTTTGTCAAGCACCTTGAGTGCTTTGTAAAAAATCTTAGCAAACAATACAATATAATCTCAACAATTCTTTGCATTCCAACAATTTTTTTCAAATAATCTTTTACAATAAAAATTTAAACTTGATCCATTTAACTTAACATTTAATTTATTACTATATTTTTTAGATTATGAGTTCAAAATTTAACATTCACTGAACATCGCACATTTTTTCTTTGAAACTTTGTACAAATAGTTAAGGCCAACTTTAAATATGTTTTATTAAAATAGTGAACTTGATAAGACTAAACTTCACATATTTTTAACTAAAGTTGTGGTATTAATAAAGCTTCCTATATAATATTAATTTCCATTTCATTACATTATATATTATATGCTATTAGACGGGATTAGGAATTTAGGATATAAAGTTTACGAATTTTAAATTTGTTATGAGCTCATGATTTATCTTAATTATTATAATTAAGTATTAATATATATTGAATAAATCATTTAATATAAATATAAAAATTATTGAGTTTGCGTGCGTTATAGCTATTATATTACGTACACACATAAATAAGGGATAATTGTATATAATAGCAAACTAATAACCTAAAATAAATAGAGTAGCTACGATTTGATTTAATTGTGCTTCATAGCAAACGTTTTCCAAAATTTGTCAGTCGCCTCTCTCCCTAAACTCTTGCTCGCCACTCTCCCATTCTCGCTCGCCACTCTCCCTCTGCTCGCCTCTCTCACTTTATACACAGAAGTGTATCGTGTTTCTGTTTTGTATAAAGCGAGAGAAAATTGTATATACACATGCAAAAACATATATCTTCGTGCTATACACTTAATTATACAATTTACAAATATTTTACTTCGATTCAATTGTAGACAAATGCAAATTTTATACAAATATTGTAGCGAAAAAGGCCAACGAATTATACGATTGCGAATTATACAATTGCAATAAAATACAATTTTCTCTCGTTTTATACAACAGAAGTGTATAAATTGTGTTTCTGTTTTTGTATAAAGCGAGAGAAAAACATATATATTCTTTCTATACACTTATAATTATACAATATACAAACATTTTACTTCGATTCAATTGTATGCAAAGCAAATTTTATACAAATATTGTAGCGAAATAGGCAACGAATTAATCAATTACGCATTATACAATTGCAGTGAAATAGGCCAGCGAATTATACAATTGCAGCGAAATAGGCCAGCGAATTATACAATTGCAGCGAAATAGGCCAGCTAATCATACAATTTAGGCCAGCGAATCATACAATTGTATATGTATAACGAGGCCAGCGAATTATACAATTTAGGCCAGCAAATTATACAATTGTATATGTATAGCGAATTATACAGTTATATGTTTGCTATGGAGCACAATTATGCAAACTTTGTTATAGCATATAAATATAAATTTTTTATTTGCTATATGTGAAAGTTGCCCTATATATTACCCAAAAATAGTAAAAACAACTTCCAATTAGATTCCCACCACTTTTCTTGGATTAAATAATTTATCATTTATATTTTTGATTTTTTCTTTTTGGAATTTCAAAATAATGTGTACACTAAGTAAAATTTTTTTTTAGATAATCACTACATAACACTTTAATTCAAAATATACTGAGGGGATCGATCTCGAATTATTTATTTAATTTGTACAACTACTCATATGACCATATATATAGCTAGTTTGACCAAAAAATAAGAAATATATGACACTTCAATTCAAAATATATAGAAGGAATTGATCTAGAATTATTTATTTAATTTGTACCACTACTCATATTACCATATATATATAGCTAGTTTGACAAATATATATATATATATATATATATATATATATATATATATTAAAACTTAAATTAAGACTTTTTAAAAATGGAATAATTTCCACCTTTAATTTTGAGTCATTCCCACTTGGACTTTCCTTTAATATATTATTCCCATTCTTCAAAGCATATTTAAAAAATGAAATATGCGATAACTTTATCTCCATGAATTTAAGAAACTTTACTTGCATTGTATTATCAATTATGGGTCTACGAAATAAATATGGGCAGAAGGTATAATTTTGCTTACAAATTTAATATTAAAATTTAATAATTTTAATTTAAATTATTATATATATGTTGATATCTCTTTCGAGGTTTGATATTTCAAAAGAGATGTTTTTTCAGATTCGATTAATTTAGATTTGTGGTGTCATAAAATTTCATTTTAAAGATAAAATGCTCTTTTATCAAAGGCGATTTCACATTAGGGGTTTGAATTCAAGACATTTAATTAAAGATGAATGTGTATCAATTAACCATTCCAGCACTAATCCTTGTGATCAGTTCAATTTATACTCTCTTGATTTTAATTTTTTGTTCGGTTTTGACTTGACGCGAAGTAAAGAAATTTTTTGAATTTTATGACTTTAAATCAGCGATATATGTAAAATATATCAAAAAAATTTAATTTTATAGTCTTATACAAGTCATGCATAAGGTTAAATTAACGAGTATTTAAAAAGAAAAAAATATTATTTTTTAAACAAATTTAAAAAATAAGATAAATAAATTAAAACGACAATGTAATGTGAATACTGAGTACCATTACATTTAATTTTGATCACCATGCATGGACATGCCTTCTAGAAAATCAGCATTATATCCAAAAATAGCAAATCACTTCCAATTCAGGAAATAGGTTCCCATAACTATTTGACTTTCTTGAATATAAATAATTTTATCTTTCAATGATTGGTGTTATTGAATACTCCTACAATTTAGTTTTTTTTGGTATTTGATACTCACATTAAAGTTCAATTAGCTGATTTAAATTTACGTCGAGAAAATACTCTCTATCAAAAACAGTCGACTCCGTGGCATTTGATTAAGAATGAAGAAATACTTATCACTTTATCAGAACGACACAACCCGTGTTGGTACCTGGTATAATTTAGTTATTATTCATTAAATTTATCCACTACTCATATATGGCCATAAAGTATGAAAAATAAGTCTATTAATTGCCAACTTCAATTTGATTTTTTCTTCATATATAGCATAGAATATAAAATTGAAAAAGACAAGACAGAAAAAGTTAAGTTGATAATAAGATTCTGAAGATTTATTGCTAAACCTCCAACCACTATTGAAATAGAAAATAATAATAATAATAGAATCTATAAATTTTAAAGCTAAATAATAAAATTTATCAATGATTTTATTTAATGACGAATTAGTGAAGAATTATTAAAAAATTAATTAGTTATACATACCTTACAACAAATTAATAATAAAGTTCATAATTAATTTCAATTTACAAATCGAAAAAATTATTCTCCCTTTTGGGTTCGATCATTTTCAATCACCTCATGGAACTGTTACACTAACTTGTACGAAAAAAAACAAAAGGTGTCACGATAAAGTACGTAAAATTCGGCGGTCGATATTAGAGTGGAGTTATTAACGGACTATTTTCTTAATTAAAAATCTCAAATTTAAATTTTGATCTATAAATTTATTGGATATATAAAAAGTGTTTCTTTATCTAATGAAGCTCATACTTATAAGATACGATTAATCGAACTTCAATAGAAATATCGAAATAGCGATGAGGAACCAAAAAAATCGGCGGTCGACACGTTTTATTTTTTTTTGGGTTGACACATTTGTTACCATTAGTAGTACTTTTAAAAAGGTCGAATCCATTAAACAAAGACAACCAATGTTATCAATTAGAATATTTTATTTGATGTACTTTAGCACATGTAAATTTGACACATATATTTTGACTTATTATCAAGTACATTACACATGCATGGTTTACAATATTTGCAACTTATTGAGACAAATAAAGTTCCATCAAAAAAAAAAAGTTACCTTTTCATTCTTCATCAACCATCATCATCATCATGTTTTTAATGAGTTAAAAATTGAACAAAAATAAATGTTACCTTTTCTTCTTCATCAACCATCATCATCATTGTCATGTTTTTAATGAGTTTAAAATTGAAAAAACAAAAGGAATTTAATATCTTTATAAACTTTAACGATTCTGGATATGATAGATATTATCGCTACTAATGTTTGCGAAGGAAAAAATCAATTTAAAGTGCTACTCATCAACTTATTCATACAAATTAAGTCATTAAGATAATCTTGAGATTAAGTAATAAAAATTGGAGTAGGGATATTTGAAGCATAAAAACATGCATGCACTTTTTTAGACCTTCACTTTAAAATAATGTAATAAAGTTTTAAGATATTCACAATTAGTTTCCTTCACAAATTACTCTTCTTTTTTTTTCTTTCTAATATATGTACTATAATATCCTCTCATATGCAATTGTCTCCATCAATTTATCTTGTCTAATATTTGTTTACTTCTTTATCCTCTTATATGTAATTGTTTCCATCTGTTTATCCAAAAGTTAGATATTTATACAATTTTTTGTTGAATGGATATAAGAGTAAATGACAAAGAAGCTCTTTAAAGTACAATCACATAAAAAAGCATCAATAACGTAACAATATATTCAATATAATTTTACAAGCATCAACAAAAATGAAGTTATTTTTTCTGTCAAATATCGTCACTACTATAACAACATGTCAAGTTTAAATTTCGCAAGTGATATTGTTTGGAGATCAATAATAGGCTATGCAAATACATTATCTCTACTTTTGTAAAATAAAGACATACTATTTCTGATAGACTTCGACTAAAAATGACATCAACATTCAACCCTCAATCTCTAGGTCAAACTTATTTATATATATATACATATACACACACAAACAATACTAATAAATTATAATATATAGTATTTCATCTTCAATATGGCAACCAAATATGAAGTAGTTGTTGTTATTGTGCCATTTCCAGCACAAGGTCATCTCAATCAACTGCTTCATTTTTCATCTCTTATTTCATCTTACAAAAATATTCAAGTCCATTATGTTAGTACAAAAATTCATACTAAACAAGCAAAAATTAGAGCTCATGGTTTATTAAGCCCTAGTGGTAGTACTTCTTCCAATAATATTATTCATTTTCATGAATTTTCAACACCTTTATTTCCATCACCACCACCAAACCCTAATTCAAATATCAAATTTCCTTCACATCTTCAACCTTCATTTGAATCATCGTATCATCTACGAGGCCCTGTGGCTTCACTTCTACGATCATTATCATCGATTGCACGTAGAGTTGTTGTTGTTCATGATTCTTTAATGGCTTATGTTGTTCAAGATTTCACTTCATTACCAAATGTTGAGTCTTATAACTTTCATAGTGTTTCTGCTTTTACTATCTTTTTGTTCTTATGGGAATCTATGGGAAAACCTTTCCCTATTGAGGCTGAAATACTAGACAACCTACCATCTCTTGAAGGTTAGTTTTCTTTATTATCAATATTTTTGAGTGGATCTTATTTATAAGTTATGTATACTATAATATTTACACAATCAGATCACATCAGTTATAAATAGGGAATTGCATGTTGTTGTTTTGTCAAGTTTCGATTTTATCTAAAAACTTGAAGTTACTAGAAGTTGGACAAGTAAAGGTCTTAAGTTCGAGTCTTATTGTCATCCATTATGAGAAAAGTATTTTCATGTATTGCTTACATAAGCCCACGAATTCAAAACATGTATTGATTTAACAGTGTTCTCTCTCTAAAAACTTAAAGAAAGTTTTTAGACGAGATGGTCACACACTTTAATATATGGTATCATGTCAAACAGAGGGTCTGGAAATCGAATCTCACCGTCACCCCTGTCAAAGAGAATTTTCACGTATTTGGCCCATGGAAAAAAAATCAGGCACGCACCTGATGAGGTTGTACGTGTTGAGAATACAGTTAAATAATAAATGTTACGTGTTAGCTCTGTGTAAGAACTTAAACTTTTAGATGAGAAGATCACACACTTCAACATGTAATTAAACTAGAATGCCCATCTCTAATAATTTATTTATTGCTTTTGTAATGTTGAAGGTTGTTTCACATCAGAGTTTATGAATTTCATGGCTTCTCAAAGGAAATACTCAAAATCTGATTCTGGAAATATTTACAACACAAGTAGAGTTATAGAAGGAAAATTCATGAATTTACTTGAAAAAGAACCAATCAAAAGAAATAAAACACAATGGGCTATAGGCCCATTCAATCCAATGAAGATTATTAGCCACACGTCTATCAACAATAATTATTTATCAATCGATCATCATCATCATCACCGTCATCATCATCATAAATGTTTGTTATGGCTCGATAAACAATCTCCGAAATCCACCATATTTATTTCATTTGGTACAACAACTTCACTAAAAGATGAACAAATCGAAGAGATTTGTATAGGTTTAGAAAAAAGTGGTATAAAGTTTATTTGGGCATTAAGAGATGCTGATAAAGGTGATATTTTTTCTGGTGAAATGAGAAAAATTGAACTACCAAAAGGGTATGAAGAAAGAATTAAAAATAAGGGTATTATAGTAAGAGATTGGGCACCACAATTGGAGATATTAGGACATTTATCAATCGGTGCGTTTATTAGTCACTGTGGATGGAATTCGTGCGTGGAAAGTTTATCAATGGGAGTACCTATTATTGCATGGCCCATGCATTCTGATCAGCCAAGAAATAGTATTTTAATAACAAAGTTTTTGAAAGTTGGTATAAATATTTTTAATAATTGGGAACGTAGTAGAAATGAAGTGGTGAGATCAAATATTATTGAACATGTAATTATGACAATAATGCTGAATAATACTGAAGGAAATGAAATTCGTCGGAGAGCGGCGGAGTTAGGGGTGGCTATTCGGAGATCGGTGGCGGAAGGCGGTGTAACGAGGAAGGAATTGGATTCTTTCATCGCTCATATCACTAGATAATAATAATAACATGGTGCCAAACAGTTGGATTGGATCAAAACAGGTCAAATCAAATAATTCTCAAAATGTCTAATTTATTTACATATGTGTTGCATTTTGACTCATCGAAAACACTAATTTAGTCAAAATAGTTTAATGTGTTTATTACGAGTTTAATTAATATGTTGAATTAAATAACGAGTCATAAGAATTATTTCCTTCATTCCTTTTTACTTGTTCACTGTCGTATTTTGGGATATCCAACAATATTTGTTTAGTTTATAAAATCAATGAATTATTTATTATTTTGTGTCTATTTTACCCTTGTTATTCATTTTTCAATGTTTAAATGACTTATATTTAACTCTTATAATTTATTGTTTTTTAATCATTATGTCAAGTTAATAGTAAAATACTATTATTATACCGGAGGGAGTAATTAATTGCCGATTTCTTTTATTATACCGGAGGGAGTAATTAATCGTCGATTTCTTTACTGATTTACTAGTACATTCCCGCTTAATTAATACTCCCTTCATCCAAAATTGTTTGTCATGTTGCGCTTATCGAAAGTCAATTTGACTAATTTTTAAAGATAAATTGGATCACATTAATTCGATATTTTAAACAAAAAAATTAGATAATCTAAAACTATATGAAAAGTACTATATATTACAATATTTTGCATATTAATATGATGAAAAAATACATCTTAAAATGTTAGTCAAAGTTTTTATAGTTTGACTCTAAAAACAGAAATTATGACAAACAATACCTAATGGAGAGAGTACCTTGTACTTTTTCATAATCTGTTATTAATCTCTCGTTAAATTTCATGTTGTTTAACTAAAAATTTTGAACATAGTCTATCAAATGGCGCAGATTGAATTACTCTCTTCGTTCTAATTTATGTGTCAGTTTACTAAAATAAATATTTCTTAATATTTATTATTTTGTAAAATTAATACATGATAATGTTATTTTTTCTATTGTAGTACCAGCGAGAGTTATTAGCCTTAAACGTGTGAATTTAATCAATATAAAAAAAATTAATGATTAAGTCATGTTAATTAGTCAGTTTATCATGAAAAACATATTATTTTATATTCTTCTATTCAAAATTGACTTTAAGTTAACACTAACTAAAAATACAATAGAAAATATTTATATAATTTTTTAAGAAATACAAAATCTAAAATAATAGCGTACGAATAAAAACGGATAAATTTCTACATCTTAAAATAAAGTTAATGTTGGCATGACTTTATGATATAATAAATTCGACCAACAAAAAAAACATTAATGTTGCAAGGACCAATTCTGTATTATCTTTTATATTATAGTGAAATGAAAATGAAATATTTTGGAATTTTCCCATTTTTTAAATTTTTTTGTGATGTTGAAAGTGTTTAAATGTACTATCCTTATCAGTGTATTGCGGGCGGGATGTCGGCATACTAAAATTTGTCCATATTTTTAAGGTTTATTCGGTGCGAAATTAAAATTTAAAATTTATATGAATAACTTATTAGATTTTTAATGGAGGTTGTTTAAATTTTACGAGTGAGTTGAAAATAATATTACTCTATAATAATCTAATAATACAAATATATATTAAAAAAAGTTATAAAATTAAAATTATATAGCACACTATATAGAGATTGGGGGGGGGGGGGACCTCCTTAATTAAAGAGGAAGACTTAATTTTTTTGAGATATTCTCTCATCCAATTGATTGACTAGAATTAATAATTTTATTTCACTTAGTTTAAGATAGAGTACTCGTGGTATTAAAGTAGAAGAAAAATCATATTTTCGTTGATTTGATATAATGTTTAAGTGTTTTTTTAAAAAAGGTGGTTTAAAATAATCCTTAAAATATTTATGTGATCGTAAATCATTACATTAAAGAAAACAAAAAGATATTAAAATCAAATTATTTCTAAGTATAATATAAGGTGACATTCTTATTTTCGTATACACTGGAAAAAAAAAGGTACTTCATAATGAGACGGACGGAGTAATTTTTTAGTAGTGAACTAATTGTAGTTGAGTGAGAAATACTCATTCATCCATGATTAGAAATCTCGAATTCTTATTCTAATAATCATCTACTAGAATTGTCAATCTAACTTTATCGTTGAACAAAGATAAATTTAACCAATTTATGAAGCATTATACATTTTGTTCTCGGTTCTTTTTCAAAAATGAAGTTTCATTTATATTTACTATCTAGAATAGTGATATACCTAACTAGTTTATCTTGTTTGACTTAAAAATAAAAAAAGAATATAATACTTTGATCCGTAGTTAATTAATTTTATATATCCCAACTTAATAATATATGCATCACATTTGTTAAAAAGTATTTTATCTTTAAATAAAACTTTTTCAATAAAAATATCAATCTAATCATATTTCGATATAAATATTAAATATCGAAACGGAAAAAGTCACCCACTCTTATTGTAATTTAATAACGACATTGATATTTTCAATACATAATTGTGTTATGTGTATATATCATGAGATTCTTGTCCCTATGATTTGGGCAACAAACCATACGTACTTCACGTGCTTAACACCAAAAATACTGATGAAGCACGTGATATTAAGACCACTTGTCTAATCACATATTTTTTTATTATTTGTGACGATGATGACTAAATTTAAATTCATATATTATAATGTCTGATATTTACTTTCCTTTGTGATATTTGTCTAGAGAACTTTTTAATTTCATTCATGACCTTTAATTTTATAACACTTGTATGATTCATAATGTTCCACTTCTTAATATTTTAATATTTTATTAAAGGTGAATGAATATCCATAATTATGACATATCACATTGATTATTAAATAACTACTCCATTTTTGACTTGTCATTGTCATTTCTATTCTTAGAAATTATGTACTAATTTTAGACATCTAGTTATTTTATATTTTATTTTGATTGATGTTTTAATTTTGTTGTATTGTATCATTTAAATTTATTTTAGATAATAAATGAAAATAAAAATTAATTTGGTGTGATTTTAGGGTTACGTTAATATTTTATTTTAATTTTTTAAATTTATTTTTAATAATTTTAATTTATCTTTTACCTTATTTTTTGATAGTAGCTTTACTTTGTACCTTATCTCTTTTAGGTTTATATTAAAACAAGATAATATAATCTATCTAAATTATATCTATTAAAACAATACAATACATAATACAACACAATACAATATGACACATTATAAAATACTATGTTACAACGATCACTCAAAGTGTTAAGTTTTAATTGTTTTATTTGTTCGTTAAATAAAAAATTATTTTGATGAAATTTCTCATGAGTTAATTTACACATATATCAACCTAGTTTTTGTTGAACTGAAATAACTTGAACGAATTAAGTGAGCAGGTCAACAGTCCTAACAAATTTGAATAAAAATAAATCAAATTTATTTTTATGAGTTAATTTTATTACATTAATTATCGCGGTCATCATTCCTAAAATGAAATTGGAGGTCTCCATTTAAGATAATTGAAATTCTTGCTAGGTATTGGACCATGACCTAATTTTATACAAGTGATTTTACGAAGTCGGCAAATTTATTGTATTGTATACAACAAATTCTAACTTAAACGAGATGCTATCCAACTATCATCTAAATACGGTGAAAGCCTCTAACAAGTTGAAATCAATTATATATTAGTAGACATCGCAATTCTAAACAGTAGAGTAGGGAAACATGTATTACACACCTAAAGAAGGACCATTTGTCCCTTGAGTCACCCTTCACATTCTCGCTCTCCTTAACACTTAATTATGATGCATGAAAATTCAAGAAGCAAGCTATTTTAATAGGTTTTTCTTGAAAAAAATTAAATTAATATCACGTGTAAAATGAATCATAAATTATAAAAGAATATAATAGGTCACACAATTCCAAAAAGTAGAGTAGATGAACATGTATTAGACACATAAAAAAGGACCATTGTCCCTTAATTCACTCTTCACATCCCCACTCTCCTCAATACTTAATTACGATGCGCAAAAGTCCAAGTAGCAAGCTACTTTAATAGACCTTTTTCAAAAAATAATCAAATTTCACATGTCAAATAAATCTTAAATTATAGAAAAATGTAATGTAGTAGGCATCACAATTCCAAGAAATAGAGTAACATGTATGACACACATAAAGGACCATTGCCCCCAATCCTCTCGATACTTAATTACAATGCGTGAAAGTCCAAGTATCAAGCTATTTAATAGATTTTTCTCCAAAAAAAAATCAAATTTTACGTGTCAAATAAATTTTAAATTATAGAAGAATGTAATGTAGTTGGCATCACAATTCCAAGAAGTAGAGTAACATGCATTACACACATAAAGGACCATTGCCCCTCAATTCATCCTTCACATCCCCACTCCTCCCAATACTTAATTACGATGCGTGAAAGACAAAGTAGCAAGCTATTTTAATAGACCTTCCTCGAAAAAAATCAAATTTCACGTGTCAAATAAATCTTAAATTATTGAAGAATGTAATATGGTAGGCATCGCAATTCCAAGAAGTAGAGTAGAGTAACATGTATTACACATAGTGGTGTACAAATCGAATCAGTAAGTCAAACCGAACCGATGAACCAAATCAAATCGGAAAAAAAAATAACTTGTGGTTTGGTTTGATTGGTTTGGTGATTGAGGAAAAAACCCGACAATTCTTGGTTTGGTTTGGTATTAGAAAAAAAAGGAATCAAATCAAACTCAAACCAAACCGACATATATATATATATAGATAGATAGATAATTTATTTTATTTATAGATAAAAAATATTACCTACATATAATCTACTTTGGTGATATATTTTTTGTTTGTTTATGATTTTCAATTTTATATATTTTATTTCAAATTTGGATTGGTAAAATTTTGTATATATACATATATATATATAATTTATTTTATTTATAACTAAAAAATATTATTTATAATGTACTTTGCTAATATATTTCTAGTTAGTTTATATTTTTCAATGTGATTGTCTATATATATATATATATATAATTTATTTTATTTATAAATAAAATTATTTACATATAATCTACTTTGTTGATATATTTTTAGTTAGTTTATAGTTTTCAACTTTAAAATCTTATTTCAAATTTGGGCTTGTAAAATTTTATAAATATTAAATATATATAATTTTATTTTATTTATAACTAAAAAATACTATTTATAATCTACTTTGTTAATATAGTTTAAGTTAGTTTATAGTTTTCAATGTTTATCTATTTTATTTCAAATTTGGACTTGTAAAAATTGTAAATATTTTATTTGTGTTAAGATCCGAAGTTATAATTATATTGTTATAGTTTCTCAAATTCGAAGTTAACAATTTACTTTGTAAATATTTTTTGTATTCAGTTTGCATCTAGCCTTTAATCTTACTAGTTTAGCATAATGAACGTTGATATTATTTTGTACTCATGTGAATTTGACAGTCTTTTCGAAAATTTCTATTCACTTAACATTTTCTAAGTTTAGTTTATCACACAGGTAAGTGAAAAAATCTTTATTGCTTTTTCAAATACGGTATAATTATAAAAAAATTTAAAAAACAAAAAAAACCCGAAAGAACCGACTAAAATCGAAATCAAAAAAATCTAATTTGGTTTTTAGATTTAATAAACCAACATAATTGATTTAAATTTTTTAAAATAAAAAATCAAACCGAACCGACCTATGTACACCCCTAATTACACAATTTAAGGACCATTGCCCCTTAATTCACCCTTCACATCTCCACTCCCTTCAGTACATAATTATTATGCAAGAAAGTCCAATTAGCAAGCTACTTTAATAAACATTTTTTTAAAAAAAATCACGTGTTAAATAAATTATATATTATAGAAGAATGTAACATAGTAGGCATCGCAATTCCAAGAAGTACTAAATGAATATGTATTACACACGTAAAGGACTAAAAGAGGACCATTGCCACTTAATTCACCTTTCACAACCTCAACACTTAATTGCAATGATGAAAATTCAAATACCAAATTACTTTAATAGACCTTTCACTAAAAAAAATTAATGTAAAAATTATGCAAATTACATAGTGTAATAAACAAATTACATTTTATCCCTACTCTTTTTTTAATTACAAAAATCCCTTTTTTCTTTACCTTTCGAATACATAATTGTGAGGGCTGATACATTAATTTGGATGCTTTTGTTATCAGTTTACTGCGCTAAATAAGGGACTAAAAACAGAAAATATAACTGAATCCCACAAATCAAGCATACGTTTCTTTCTTTAAACAACCAGTCTCATCCCAAAAAGGCTACTAACAATCAGTCAATCCCAAAATGTTGACATAACTATGTAATTAGAATTTCAAATTAGGTATTTCTGTTCTTCCAAAAAATTACAGAAACTTGATTCAAAAATATTTGCAGCGAAATTTTGTGAAGATTCACAATGAATGTTTCGATATTGTTAAGGCATTCGAAATATGGGAAAGTGATGTTAGGTTCTAGCGATACAATAGTGATCACATAGTGGATGGGGAAAATATTTCATTCGTAAACCTTATTTCAGCAATTACAGATTAGTTAAAAGATATGATAACAAAAGGTATGTGATCAAATAATCTTGTGATACACAGATCGTATAATTTTCTTTACTTTTTTTTTTTTGAATTTGTTTGTTACTATTATTCATAATAAACTATTATTTGCAAACTATATTCATAATTAGGTTGCATCTTATGTATTGGGTGTTGTGTTTTATGTGTATGGTGTTTAGATTTGTGTATCATTGCTTGATAATTACAAAGTATCATATACGTTTGAAATCTTCGCTCTTTTAATGTATCAATGAATAGAAAGGATAATTGTGATACATAAATATGCTTTGTATCATTTTTTTATATATATAAAAAATGTGTAGAATTATGGGGACAGTAATATGTATGATAAACTAAGAGTATATATAATCCGTTGAGCGAGTTATAACAATGTATCTTGAACTGTATTTTTTTCTTAAATGATACAATAAACATGAAATAATAAATATATTTGGTACAATTGCAGGTATGTATTAGTGTGTTATGCAGTTTCAATAGAATCAATGCCAGATAAAAGTTATTGGTCAATTCCGAAATATGTTTAGAAAGAAGTTGTCTTGTTACCAAGATACAAAAGAATGCCCAGTAGATCAAGGAAAAAAAGGAAAAAACATTCAGATGAAAAACTAACATCAAACACGAACTGTTGTATTCGATGTGGACAAGAAGGCCACAATCGTAAAACTTTTACTTTCTTTTCGAAAGAAGAATCTAGATCAATGCTTTTTTGGAGTACTTTATTTTTTCAGATCTAGTAATTCTGAAATTATAACATTTCTTTCTGTTGTTACAAATGTTTAGAGTATAAAGTACTTTTAGTTTACTAGTTTCTTATTCAATAAAATGAAATGTTACATTTTCCAATTTTACCTATATTTTTTATTGTTAATTTCTGATAAAGTAATTGTGTATTATTTTGTATTTGATACAAAGTTATTTTTAAATATACATTGTGTTGGTTAATTAATTAATGTATTTGTAACTATTAATAAGTACTGAAAATATTGTCATATTGCATTGATTTGTTTAACATAATGAATCTGATACTTAATTCTTTAAAATATTTTGTATCGAATAATATAGTATCAAGTGTTGTTATATATACCGAATAAGAGTTTTGCTGTGCATCGGATAAGCGACATAATATTAAAAGGTACTAAATATATTACAAATTAAGAGGATTGTATCAATTATAAATATATAGTATCACATTTGCTAGAGACACATCAATTTGTGATTTTGAAAGCACGATAAATAATAATTGTATATCATATACATAATATATTTGTTGACAAATTTGTATCAGCTTATAATATAGTATCAAGTGTAGTTATTTGTACCAAATTTATAAGAGATACAATATTAAAAGGTACTAAATATGATGAAAATTAACTTATTTGTATCAAGTATAATAACATAGTATCAGGTGTTGTGATATATACAAATTTTCTATATCGAAAGTAATAGTGTATCATATGCATAATAAATTTTTAAAAAATCTTGTATTCGCTAATAATATAATATCAACTATTGTGATATATATTATACTTAGAAGAGACAAAATTTAATAACATATTAAATACACTTAAAAAAAAGCGAAATAAATAATTTTCAACATAAAAACTCTTCACATTTAGAAGTAGTTACTTCAAAAGGGAATAAATACTCTAAAACACCAATTGACAACAATAGATCATTGAGAATTGTCGGTGAATTGAAACACAAGATCAACTTCTATTGGTGGAGTGTAGTCACTCTTTGGTCTTTTAGGATCACCATTCTTGCTAATAGATCACGCCTTGGCCTTGTTGAGACAATACTTTCATAGCAGTGTTGTATATCTTGTGCGAAGATAGTCATTTCGAAAATCATTCAATAAAAACAACAAAAAGCATTCCGCAGTCACTACAAAAAAGAAAAAAATACATTATAAAAACAGATCAAATGTGTAAGTAAAGAAAAAATGATTCAATAGTTATAGATTGTCGCTTTTTTGTGTTGCGTAATATCTTGAATAAATTCCACCTCAAACGAATGTTGTCGATCCAACAGTTCAACATCGAAAGACTTAAATTTAAAACAAAATAAGAAAATACTAAAATAGAGAATACATACCATAAATAGTGTATGTTGAGATATGGAAGGACATCCCTTTTACTTCTTTTTTGGGTTGTTTTTCAACCTTTGCTTTCGATGATGCAAGTCGGAGATTATCAGAATCAAAGATTTGATCAATATTAGGTGTAGCTATTTGGGTAATTTCAATCCCAAATGAAGGAGCATTCATATGTATTAGACAAAATGACGAAACAAGAAAAAACGAAGAAGAATATTGAAGAAGATATATAAAAATATCTACAGATTTGAAATTGGTTTATTAGAGAGAAATACCTCTTAAAATTTAAATTTTGATTAATGTGGTAACTGATTTGATTATTGAGTGAAAAGAGGGAGAGATGGAATCGTTTGAAAATTAAATTGCATTGAATTCGGTAACTGATTTGATTGTGGGGAAAGATTAGAGGCGAGATTATAGGGATGAGAAAGATGGACTTGAGTTCTTTCACAATAAAGTATCTGGAAGGAAAAAAATAGGAATTTTTGTATTTTTATAAAAGAGTAAGGATTAAACGAAAATACGTAAATATATGTAGTGTAGTTTAGTAATTTATCCAAAATTAATCGATATCACGTAAACTATTATTAGATAAATCATATATTATAAGCCAGGTTGATATATATATATATATATATATATATATATTGTCAATTCTAAAAATGGAAGAGAATTGAACTAAGAACTTTTTTGAATTATTACAAGGAACATGTATCAGACATAGAAAATGACCCTACCCCACCCCAACAACCCAAAAGAAGAAAATTAAACCACATATCCATATTTGCATTTACAAATCCTATAAATATGAAGCTTAGCTTCCCAAGTCCAAAACAAACTCAATACCAACTTCTCCAATGGCCCCAACTTGCAACCAAAACCAAATGCATAGCCAAAATGGTAACCAATTTCCACAAGAAGTAGTTGTTGTTGTGGTTCCATTTCCAGCACAAGGACACTTAAACCAACTTCTTCATTTTTCTCGTCTCATTTCGTCCTACAATATACCAGTTCATTACATTACCACCACAACTCATACTCGTCAGGTCAATTTTCGAGCTCATGGTTTTAAATCAACAAACAACATTCATTTTCACGAATTTCCAACCCCTATTTTCAACTCTCCTACACCTAATAACAACTCGAATCCATCAATCAAATTCCCTTCACATCTTCAACCTTCCTCTCAAATTTCCACCAACCTAAGAAACCCCGTTGCAAAGATTTTACATTCTCTCTCACATAAAGCGCGAAGGATTGTTATCATCCACGATTCCTTAATGGGGTCAGTTGTTCAAGATTATCGCGACATTCCAAATGCAGAAGCCTACACTTTCCATAGTGTTTCGGCTTTCACAATATTTTTGTACGTGTGGGAAAGCATGGGGAGGTCTTCTTCTATCGACGTTGACATGATAAAAGACCTCCCGTCGAATGATGGTTGCTTCACCCCCGAATTTACAAAATTTGTTCGATCCGAACATGAGTATAGTAAGTTTAATTCAGGCAAGATTTATAACACGTCAAGAGTCATAGAAGGTCCTTTTCTTGATTTACTATCTAAGGAACAAATCAATAAAGGCAAAAAACAGTGGGCTTTAGGCCCATTTAACCCTATTACAATCTCAGGGCCCACCCAACAAAGACATTATTCATTAACTTGGCTAGACAAACAAGTACCAAAGTCAGTTATTTTTGTGTCATTTGGAACCACAACTTCATTTTCTTATGAACAAATCAAGGAAATTGCAATAGGGTTGGAAAAAAGTCAACAAAAATTCATTTGGGTATTGAGAGACGCGGATAAAGAGAATGTTTTTTCACAAGATTTCACTAAAAAGATTGAACTGCCAAAAGGGTTTGAGGAGAGAGTGAAGGAAAGAGGGATAGTGGTAAGAGATTGGGCCCCACAACTAGAAATATTGGCCCATAATTCGACTGGCGGATTTTTGAGTCATTGTGGTTGGAATTCATGCATGGAGAGTATTTCAATGGGAGTTCCTTTAGCCGCATGGCCAATGCACTCGGATCAACCTAGGAACACGGTGTTGATAACGAAAATACTAGAAGTCGGGTTGGTTGTTAAGGATTGGGCTCGACGAGACGAGTTGGTAACGTTCGATAGAATCGAAAAGGTTGTGAGGATTTTAATGGCATCAAAAGAAGGAGAAGAAATGAGGAAAAGGGCAAAGAAGTTGAGTTTTGGTGTGAAGAATGCCGTGGGAGAAAATGGTGTCACAAAAAATGAGTTTGATGCTTTCATTGCCCATATTGCTAGAGCAATTTGATATCTTTCAATGTATTTTTATGATCAATATCGTATGCAGTATTTTTTATAAGCTTAATTGTATTATAAAAATTAATTATTAATAAATGAATATGTTATTATAATGCCATGCAATGTAATTCTTAAAATATATATATATACATATATATATTTGTAAATAAATGTATGCTGTTGTTTCAGTTTTATTTGTCTGAATTTGATAAGGCATGGAAGTATAAGAAAATAAAGAATGTTTTCGAATATTGTGATATTTATAGATGTAATAAAATATTTTTTAATTATGTGATTTGAATTAAATATATTATATGGAATATTTAGATTAAAGAGTTGTCAAATAATTAAAAATGAGACGATCAAACTAAAAAAATAAGAGAAATAAACTGAAACGATAAAATATTTTCGATGAAACAGTATCTCGTGATATGTCACGGGCTTCAATACACCATAAGCATATTTGCACGTGACGAGATCCAAACTAAACGGATCACTTGTCAGTGGGTTAACTTTAATTTGTTGTTAATAATGTAATTAATTAAGGCCAACAATATTTTAATTATTGGATAACTATTGAGAATTTTATATTTTTTTCCTTTCATTGATTTGAAATTTTAGATGCTTAAAATAATCTTGAATAAGCAAATTTTAAAATATAACAACGCTAAATTTTTAAATTTTAATCTAATACATAGATGTTTTTGTTAAACATATGTATATGTTGAGAAAGATGCGCTTTTAAAATTATATTAATCATACAAAGAAGTTGTATCTCTCTATCCTTTTCTCAAGAATATACTTATAGATTTTGATTTTGACAAAATTCAATAACTTAATTTTCTTAAGGCGAATCGTTTTTTTTTTTTGTATTTTAAAACTAATTTTAAAAATTTAAAATTTTAGGTTAGAGAATAATAATATTTCATATGATTAGACCCTTAAATTTGTATAAGCCAAAAGATAAAAAAAGGGCTGCTTTTAAAAGTTTTTTTATACACTTACAAAATTTGGTTTTGACATCTAACTAAAGAATACTTAAATTTCTAAAGATGTATGGTTTCTAATAATCCACTTTCCAAATTTAGCTTTGATACTTAAAATAGGTTTTATTAGCGATGATATAATTAACTCGTGAAAATATGATTCATCTAATTAGATTAAGCTTGATCTCAGTTCAATTTATTAGATACTCTATCTGTCCACTTTTAATTGTTATATTATGCTTTTTGAAAGTCAATTTAATTAATTTTCAATTAACTTTTACACTGATTATAAAAGTAGTACAATGAATTGAGTTGAATTTAAATAAATTAAACTAACTAAAGTTAATAAATGAATTGAATGGGTAATTAATTCATCCAAAGAGGTCGTAATTACTAAATAATGATTTTTTTTTTGTAAATTTCTTATAATTTTGTTTTTTTTTTCTTTACTATAACGGCATGTAATAAAGTCTCTTGTAAAAGAAATTGATTATATTTCTCATGAAGTTGGAAATATATATTTTAGTCTAAATTTTTTAAATATTCTAAATTTTGCAGGTTGAAATAAGTTAAATTGTCACATTTAAACTTGATCAATTTGACGGATGATACTTTAATGAGTTAGTTTTATCACCTTTAAAACATGCATTCTTTTTTAAGAAAAAGTCAAAATAAATTATTCCGCGCTCACTAAATTGGTGAACAAGAGAGAGAGCTTAGAAAATAGCAAAGCATCTATGAAACTTGACTTCATGTTTTTTAACATATTTAAAATTTGTATTCTTTGTTTTTTATTAAAGTAGTTATATATTTGATTATTATTAAGTTCAATGAGTCCCTCGTGTAAATTGAATTCTATGTTTAAATACTTTGTATGCTTTGGTTCATGAGTGGAATTTTGAGGATATGAATCTAGTCAAACATAAATAGTTTTGTTGACGCCATATAAAATGATGAAAAAATTTAAAAAATGTTATTTTTTGCAAGTTTTACGTTAGTTTTTCATTTATGAATTAAAATATATTTAGTTAAGTACGTAGATTGTGATAGTTCAATTAACTAGAAAAACATATCAATTGTGTTGTAGGGGTGCATATGTGAGCTGGGGTGGGCGGAAGGGGGATAAGAGGTTTAACGTCTTTTAATGAGTGGTAAATTCAGAATTTATAAGTATGATAGATTATTTTACTTTATACATGTGCTAATTTTTCCTCCAAACACAAATATATAAAATAAATTGTTCGCTGTCATCACATATCCATATAACCACATTGATCGATGCAACGATCAACTTGAAAATCTTCTCTAACATGTTGCAAGTGAAGGTGTCCAACCAAGACTCGACTATTATAGCTGATTCAAGATTTTCACTAAGGGTGTTTCGAAAAAAAAAACAATGCATGAAGTTTGAACTTAACAAGAATAAAACACGTTCTCGTAAAACACCCTAACAACCTTCTAGATCCGCCCCTGAAAGAGTGAAACAAACCTTGAGTAGTCAAAATTAGTTCTCCTTCCCATTGCAAAACATTTAAATGTCGTTTTAAATATTAATATTGACTCAAATTCAAGAACTAAAATACACCAGAAACAGAGAAAAATAACTACAATACAAACTTCACTTTCAAACAGTTTGAAAAAAAAAGTTACCTGTCAATTCATGTTTGTACAGCTAATGAAGACTACAACTATGTTGATTGCCTTTTCATACCATGACCATCACAAATTTTATTTTTTCATCATCCGCTATCTGAAGTCCACATTGAAGCCCCGACTAAATTCGGATCACACGCTACAGGACTCATTCGGGTGTGACGCTCTCAACATAATTTTCTCCATACTCAAGACTCGAACTTGAGACATTTGATTAAGGGTGGAACAGTTTTACCAATGCACCACAACCCATGTTGGTGGCCATCGCCATTTAACGATCATGGAGTTGTTTACATTAGAGGTCTTATCTTAGATTCATGTGTGGATTAACATCAATCTATCTGGTTTTTGCCCTAAACAGCTATGACCCATTTGTTTTCTAATGATGGTAACGACTAGTCAGTTTGCATGTATCCCGATTATTTCACTGGATACCTGCATAACTATGCCCTACAGAAAGATGTCTTTTCCGTGGTCCATTTTTTCGTCTCACAAAAAGGAGCCTCACACAACTAATGTCACATGGTAAAAAAATTCACCATGTAAACACCAATCAATTGGTACTTCACTTATAACAATATAAGTTTTAGAAGTTGACGAGGTGGATAGAAAGCTAATAAAGTTGTGAACAGACTGATGCAAAGGAGCTAAAAATGATAAAGAATCTAACAGCCAAGGGCTAAAAGTGTTTCTGGGCTCTGGCAAAGAGTAAAATACTGGCATACCTCATCTTAACAGATGGATCAGTTTTAAGCAAATTTCCCCAGCACGTACGTTAGCACTGAAGGCAAAAAAGACGAATCTGCTGTTTCATTAATAATGTATCGTGATTACACAACGATTAAGCATCAAACCACAAACTAAAAATTAATAATTGTACCATAGCTCTTCACAGGGCATGCCAAGATTTGTAACTGTTGCTCTAAAGGATCATGGAAGGATAGGGAGCTCAACTTTGTTGAATGAAAAAAAGTTCAAACGTCCATGCTCAACAAGACAGAATTTCAACGGAACACCATGAGAATGTCTCTCAAGATCTTCAATTTCTTCTTTGGAAGGTGGATACTCACTGCACAATAAAATACATCACTCATAAAATAGAGCTACTTTGATAGGTAATGTAGATCAACGAAGTCGGATAAAAGATTTGAGGAAATCAGATGGGCAAGAGCGAGGGATAAAGTGGAAAATTAAAGAAACTTCTTTTTTTTTCCAGAATACCATCCAATCCGACAATCCATCTTACTCTTAAACAATCAGCAATGTTCACCCATAGAATTGCTTAGCTAGTTATTTCAAGTTCCTATGATCAGCTAAATAATACTAGGAGGCGATTCAGAAATTTTAAGTAGGCACCTTAATATAATGAACACATTAACAAGGGTATCGTACCTAGCAAGACAAAGTACAAAACAGGGATCACCAGGAGCAGACTTTCTGAATCTGCTATTAGGAGGGTAAACGTCAAAGGCCAGTCTCAATCCACCAATCTGCATATTATTAATCATTTCAGAGATGAGAAAACTGTTTCTTGATTCTTCATCTCCACTTTGTGCAGGCTCAGGCGTGTCTTGGTTAACAACACAATTTACTTTTGACCTTCTTACTGACCAAGGAATACCATGACGCCTAACTATATAACCAAGAGATTTCAAGTGCTTATATGCTTCATAATATTCCAAGGAACATCCACTTTTTCCTTCTGCAACCTTGTTGTATACATGTTCCAGAGAAAGGGGTGTGTCATCTTTACTGAGGAGATGTAGAGCCCCAATTTCGGCAAGATATCTACATGAAAAAATTAGTATAATTTTTTGAACACTGGAAATTGCAGAAGATAAATCTCAAATGATACATAAATTTTTCACATTGTTCCTAATACAATAGATGTGTCAGATGGAAAAACTTACCTTTCTATACTTGTTATCTATCTCTTCATCTAACTTATCCATTTGGTTTTACACTACTTCTCTAATCAGAAAACGTGTCGAAGCAGTAGACAAGTATGTAACCAAAGTTCCCAAGCATAACCATCAGAGGGGTAACGAGACTATCACTTGGAGTATCAGAAATCTATACCAAAATCAGCCCTCAGAATCATCGATGAGAAAAAAATCATCAGAAAAATCTGCCAATTTCTTAACTGAACTATACAATGTTCACCTTTTGCAACCAGAAAAACAAGAGAAATAATACCTCTTTTTGAGGTCTTGTTAAGAAAAATAGATCTGAAATTTGACTTCTGACCAAATATGCTGAAAGTAACCGTTCTTATTTTCTCATGGCTTATTCTCAAATTATGCATGTACTCAAAGTCAGTAGTATTTAACTCTTCAACTACATGAGAATAACAAAAAGAGAATTTCCATCACCTACAAAATCTCTTCGATGAAGCAATATATCTTGCCATTACGAACTATCCCAGTAGTTGTCCACAATCCACCCTTCCTCTCCACGACCTCAGCCATTCCTAATGGATCAAGCCATCGTGATCTTGAGATATCTTTCCTGAAGAAAAAGATTACCGCCTATTCACATTGTTGTATCTTATTTATCAAAATTATTCTTAATAGTTAATCTATATCATGAAATGAAACCTGAACTGCAACTTGGGTATATCAGTGGATGCATATGCACAACAATGGTCATCATCGTCAGGATCCTCCCCGTAGCCTTCAGAATCACTAGTTTCTTCTGAAAAACTTGCCCACTTATCAGCTTCCATAGCTGGAATAAATAGCAAAAAAAATTTAGCACAAACTACAACCATCTTAGCAAGTAGAGACACTAACACTTGATTAATATAGGAGAAGCTAATTGTAAGTTCAATTCATTACAATGTGAGGAACTCCACTAATCTCATGAGTGGTAAGTAAAAGCTGTACCCGAAATGTGGTGCAGCTGATGATTGAGCATATACTCTAAACATATAAAAAGTTACTGTATTTACTTTAACAATAGATTGGGAAATTCAAAATGAAATATAAAATAAAGAGAAATTCAAAACAAGTTACACGCTCGTGACCCACAACAACTAATAGGGCCAACATTTTAGAACTACTATTTTGCTATTTAAATTTCTTTTAATCAAAATGAAGAACAGATAAGATATAACACAAATACTAAACTAAACTAATCATAAAGAGAATGAGAGCTTACAAACTAAACTAACAAGAATAATCAGAGAACAACAGATTGTAAAACTAAAAAACAATTTCATATAAACACTTACAATGTAACATGAAAAAAATTATATAAACTTCAAACACACAATTTCAAGCTTGGTTTCTTTATTCGTTTTTTTCTTTGAAATTTTGATTGATGAAATAACAAAAAATTGAATGCCTCAGAGATGTTTTCGGAATCTCATTTGTCTATGTTGCCACTGTTATTCCTTAAGCACTTCAAATTCAAATCATAAAAATAAAATTAGAGAAGTCCAAATATACAATATAAAAGAAATATTTGTTATTCAAATAGAGCTTATAGCATTCTTAATGGTTCTATTGATGGGAATTTGCAGCTACACTGCCTATTCCACTTGTTGCACGTAGTATTTATTTTTCTATCAGTTAGGAGCCGTTTCTTCATCCCTTTATATTTCCCAAGTACTATTCAGCTCTATAAAGAGAGACAAAAAAGTTACCTTTTTGTGGCATTGATTTGACAGAAGTTGGAGATAATTAGCAGTAGAAAGTGTTGAAGTGACTAGTGAGAGGATAGAGCAAAACAAGATTTCTTCGAAAGTGAGGCTTGCACTATGTATTTCTGGTTCTAAGAAACACATCGTACTGGGCCTCAGCCCAAAGGAAGACATTACTATCAAAGAAGTTACTACTTTCTTTGATGTGATAAAACTGGAAATAAAAAATCAGAAGAAACCATCTGCTGAGATAGTGAGAACTGAGAAGGTTGCCTAATTCTGCCATTTCTTAGATATCATTTAGGGTGTGTTTAGTACGAAGAAATATGTTATTTTCCTACTTATTGCAATAGGATCAAATAGGACATGTCCTTGAACCTAGGCATTAGGGGATTAATTAGTGCATAAAGATAGACATAACCTATTCATTGTGCTTAGCCAATTATTTCATGAAAACATCAGTGCATTCTTTTTGTTTCTCATCTCAGAGATATACAGGGCTTAGAATAAACTAAGTAGGCGAGTAGAAATTGAAAAATTTTTTGGTGCATATCGCTATTCCTGCGGGTTAGTAAGCCGGAAAAATTAATTATTCAAAGTAATTAAAGAATCCAACTGGAACGGTAGATAATATTTTCTCCAAATTCGTGCTCAAATCAGCTAGATTGGAAATAACGAACACTTATGTTTTTTTATGACCGTGGTTTGCCGACCAACTTCCTTACACCTCAACTAATTCCACGAGATAACTGCCACCTCTCACCTCCCACCAACAATAGGTATAAGGTAACTCTGGGTAGTATTATAGATGAGAAGTATCACCTAGTGTCATTTCCGAACCTGACAACTCATAGTTCTTAACCACTTCATTGACCCTCATGCTACACCCTTAGGGTGCAAATAACTAACATGTTTGAGCACAACTAATTGAGCTTTATAGCTTTATTTGCGAGTGTATTTTGCTACATTAATATCCAAGAACTCTTAACTCCCTATTTTCAAATCAGGGTATTTAGTAGCCTAATTCCTCCTAGATAGCCTAAATCCTTAAGAGTGTCCCCCTAGCCCTCAGGTTACTCACTTCATCAAATAAGCCTAACTTCGGCAAACAGTCGAACATTTGATGGGCATAAATTAACAAGTGCGATTTTCCCTACATACTAAAACGCTGTAAAGCTTTCACCTTTTTCCCAAATCTGTGAGAATAACAGTTCATAATCCAAATAGCAATCACCAATAATAGAACTAAACAAACAAATTTTTACACCAGTGAAACTACAATTATGCATTCAATTCACAGTGGCCGGCAAGGGATAATCAAGCAAAAATGAACTGACAAAACAGAGATGAGCCGATGAGAGAGACAATTCAGGATGTTACCTGTAGCTTGCCGGCGCCGGCGCCGGTCAGGTGAGCTCTTTTATAGCTTTTTGTTTGTAAAGGGTAAAAATGAAAGGAAAAAGGGTCAAAAATATCCTAAATTTAATTTATTGTTTAAATTTACATCGTTGTTAAAAAGAAGTTAATTTCATCCTTTTTGTTAATAATATCATCAAATTTTACTGCTGAATTTTTAAAAAAAACCCTATTTCTTATTTTGATCCAATAATTCAAACCCCATTTAAAATAATTTGTCCCCATTCTCCCACATCTCCTTTACCCATCGCTTGTAAGGAGGCATATCTTTTGACTTATTATTGTAAGAATGAGGATGGATTATTTTAAATAGAGTTGGGTTATTGGGTCAAAATAAGGAATAGATTTGTTTAAAAAAATTTGGATCAATTTGAGTCAATTCGTCTAACGGAAGTTAAATTTGGTGAAATTAGTACGAGAGGGATAAAATTAACTTCATTTTAACAGTGAGTGTAATTTAAACAATAAATTAAAGTTGAGGGTATTTTTAACCCTTTTTCCAAACTCAAACAAAATAAGTTAACTATCTAAAAATAAAATTAATTTGAAATTTGTTATAAACAATTTGTATTACAGTGAATGTCTAATTATGTGGAGTGATATGATTAGAAATCCTACTTGGGGACCAAGTTAGGTTTCCCTTATAAATAAACGGTTTTTTTTATTGTAAATAAGATTTGAGAAGATTTATGAATCCTGAATATACTTCAAAATGAATAAGAAGTCTTTTTTCTTCTCCCTACTTTATTCTTCTTCTAAATTCATATAGTTTCATAACACGTTATCAGCATGATTGTTTTATTCTTAAAGAATTATGAAGAAGACGAGAAAAGTGTAAAAGAGATCTTGCATAAGTTATGCAATAAGGTTCTTATATCTTCAAGGTATGATTTATCTTAATGTTATAATTATTTATGTAACAGATCTAGAGATATCATCTAAAGTAAGTATTTAAAGAGACTTGTCGACTTTCTATACGTTTAATTTTAACCGACTGGAAAGAGAATTCCTTAATTTATTTTAATAATTGAATAAGCACAAATTAGTGAAAGGTATGTTTTCAACCTTTATATGAGGTATGTGATCTATTAAGCTATATTTATTAACTACTAATGTTGATTATAATAAATCAATAATCTCAATTTTGTGTGTAATTATAATGTACCATCATATTAATGATCATCAAAGTGATAAAAATTACAATTAGTTTGAAGGCTTGATGTTCAGCCTCATTATGAGTAAGACGATAGATTTAAGTTTTATCGCACCAAAAGAATAAGACGATGAATTTATGTCCAATCGTACAAAGAGGGTAAGACATTGGGTTAAAGTCATGATGCACCATGATGATAAGATATTGGGTTTAATACCCATCGATTTATGACCTAAGACACTTTTATATGGATAAGACATTGAATTTGAGTTTTAATGCACTATATTGATGATATAATAATGACTACAGAAAAACTAATGTTTTTTTTATGAGAAGTCATGAAATTTATTAAATTTGCTCCATTACGTAAAGTGAATGTGGTAGTAATACATAATATGTCTGAAAGAAGACGGGTGATTTAATAATGCACATAAATATGGAATGAGGTACTAAAGCTATCATAATTTTGATATGCTCACATGTTTGTGTTCCATTCATCAAGAATGAGAACTTTTGATAAATGCTAAAAGTATAAATCTATTCTCTAAAGGGAATGAAATGTAAGCCACCATGCTAGGCATGAGAAAGATTGCGACCTTTGGTCAATGATGTGGTATCACCAAGAATATCTCTAAGAAGACATGTATTATAGAAAAGTTTCATATTTTATCTTCGGGCTTGTATTGGATAAGAATTAGTGCAACTGAGGCACATTCTATGGTAAATAAGAAGTTTACTAATCCAATACTTTCTTAGTTTGACACGATTGTCTGGAACATCGTTAGTCTATAATGTTTAGACGAATTATGGAAAGTTAAAATAGACATCCATGAAAGAATCTAAAAATTCTTTTAAATGGTGAATTTTCTTGTACTACTTGTTAGCAAGACAAGTTAATTGTGAGACCATCATAAACGAAAGTTGAGATTGAATCTCCTGCGTTCTAGGAACGTATAAAAATGTTTGTGGACTTATTCATCCACCTAGTGGAATGTTTAGATACTTAATGGTCCTAATAGATGTTTCTTCTAGATAGTCTCATGTGTGCATATTGTTATCTCGCAACTTGATGTTTGCAAAAGTATTGACATAAATAATACGATTACATACACAATTTTCTGATAATCAGATTAGTCTATTCAGTGATGGAATCACGACTCACCTTTAGAGGAGGTAGATTAATTTAGAAAAATAAATATGAAATTTACTCCACAGTACTAAAGTTGAAACTTTTTCATATAATAGTAATAAATAAGAAATTTACTATAGCAAAAGATAATGACATAGTAAATTATGAAGTTTACTAATACTAATAATTTTATTAGTTGGCATGAATATCTTGGTCATCCCAAAGATGTGTATATTGAATAATAGACATACATTGAAGAACTACAAAATTCTTCGAGAATTTTTTTTGTTGCTCCTTCTCATGTAAGTTGATTGGATCAACTAAAGTTGAGACTAAATCTCTAAATCCTAAAAAGTATAAAAGGTAAATATAGGCCCGTTGACCTATCATGTGATACGATAAAATGATGCATCTATAATATAATCACATGTGCGTTTGTTGTCAACTTGCAGTTTGACATTCGCAAAATTGTTTGTGCAAGATAATTGAGCTAAAAGCACAACTTTCAGAATGTGAAATCAAGATAATTCATCTTGATAATATTGATAAATATATAAGATGATGCGACATTAAATGTCTCACATAGTGAATCATTACTAATGAAAATAAAGTCTTATATGTTGTTCTGAAATATGATATTACATACAAACGTAATTGTATGAATCAAACCAATAAGTTATGATAAATTTTTCTGTTAATTGATTTATGGTCAGGGACCAAATAGTTTTCATCTGATAATTTTGATGTGCAATATATGATTAATGAAAATGCTATGATGCACAAAGATAGACTCTCCAAAAGATTGATATATATGTTAATTTGTCTAACATAGAGGGGAGATTAGAAGCAACACAAAAGTTGTAAATACTCCTA
Organism: Solanum pennellii; assembly: GCF_001406875.1. Lineage (NCBI taxonomy): Eukaryota > Viridiplantae > Streptophyta > Magnoliopsida > Solanales > Solanaceae > Solanum > Solanum pennellii. The sequence goes on along the minus strand of NC_028646.1, from coordinate 77,660,796 downwards.
TTGAATGTCTCTTAAGGATAGAGTCTACAACATGCATGAAGCATGATAGACTAATCGATTTTAAATAAAATAATCCTTGAAAAAAGGGGAGGGTCCAAGAATAAAAATGATCATAATAAGGAGATAATATGCTCTTGGAGAGCCTACAACATAACACTTTATGAAACCTCGTGAGAGGGGTAGCTACCTAAAAATAATGAAGTGATGAGATCTCAATAAGTTACGTCGTATTGAGAATCGATACAAAATGATATATCGTTGACGATATCTTTGATACAATAACGCGCAATATTGTAAAAGATTATGAGGATATGAATTCTACGTTTATTAAAGTATGCTGATGTAGAAATAATTATCAAGTAAAAAGTGGAGTGATGCATCTTGATAAGCGTAAAGCTTATTTGACTTGCAATCTAGGCACTAGAATATATCATACATTTAATATTGAATGTTATCACTTGACAAAATTAATATGAAAAGTCATGAAGAATTCAAAATCTAAAATATGTGCAAGTTTTTGGAGAACTTGTTTATAATCTTTATAAGGATTAAATCGATTCAAAATACATGAAGCATATACAAATATTGTTATGCAAGTTGATAACTAGAATTGAAACTCTTGAAGAGTTTTCAAAAGGCAATAGATTATTTGATTAAAGAAGTCAAAGTAAGGAACTTGGAGAAATCTTTGACCCTGAAAGGAAGATTCATAAAAGGATATAGAAGAAATCATATTTCGTCAAGATTTTTCTACACTCATGAGCTCCCAAGAATGGTGATATCAACATGCAAGAGGTCTGTTCAAGTAATATTATTGTTGATTTATTTATCAAGTCTCTACAAACTACAACTTTCAAGAAGATGGTGCACAAACTTGAAAAACGAAGATTCTAGTCACTGAATTGATGTTGTCATTAGGGGGAGTTAATACACGATGTACTCTTTTTTTCTCACAAGATTTTGTCCCACTGGATTTTCCTTGTAAGGATTTTAATGAGACATCCATAATGCGTATTATTAGATATGTATACTCTTTTTTCTTCACTAGATTTATTTCCCACTGGATTTTATCTAGTAAGGTTTTAACGAGGCACATAATCTATCGACATTCAAGGAGTGTTATAAACAATTTGTATTATAGTGACTGTTTAATTATGTGGAGTCCTTCTAGGATATGGTTAGAAATCCTACTTTAGGACCAAGTTAGGTTTCCGCTATAAATAAAGAGTTTTCCTTCATTGTAAATAAGATTAGAGAAGATCTATTAATCCTGAATATACATCATAATGAAATAAAAAGTCTTTTCTCTTCTCCCTACTTTATTCTTTTTCTAAATTCATATAGTTTCACAACAAAATTTACTTAATTTCATTTTTTTACTTAACATATTTAACTTGATAAAATTAAAAACATTTGATATATAGGTAGCTTAAGCTAAAAAAAATTGTTTTCTCAACTTAATTTTTAAAATTTCTTATTAAGATAGATTCATACTATAATAAATTAAATTGGGAAGAGTAATTATTAAGAAAAATATTTATTGGGGATTATTCCAAGAAATTCACTTAAATATCAAATTATTTAATGGATCCTTATGTAAGGTGGGTGGAACGTATATCAATAATTAATCACGACATTATAATAATAAAGTAATAAGATGTGAAAAAACGTGTTCATTTATTTAATTTAAACTAATTAAGTTTAAATAAATTGGTGTACTAATGTGTGAACATACAAAGAACATATGACAATTGAAAAAAGATAAATTGATGATAATTTGACTATCCCATTAAATATCACATAAACAATAATAATAATAATAATAATCATATTAGTGTTAATTTCCTCGTGCATTATTATGTTACTATTTTTTTAAATTTTATTGCTCGTTTTGTTTATTTTTATTTATTTACTATATTAAAAATATATTGTTTATTGATTTTTTCGTATAAGATCTAATAATATTTCATAATTTCATACGTTTTTCTGTTTTGATTTGGTTATTCTATTTTAACTTGACATGAAATTAAGAAAGTAGAGATTTTTTTTTATATTTTAAAATTTTAAATTAAAAATATGTTAATCGTATTAAAATATTCTTTAATCTTATAATTTTAAATTATATGATGTGAAAATGAAAATTATAAATTGCTTTAAAAAAAATACTATTTTTGAAATAATAAAAAAATTAGACAAATAAATTAATGCGAAATATATTTATTTCATAAAAATTATTAGTCCCTTTCTCTTTGCTGGATAATCTTTATCCGCAAGCGCGACAGTTGGATGTGTAGGGCCGTGTTTTAACAGCTTTTAATTTGTTAAAAATTAGTTCGAATATAATTAATATTATATTTAGTCAATTATTTGAAATATTTGAAAATAATATTTGTTAAAAGGATCATTTACTTTTGATATAAATTTGAATCACAAGATATTTTCTTCGACTTTTAATTTCTATAAGTAACCCTAAGTTTATATAAGATAATTCAAAGTCTCGAATATTCAAATTCAAATAATTTTTAGTTTTTCAAATGTAATATCTCTAAAATTTTATACAAAAAAATATCGATAGTTCATTTTATTCGATGTTTATATTAACTATAAAGTTTATACTAATCATTTTCCCGCTCTTCATATACCCAACTACCCTAGTATGGCCCCCATGAAATAGAATATGACATAATTATGCAGCTGGCTAGTGGAAACTATTTTAAATTTAATGGATGAAATAATAAGAATAGAATAATAACAACAATTTTTAAATTAAATGATTAAATTAGCTATTTCATATAAAGCGGTACAATTAATTTCACGAGATATCGTATGCCTTTATTTATTCCATCGAAAATATTAAAGAATAGTTAGTACTAATTTAATAACGGATCGAGGTTAACCTTTAATAAAATATTATTTTCTTTTTTCAATTTGCTTTATTTTATTATAAATAAATTAATGTGTACTTTTACTGTACTGTACTTTTTATAAATTCTTTTTTTCACATCTTGGATCTTTTATTGGATTTTGTCATTATTTGGTTTGTTTTATGTTTTTCATAAAAGCTCATGTGATTATGCCCCATCTGTACCGCTACACTGTCACTCAACAGATTAACAATAAATTAACTTCTTTTTTCCCCAAGGAAGATGAAAAAGAGAATAATATTAGTAATTTGAATTTTATGAGTTTGAAATTTTAACTCGTTTGAGTTAGTGTTTTTCGATATAAAATATAAAGTTTGAACTAGAGTTATTTAGTTCGGCTAGATTCGTACTTTGTCAGCTCTGCATCAAACTCAACTATGTTTCTTCATCCAACTGCTTCTCAAGATGTAAACAGGGCGAGTGTGAGTTTTTCATTATTTCGTAACATATAGTATGATTTTTGTATTTTGTTTTTTTGCATAACTTGATTTTATTTTATTTTTGTCTAGACTGAATTGCTGTTTTTACAATGATTTAGTTTATATAACTTTTGGCTTGAGCTGTATGTCAGTATGTGTATATATAATATCATGTTTATATTGAATCTACTCATTCTTGAACTTTTAGCCTTTGATAATACTATGTGGACGTTTATACGATCTATGTGGACGTTTGATCATGTTTTATTGTGAAATTTGAAAAAAATATACTCACTTCGTTTAAAAAAGGATGACCTAGTTTGACTTGGAATGGAGTTTAAGAAAAGAAAGAAAATTATTTAATCTTGTTTGTTCTGCATTAAAGTTATGTCAAATGTACCAAAATGCCCTTTAATCTTGTGGTCTTAGATATGCCACGCGGAAAGTTAAAGTTTAAAATGTTGCAAAAAAAGGAAAGGGCTCATTCTTTTTGAAACAGACTAAAGAGCAAATAGGTTCATTCTTTTAGAAACGGAGGGAATATATAGTTTTTGTTTTCAAAGTGAAATTGATATTTGTGGAGTTGTGTTGGACCATGAATAGAGATTAGAGTTGTTTTTGACTATTTGTGAGTACTTTGGAGTGAAAAAAGTGAAAATTTTGTTGTTTTTCAAATTCTTGAAAAATTTGGAATTTAACTTCAAGTTGAGTTTGAGTTCCGGAATTTTTTGGCCAAATGTGTTTAATTCTCTGCTTTGTTCATGTCATTTCTATTTTTCTCCAGTTGAGCCTCCAGAAGTGTTAAGGGAAATGGTATCATGGAGGCTGAACTGGAAAAACTCGCATTGATTGTTAGTTCATATGATATCGAAACCTTAAGGAAAGTTGGAGGAGTTGAAGGTGTCGCGAGTTGGCTGAGTGTCTCATTGAATGTAGGAGTCAAAACAAGTGATGTATCTTACAGACAAAATGTATATGGATCGAACAAGTACACCGAGAAGGCTTTTAAGAGATTTTGGACTTTCCNCCCGACCCATCTTTCAAAATACCCAACCCATCCAAATAAAATATCCATTACCCATTTCTTTTTTAAAAAAACCCTAAACATTTCCTCCAACATCATCAGTTCTTGGAGCTCTCTTGGAGTTCATCCTCTTCATCAGATTTGTTAAGTTTTCTGGGAGGCTTTGCAGGATATCACTCTCATTATCCTCATGGTTTGTGCTGTTGTCTCCATTAGTGTGGGATTTGCCACGGAAGGCTGGCCAAAAGGAACGTACGATGGACTAGGTGTTCTGCTTAGTATATTATTGGTAGTCGTTGTTACTGCAATTAGTGATTATAGGCAGTCGTTGCAGTTCAGGGATTTGGATAAGGAGAAGAAAAAGATACTTATCCAGGTCACAAGAGATGGATCCAGGCAAAAGGTTCCGATTTATGACTTGGTGGTTGGTGATGTAGTTCATTTATCTATCGGTGATCTGGTTCCTGCAGATGGAATATTCATATCCGGATACAGCTTGTTAATTGATCAATCAAGCATGTCTGGTGAGAGTGCGCCAATAAGCATATATGAAGGAAGACCTTTTCTTCTATCGGGAACCAAAGTGCAAGATGGTTCAGCTAAGATGTTAATAACAACTGTTGGAATGAAAACTGAATGGGGTAAGCTGATGGAGAGATTAGCAAATGGCGTAGAAGACGAGACACCTCTGCAAGTTAAGTTGAGTGGTGTTGCTACCATTATTGGAAAGATCGGATTGGCATTTGCTCTGCTGACGTTTATGGTGTTGACTGTTAGATTTCTGGTGGAGAAAGTACTTCACTATGAGCTCATGAAATGGTCTTCTGGTGATGCAATGACTCTTCTGAATTACTTTGTGACAGCAGTAACTATAATTGTTGTTGCGGTTCCAGAAGGACTGCCTCTGGCAGTGACATTGAGTCTTGCGTTTGCAATGAAAAAGCTAATGGATAACAAGGCATTGGTGAGACATCTTTCCGCATGTGAGACGATGGGATCAGCTACTTGCATCTGCACAGATAAGACAGGAACACTAACAACAAACCGAATGGTAGTTAACAAGATATGGATTTGTGAAAAAACGAAAAAGGTAGAGACTGATGCAGGTGGGGATGCAGTAACTTTGAATATACGTGAAAATGAAATGACATTGCTTCTGCAGGCAATATTTCACAATACGGTAGCAGAGGTTGTTAAGGACAAGGGCGGAAAGAAATCTATTCTTGGAACACCAACAGAATCAGCAATATTAGAATATGGATTGCTTCTTGGTGGTGATATTGACAAGCAAAGAAGGGGCTGTAAACTGCTGAAGGTTGAGCCTTTCAATTCGGAAAAGAAAAAGATGTCTGTGCTTATTGCTCTCCCAGATGGAAACAACCGAGCTTTCTGCAAGGGTGCAGCCGAGCTAATCTTTAAAATGTGTGACAGGTTTATTGATCTTAATGGTGAAATTGTTCATTTGACAGATAACCGAACAAGAAATATTATGGATGTCATTAATGACTTCACTGGTGAAGCCTTGCGTACCCTTTGCTTGGCTTACAAAGACATTGAGGATGGTTATGAAAATGATAGTATTCCTGATAGTGGCTACACATTGGTTGCTGTGGTCGGGATTAAAGATCCAGTTCGCCCTGGAGTTAAAAATGCAGTAAAAACTTGTTTAGCTGCTGGAATTACTGTGCGAATGGTCACTGGTGACAATATTAAGACAGCCAAAGCCATTGCTAAAGAATGCGGGATACTAACTGCTGATGGTTTGGCTATTGAAGGTCCAGAATTTCGCAACAAAACTCCTGATGAAATGAGGCATATAATTCCTAGAATTCAGGTATACTCTTGATTGTTTTATCTCACTCTTGCAGATTCGTGTGGTGTAAATGAATGGTTCCTGAAATGCTCGAATCTTGAATGTAGGTGATCGCTCGAGCATCACCAATGGACAAGCTTGTGTTGGTAAATAATCTAAAAGGTATGTTTAATGAGATTGTTGCAGTTACTGGTGATGGCACAAATGATGCTCCTGCTCTCAACGAGGCGGATATTGGATTTGCTATGGGTATAGCAGGCACAGAGGTTTGTAAATTGCTCCTGTCATACGTTAATTTACCATTTCTTGTATTAAACCTTCCAAATGAAGCTGTTCTTGACATCTCTTTTCTTGAATACATTATCAGGTTGCTAAAGAAAGTGCTGATATTATAGTGCTCGATGACAACTTTAGCACAATCGTGAATGTGGCTAAATGGGGTCGTTCTGTATACATAAATATTCAAAAGTTTGTGCAGTTCCAGCTGACAGTCTGTGTTGTGGCTCTGATAATCAATTTTATCTCCGCATGCATTTCAGGTATTCAATGTTCTATACGACTTCTTCATTCATTTTTCTGTAAGTGATCAGTGTATTCCATTGAAAAAATGTGAGAACAAGTTTCTGAATTGATAACTGATATTTACCTGTTGCAATAACATAACAGGATCTGCTCCTTTTACCGCGGTTCAGCTGCTGTGGGTGAACCTTATTATGGACACTTTAGGTGCAATTGCCTTGGCTACGGAACCACCACATGAAGAACTAATGAACAGACCTCCTGTTGGAAGGGAAGTGAGTTTGATTTCCAAGACGATGTGGAGAAATATAATCGGACAAAGTATCTTCCAACTAGCTATACTTTTAGTTTTCAACTTCACTGGAAAGCAGATTCTGAGGCTCGAAGGTTCAGATGCTACCATAGTTCTCAATACTTTCATTTTCAACACATTCGTTTTCTGTCAGGTACTTGCTGTAAACTTTGGTGCAGTATACGGATGGAAAATGAACGAACATTTTCCTTGTTATGGATTCATATGTGTAACATTGTCACTGAGATATTTTCCGCGGTTTGATACAGGTTTTCAATGAAATAAACAGTCGTGACATGGAGAAGATAAATGTGTTCCGTGGCATTTTTGGAAGCTGGATATTCGTAGGTGTCATAACTTCCACTGTCGTTTTCCAAGTTATCATAGTTGAGTTCTTAGGGACGTTGGCAAGCACTACACCGCTCAGCTGGAAACTATGGCTACTCAGTGTCTTAATTGGTGCTGCAAGCTTGATAGTTGCAGTAATATTGAAGTTGATACCTGTTGAACACAAGAATAAGCATCATGATGGTTATAATCTACTACCAAATGGTCCAGAACTTGTCTAAGAGAAAGGAAGATCAAACCAACGCGATATGGAATGGCTCGTTTTCCTATTCAAAGATCAGCACCCTGGCTCTGTGTTTTCACATCGAGAAGTCAAAGGGACATATGTATGGTTTAATTGGTCAAGGTTCGAGTTCGGTGAGAAAAGGAAAAGAAACAACCAAATGCAAAGAAAATACAAGCTGAAGACTTTAAAAAAAAGCTCATTGTACACCATTCAAGCAATGGAAAGGTTTTTTGTTTGAAATTTTTACTCAATTTTTTGTAGTTGTGAACCTACATTTTGAGATATAGGAATCTTTTTAAATAGAAAGAAAAAAAAAGGTTTCTTTATATTTGTGAAGACAAAAGTTAGAGATTTCGTAATTCAATTACTTAATCGATCATTGAATCACAATCATGAGATCATTTGTTTAATTTTTGTTAACTCTTTTCGAAAATCAAATTTTATCTCTTTAAGAAGTATATAACACTAGTTAGGAGACTCATTTCAAATTTTGATTTAAAATCTACACAAAAATTCAACTTCAGTTATAAATTCTAAAAGAAAAACTATATTTAATTTCAAATTGAAGATTCGTCATTGTAAATTTTGGAAAATAAACCAATGAAATATGATTTATTTATTTGTAGATGGTGTCTGAATAGCTTTCGCGCAACTGGACTAATAATATCATATATTATTATAAGTGGGAAGCTCTTAACCTCAAAGTTGAATTAGCATTTTACCCTTCACTTAAATATTTTTTCTATTTTTTAAAATATAAAAGTATTTTTAATAAATTTAGATAATAAACTTTAAAGTAATAAAGATATAATGAAAGATAAATAGTCATTCAAACAAATGAAGTTCAAATATTTCAAAACATCTCTTATTTAATTTTAAGTTAAAGAATTTGAAGAGTTCCATTGATAAAATTATATACATGATTTTTCCAACAAAATACATTATTTTGATGTCTTCTCATGCCAATAGCATGTGAATTGATTTATCTCACAAAATTATTCTTCAAATTTTTCATGTTTCCTTTGATCAATAAATTTAGACATATATGTATACAGATAGAACTAATATTACATGTTTTGTTTCATTTTTTTCATCGAAAATTTATGTTTTTAACGCAACAGGTGATAAATAATTCTCGAGAGTTTTTCATTTGGACAAAAAGTCTGCTCAACATTCATGAGGTAAAACAAACCTACTTGTGTAAGAAAGAATATGTATGTTATTTCGTTAATTTATTGACGGTAAATTCTTGGAGAATATAGTATCTGAATTAGAATTTAATCATTTCAGTGCATTCGATGCATTCTTCAAGAAGGTTAAAAGCGTCATGGACATTTATTTGTTGTTTTGTAAGTATTATTTTTCATTTCAATGTTGCATATTTTTACTTAGTTCATTGTTTGTTACATTCAATTTTTCGATTGAAGGAAGGTAAATTGACTACTTTTTCTTGAATAATGGCAATGAAAAAGAAAATAAATAAAAAATTTCATTTACATGTCTGATGTACAAATCTTCTTTTAAAGATTATGTTTGTTATAACAAGTTGATTATCATGTAGTGAACACTCTAGGTTATTGGATAAGAGAATTGAATAATTTATGTAATTAGTTTGTTCTCATAATTAAATCTACAAAAATTAGCATGCATTATATTTAATGTGCTTTTTTAGAATTTATAAATGATTTACTACTTATATGAAAATAAAATCATGGTGTGATTTCATATTTGTAAATAAATACCTATAATAACGAAAGACGAGGAAGCGTTGAAGAAGAAAAACGATATTGCTAAATATTTTTATATTCTGCAACTTTATGTTTTTATTGATTAAATTTAGAACTTATTATTTCATTTATTCTATCTAGAAAAAAAAAAGTATTTGGATAAAAAATCTCATAGATTCTTTATACTCATTTTAAGGAGTATATACTCGTTTTAATTTTTAAACATAAAACAATATTATTAATAATCTTTATACTTTTTTTAAAAAAAAAATGTGTATTGACTGATATAGGTAAACGAGCGGAGGGCGAATTCAAAAATTATTATTATTTTTATTATAAGTGAGAAGATCTTAACTTTAAAATAGGATTATGATTCTACCCTTTTACTAATTTAAATATAATTAAAGAAATAATTAATAAAATATTACTTAGATAATACTTGTATGGTATTAATCCATTATGTTTTTAGGTAGGATTAATTAAAGAAATGTTTAATTTGTTTTTTATTCTAAAATAGAGTTCGGTAGGTGAAGTGTTTCGTAACAACAAAAGACAGTAAATTATATTCAAAATATCCTTTAACATTAAAGAACAAAAATGTTCTTTGAATTACCATATAATATGGCACATATTTAGATTTTAGTAAGAAACTTTACATATTCCCAACTTTAAACAATCTAATTCTCATAGACGTTATGTATATCATCAATTTTTTAATGACTTTTACAATTTCAAACTTGTAACTATAAATACCAAAAAATTATCTTCAAAATCACTTTATATTAATGCATACACTTAGTTATTCCGATGTATAATTGTTGATGAATGATTATTGGTGGATGTAATTACACTGTGACATTGTTCAACACAATTACTTTTTGTTGATGCATACGCTTTGTTATTCTAATGTATAATTATTGATGGATATTGTTGATGAATGTAATTGTTCATCACATATGCAATAAAAAAGAGATAGATCTGTTTATGTTTTTGTTAGTTATTGAGGAAGTTCCTCTATTCTTATAAACTAAAACTATTTCTCTCTTTAATTTTTGTTATTTAAAAGTTTTAGAATTCATTAGCCATTTTATTGTTTTTAGTCTACTCTATTTTATTTTATTTTCGAATTCATTAGCTAATTTGGTGTTACGCTCTTTCTTTTTTGATTACTTAATTTTATGAATAACCATTTATACATATTGTAACTTTATTTAAATAATTTACGAATATTTATACTAAGTAGCGTGCAATACAAATATATTTTCTATTCTGAAATTTATTTTTTTAAGTATGCATACATTTTGTAGTAATTACAAGAGACAAACGTACAAAACACGTTTTCAAATATATATATATATATTATATATATACATATATATTTTTATATATATATATATATATAATTTGAGACATTAACGCCGCCTGGGTTTATAAATTCCAAAGGGTTTAAAGCACGATTCCCTCTCTTTCTCTGATACTGCCGGAGTGCGGCAAGCCGGCGCCGGTGAACCTCCAGCTATGCTCCAAAACGAAGATGTTCGCTTCACTTCATCTTCTATAAAACTTCCTCCGTTCTCTCCTCCTCCTCTACACCATCATACCCCAAACCCATTCTTCGCCAATCTACACTTAGTTGTACAAAATTTCCCCAAATTCCCACACCTATTTCGTCAAAATCTCAACCCCAGAAATGCATTTTTGCGAACTTTATCCAAATTGCAACACCTATTTCATCAAAAGTTCAATCCCCAAAATGCAATTCTGCAATTTTTAATAAAACCCATCATCCCATTTCCCTGGACTTTATCAAATACTTCTCCTTTACTTTGCTGTGCATCAATCGCATTGAGTCAGAGCAACTTGGATGACTCAGCTCCGTCGTTGGGCACGAAAACCGGGAGTGGTAATGAGGAGAGAGTTCTAATAAGTGAAGTGTTAGTGCGAAGCAAAGATGGGGAAGAACTTGAACGGAAGGATTTGGAGAATGAGGTATTGAATGCTCTCAAAGCTTGCCGACCCAATTCGGCGCTTACAGTGCAAGAGGTACAAGAAGATGTGCATAGGATCATTGCTAGTGGCTACTTTTGCTCTTGTATGCCTGTTGCTGTGGATACTAGAGATGGTATTCGCTTGGTATTCCAGGTACTCAATCAAATAAAAAGAGTTTCATTTTTATAAGAAAATGACTATTGTCTTATTAAATTTAAAGTTTCTAAGTAGTATTTACCTGCATTCCAAAATGGTTGAAATCTTTAAACTAAAATGTATTATTTTCCATTCTTTGGCATGTGTAATTGCTTATATCATTATGGTTTTGGCATAAGGTAGAACCAAACCAAGAGTTCCATGGTTTGGTATGTGAAGGAGCCAATGTGCTTCCAGCAAAGTTTATAGAGGATTCTTTTCGAGATGGATATGGTACGCCTTCCTTATTCTCTCTATACACCCTCTATCGTCATTTCTTTTCATATCAGGAGCTTCTGCTTTATATTTATCTCTTTCAAGTATTTAGACTAATCAGCCTATATTTTACGTTATGTATGGTAAGCAACCCATGCTCTGCTTATTTTGGTGTCAAGCAATGCAGGAAAAATCGTTAATATCAAGCGGATAGATGAAATAATAAGCTCTATAAATGGTTGGTACATGGAGCGGGGTCTTTTTGGAGCGGTTAGCACTTGGTTATTAACTATATAACCTGTTGTCATTTATTTTTCGTTTTGAATGCCTTACATTGTGATTTCAAAAATCTGAGTTTGAGTTATCTTGCCCTGTAGGTATCGGGCGTAGAAATGCTCTCTGGAGGTATGATTAGGCTAGAGGTTTCTGAAGCAGAGGTGAATAACATAGCCATCCGTTTCCTTGATAAGACGTAAGGACCCAATTTTCTCATACCTATGATTTTAGTGAATGCAATAACTGTTAGCATTATCTTACACTTGTTTGCATGTCTCAGTGGTGAGCCAACTGTAGGGAAAACAAGGCCTGAAACTATACTTCGGCAACTTACTACAAAGAAAGGGCAGGTATACTTAAACAAGTCTTTTCTAGTCTAACATCTTTCTTCTTCTCCTTTTTTTTTTTTTTGTTCTTTTAAAGATTTAGTGTTAAGCTGTCTTCTAGTATACATGTAGTAACACCTTAAACTTTTATAATTTGAAACACACTCTTAGTAGTCTTGTGTTTCTATAAGTAGGCTACAATATATAAGAGTAGCGAACTAACGTACGTAAAGTATGTTAGTGCTTAGCACATATCCTCCTTTCTATTTCTTTTTCCAACATCTGCTCATTTGTGCCTGTTGTACAACATAAAATCCCCAACTTTTTCTAGTTTATCTTTTTATACATCTCATTTAGAAGTCACAGAGTTGACATCGTCTTTCTTTTTGTTTATTGCAAGAGGAGAGATCCTTAATCATGGTTTTCTCTTTGAGTGATTCACAGTGTTTTTTTTTTTTTTTTGGAGATTGTGATTCACATAGTGTTAATGTATCAAATGACCAATATGTCTTACTCTTTGCCGCTTCTATAACTTCTTAATTGTGAATTGGCATAAGTGAAATTGCTGATTTTCCAACTCCATGGAATTTTTCATATTGTATGCCATATTTCTTCCTGGGAAATCCACTATTGTTGTGCTTGATGAATGTCAAATTTGGTCTATTCTTCTTTAGGTTTACAGCGTGCTTCAAGGGAAAAGAGATGTGGAAACTGTCTTAGCTATGGGCATTATGGAAGATGTTAGCATTATTCCCCAACCTGCTGGAGGTGCTTTAGTGAAGATGGTTTCAACTGTCTAATCTTGTCGCACTTCTCCTTGTGCATAAATGCATGTTTATATTTGTTAATGGCGCACCACTGGGATGTTCTCTTTTTCTTTTAGGTTTGGGGGGCAGGGGCATTACATGACAGAAATCAAGGGTGAAATGATAATATAATATTGAAAGAAAAAAAAATATCATAAAAATGAAATTGTAGAAACATGGTGTTTGCAGGTCTCTGCAAAGAAAAAGAGTTAAGGATACCAGGGAAAATCTTTATTTATTTATTTTTTTGAAATTGGTAATTTTTATTCTCCAGCAGCAAGGGCTATGCTCCCATCTCCAAAAAATTATCAACAATGAACCTAGGAAACTCAAACTAATTACAATTTACAAGGATCCTAGGAAATCTACCAACTGAATTACATCATCTATAGTTCCTTCTTTACTACAAAAAATTTGGTGGAATCAAGGCCCTACCTTAGCCTTCTGGCCATCTACTGTGTGTGCTACCATTTCTCTCTCTGTAGAGTAACTCATTGATGTTATATTGCAGACACTGGTAAGGTAGACTTAGTTATGAACGTTGTCGAGCGCAAGAGTGGGGGTGGTATTTCTGCCGGTGGTGGAATTTCAAGTGGGTATGTGATATTTGAGAAGTTATTATTCTTGGAGAACTCCTTTGTCATTGTATCTCTTTTGGTTTCTCTACTGTTGTTTACGGTATGTATTTTAATTTCAGGATCACAAGTGGACCCCTTGCTGGATTGATTGGCAGGTAATTGGGATAGTATGAAATTCTCCGGGGTGTTAAGATCTGTTTTCAAAATTTTAGGAGATCTTTTAGCGGTTAATGGTCACAGCATAGCTTTTTTAATTGAAATTCTTTTATGTCACATACTCTGTCTGTGCTTTATCAAATTGTACTGTAGAGTTGTATTTATTAAGTTCAGTTAACATTTGGGACAATTTCTGAAGAAACCATTAAGGGTTTAAAGTGACGATTTCTATTTTAAGTAAAGCAGCATATTTCAGCGCTCTTCTTAGAAGTGCTTCTACGAAAAGTTTAATCCCTTGGAGAGAACTTCTGCAAAATCTATATATTTCTATTACTTTTGGTGTTTTTAATTAGATAAACTGCCAATCTACACTAAATAGCTTTTATGAGGACATTATGAAGATGCCAATAGGACTATCTTTTCTCAGAAATGAAATCTGTAGCATGAGTTACCTTTTTTTTTTAGCTAAAATACGTCTAGGAAAGAAATTCTTGCATGGACTTCTTTTATAGACAGTATAGCTCTCTCGAAGAAAGCCTTAGATCACTATAAGGATACATCACTGCGAGTACTTAACCTACTGGGTACTAGTAGTTATCTATATAGCCGATATCTCTGCTAATTTCCACCTTGAATTATTTTCCCAAAGAAAGGTTTACTTTCAGTTTTTCTCCCAAGGATATGCTGTTCATTATGTCCTTCCATTTCAGTTGTGCCATATACCACAAGAATCTTTTCGGGAGAAATCAAAAGTTGAATTTGTCACTAGAGCGGGGACAAGTTGACTCAGTCTTTCGGATAAATTATACAGATCCATGGATTGAAGGAGATGATAAGAGAACTTCAAGATCAATAATGATACAGGTAATTTTAAATTTCCCTAGAGTATATATCATGACAGTTCTTGAGAGCTCCATTCTACCTAACTTTCTATTTTGACTAGAATTCGAGGACACCTGGCACACTTGTTCATAACCAACCCGATGGTAGCCTGACGATAGGACGTGTCACGGCCGGGATTGAATACAGTCGGCCATTCAGGCCAAAGTGGAATGGGACTGCTGGAATCATCTTTCAGGTAGCTTTTATATTAATGTCTTCAGATAATTTATGCCCTCCCATGAAATAATTATTTAAGTTTCAGATATGATTTGCATGGTTATAGAGGGAAATGTAGAGAGAAAGATCTTTATTGATATTTGGAGTTTATAACAGTTGATTTCTTAGTCTTCGGTTGACATTGTGTTGAATTGATTACTCTAGGAGAATGACTATTTCTGCCTGTGAGAAACTCCACTGTTGTTTCCTTAAGGCCCACGGGGTACTCGCCTCCATCATCTTGTCACATAAAATTGGGATGGATTGAGTAATAAAATTTCATTGAACCACTGTTGTTTCATGGACCGAAGAGTATTTCCTATACATAAACTTTGGAGTATTCATTGTTAAAGAGAACATAAAAATAAAAGATAAATGTCACTTGTGCTTAGCGATGCAATGATGAAAAACCCTAGGAATAATTTGAGTCATTTATGCAATACTGAGCAGGAACTAGGGATGAGTAGTTCAATATTCTTTTAAGGAAAAGTTTGTATTGTTAAAGAGTGTACCAAAGAGGATGAAGACTTTTCTTGTTTCTAGTCTTGGGAATCAACAGAGTTATTTTGATTATTCTTCCCAGTGTCTGACATATTCTTTGTTTCTCATTTCTGTTGATGTGGTTGCTACTTGTCCTTATTTGAATTTCTCAGCGTGCTGGTGCTCGGGATGACAAGGGGAGTCCTATTATAAGGGATTACTACAGTAGCCCACTCACTGCAAGGTACAGATTGATGATGATTTATACTGCCTAAAGTGTTGTATATCTGACCATAATAAAGTGTCCAATGTATTCCTTTCTGAACTGCTGCAGTGGCAATACTCATGATGATATGTTACTTGCTAAACTTGAGACTGTTTATACTGGTTCCGGTGACCCTGGTTCTTCAGTGGTTAGTTTCCTAATGTTCTGCCAGATTCTGTCTAGTAAATAAAGGGATTGAAAGAAATTCTTGAAGCACCCTTTGATATTCTCCCATGCTGTTTTGCAGTTTGTTTTCAACATGGATCAGGGACTTCCTGTGTGGTCAGACTGGTTAGTTTTCAACAGAGTCAATGCTCGTGCTAGAAAAGGATTGGCATTAGGTCCTATGCATCTTCTCCTAAGGTACAGTCTCCAATTTTTATGATGATTAGCTCAAAGATGCTAAATTTGGTTTTTCTACCTTTGACTGTATCCTTTATAAATTCCCATAACTTAAAATTGCTGGTTATTCTGAGTTTTTTTTCAGCTTCTCTGGTGGTCATGTGGTTGGTAATTTTCCGCCTCATGAAGCATTTGCGATTGGTGGAACAAACAGTGTAAGAGGATATGAAGAAGGGGCAGTCGGCTCCAGCCGCTCTTATGTGGTTGGCTGTGGTGAAATTTCATTCCCTCTGGTGAGTGGAGGCAGTTGGAAACTATAATCTTTTAGTTTAACTTCTCTAGATATTGGTGTTTTTTGTTGTCTTTCTCGTCCATCCCAATGATGCATGGGTGCTATTTCGACTCTAACAAGATGGTTGTTGCTAATGTTCTTTATTTTTAGAACACCGCTCTGTGTATCTTTCCCTTGATTTCGTAGCTCTCTTGCTCTCCCCTTCTCCATCTCGGTTGCTGATAACTGTGGATTCAAGCCAGCTTGAATACACCACGAGGGACCTGCATCCCTCCACTCCACCAGGATGAGAAAGAAATGACCAAACTTTTTTGCCTCTATTATGCTAATATGAACCCAAGCCTCCTATGGTCTTTGTTCCAGCTTCATCAACCATTGAGACCATTAAGTACACGTTGGGTTTCTCTACAATATTAGTTATCTGATAAACGTCTTTGACATGAATGCTCGATGTGTAATCTTTCTTATCATATTCCCACATTTTGCAGACGGGGCCAGTAGAAGGAGCTGTATTTGCTGATTATGGTTCAGACCTTGGATCTGGTCCAAGTGTTCCTGGTATGTATCCCTGGTCTGATGTTGTTTACTATTTTGGCTGATTCTCCCCTCCCCTGTTCCCCCCTTTTTGAAAGGTAATTATTCTGAGTACTTTTTGAACTCTGGATTTAACATTGTACATTGGCAAGCTTTCATTTAATTGTTTGTTTTTCATTATCAGGTGATCCTGCTGGACCAAGGCGAAAACCTGGAAGTGGATATGGATGTGGGGTTGGTATTCGCGTAGACTCTCCATTGGGACCTTTAAGACTGGAGTACGCCTTCAATGACCAGCGTACTGGGAGGTTTCACTTTGGGGTTGGCTTAAGGAACTGATACTATTAGGATCTGCAATATTTGGTGATCCATCATATTGTTCATTTTTTTCTTTCCACCTATCCAGTGGTTACGGATGACAGAAATTTGAAAATGAACACGAAATGTCAATATATGAGTTGTTTCATTATTCGTTATTTTTGTTCCATTCACTTGTAACAAGAACCAATCACCAGTGTTTGGTGTTGTACTTGCATTTTGGTGTATTTTCATAGACTTCTTGAGATAAAAAAGGAACAAGATGATCCCCCTTTCTAAGGTTATATTCTTGCTTCAAATACAGTTGTACAAGAAGTTCATATACAAAAACAAACAAATATATATATAGCAATAGGATAACAGAAAAGCATCAAGAGATTATATTGATCTACTGTAACAAGATATCATCTGATACAGCTACATACATCCTATCACATTGGCAAAAAGAATTATAACAGAAGAATTTAACAGTTCCCATCCCTCGTCCCCTATAACGTTAGTGCAACAACAGAGAAACCAATACAACTGCATACATCCTATCCGTCTTGAACAAAAGGGACGAATGGAAATGATTTTCCAGCCCCAGACCCTTTTTCCATTTCGTCTCTTGATCTGTTGGCCACTACATTGCAATGATGATCTATGTATCACTAACTCTACCGTGCATCTAATGTTCAAGAAACAAAACTGGGGACTCACGACTTCAGAAAAGAAAGCCGTGTCTGAGATCATTTGATTCTTCTCTTGGATTCCCCATAAGCAACAACCCCCATGACAGTCATTGCATAGCCCGCGATGCCAATAAAAGTAACAGGATTACGGAAAAGAAGTATTGAGATAACAACAGCTACAGCACCCTTGGCATTCCCTAGGACCTACAAATGGTCATGCACATAGAACAAAGTTGTTTAAAATAGGTAAAAGTAAGCTAAAATATGACTACAAATTGGAAAAAAAGGGGAAGGGGTAAGAGGAGGAGAGTGCAAACCTGGAGTGTTAATGCACTAGTATGCTTGGTTACCAAAAAGTTCAACAAGTTGGCCCCATATGCCATTATAGAATTGATCAAAATAAGTAGGACCAGGTATCGATGTGTTATAGCAAGCGTAATAGTGGCATCTATCACGTTGGGTTCCATTACGAGCGTTGCAGGCAGTAAAACTAGAACAGCTATTGGTGACATGTAAAGCAGTAGATTCATGGAGTTCAACTTTTCCCTAAAAAAATTACAGCAGGTTAATATAACATGTAAAACAGAAGATCAATGGAGTAAAATTTATCCCTAAAAATAAAAACAGCAGGTTACAAACGAGGTCATAAAAGTGAAACATAACATGTATCAGCGAAACAAATGAAATAAGCTATAATTTATCAAAATCATGACAAGGCTAAATATGATAATATATACTGAAGTGATGGTCGTTTAAGTGTTGGAGATGGAAATCAACCACAACTTTTGATCACATGGAAACACCAAAAGCTATCTTCTCTCATATTCCAATCTTTGGAAACTTGCAAATCCACAAGATGATCTTGACATATTACTGGATAAGATGATATTTTTGTTATACAAAAAGTGGAAATGAGCAACAAAGGACTTTTGACTCCTCATTGTGGTCTTTCAACCCTTTTAAATTTTCCACTATCATTTTCCTTCAAATAATCTACTATGCGAAAAGAGAAGCTACATCTCCTAGCTTTTTATTTTCCTTTTCCTGACATCCACCTTCTCCCCCTTCAACATTGTTCTAGGAAGTACCTAACTTTATCGAAGAACAAATACCCTAACGAACATAACTGCATAGCAAAACTGCAACATAGTAAACAGTAGTTCATATTCTCCTCAAGGAACAGTTTCGAGCACCGATTATGATACTTAACAACTTCGCTGTGTGCTTGTGTACCTGGATTTGGGTACTGGATCTTTATGGAGGCATTTGGCTTCAAACATGCCATTTGGGCCTCCTTATAATCTGGGCCCTTATGTTTGTGATACTAACTTGTCAGCTCCTGGATTCACACCCATTTCTGTCCTTTATATGTGGTTATCCTTGCATGGCTTGTACTGATGGACTTGTTAAGGTTTGCTCAACCCATCTATGTCCATGATAAGGCCTGATAATATTGCACAATTTTGATATTGTTGTGTGTATTCCTTCCAACTGATTTGTGGGGACATCTCTTCAAGCCAATCAACCTATCCGTTCTAGTTCAATTCATTGACTTCAAAACTTAACACCTCCTCTGTGCCGCAGACTTTTCAACGGTTTGAAGTAAAGTATATCACACTTTTGCACACCTATTTGTTTGTTTTACTACTGGACACATAAGAAAACTGTTCAGCATCACTCACTGCTGAGGGAGATTGATGGCCAACCTGCTACCTCCTTATAGGACTCCGAAAGGGCAGCCATTTTTCTAGATATTTTACAAGCTTTGCATACATAAGTTCCTTAATAACCCTTTGCATCGCCATATGATCCAGGTAAAGGACTTGTCAAAAAAAAGTCAAGAGGTTTCATTGCCGTTGCTGTCAAACTGTTTTTCACAATGCGAATATGTCCCAAGACTACCTCATTCCATTTCATCTTTTAAAAGTCCCGCAAATACATAGAAATACATTGTTGTGGAGTGAGAGTTCACATAGACCCGGAGGAACATGGTTGTATATATTTCCATAAACTGACTAGCATAAGGATAAAAAAAAGAACCACCAACAAAGAACTATAATACTAAAAACTTAAACAGATGGCAGGAAGTGGAAATTACTAACCCTTCATTGGAAAGAAGGACGCCTTGAAGAACAGACTTAAAGGCTCTAGCAGCAGTTGCACCTATACACATGATAAATCCATAAAGGTGGAAGCTTGGCTCACCCTGTCAACAATTAAGATACTTATCAAACCACTAAAAGATCACATCAAGTAAATGAGTCGTTGGAAAGAGAATAGATGATGTCAACCAGTTGAAGAGGTTTTACATTCAAGATGTTGAATGTTTTCTCTTATGAAGGTGTAAGTGATTTCAAGAACCAACAAGCAAAATAGACTGAGGATTTAACAAGACAAAATATCTTGCATACAGGTAATTCCTGCTAGTGCACAGCCATTACACTAATATCATTCACTTACTCCCGACTGTATTCAAACTATATTTGCAACTTCAGTAAGCTAATTTAGCTTACTCTCCATTAATTATTAGCATCTTTGATAAACCTTAAGAATTAGAGGGTAATTTTCCTGAAGCACGTGATTTTGTATAAAAACCTTTCTTCCATTTTCACTCTTCTCAAAAGGTAATTTATGTCATATTTATCTGAAGAAAATATAACTTGAAACTTGACAGGTTTGGAGTTTATCAAAATATCCGATGACAAGGTATTAAGGTGGTAACATTTTCGTTAATTTTCAAATAAGGTAAGAAAGCTATACATTACCTTGTTTTGTCACATGATAGAACAAATATTCCAGCTTTTCAAGCCTGCTTATTACTTAAAACTTGGAAAAGTTAATTAACACTTCCTATTTACTTCAAATCCTCTACTTTGTTTGGATGGTTATTACATATCATTTCATGTATTGTAATGTATTGTACTATATGTATTGATGAATACAATCGCTGGATAGAATGTATCATTTTCCATTGTTACATAATGCACACATGAACAATTTGATGGACAAACTTATAAGAGAAGTAGGACATGAGGTAGAACTATTATAAAAAGGAAGATTAAGAATAAAGTAGGATTACCAGATAATAAGCAAAGATAAAATGAGAACAAAAGCTAAGGTAACGGCGTGATCGCACCAAATCGGTGCTACATAAAAGGGACTTTTTGTCGTTATGTAACGACGGATTTAAGGATACAATACGAGTAACAATCGAAACAAACATAGCATTTAAACTAAGAATACAATACAATAGGTAACAACCATCCAAACAAGCTGTTAAATTCTCACCAGCAGACTTTGGATCTCTCAGTTTGTTAAAAGTCTATTAATCATAAATGGCGACAACATTTGAAATCAATTTCAACAATATAAGTGCATGGTAGAGAAAAAACATTAGAATTTGCATAATGTATTAAAAGAGCAAACAAATCCCAGATCTGATCTCAAGCTGTAAGATTCACACTTCAAAAGAAAACCTTCAAAACCTCCAATTTTGTACTAGCAAGTATAGATCAACTACAGTCGAGAAAAAGATAGAAGATCCCAAAAGGCTCAGAAAACAAGACAAAGATTCCTCTTTTACTCATTAAAACCAAATCACAGCAATAAGACTCAGTGATTCACACTTCAAAATCCTCCAATTTTGTACTAGCAAGTATAGATCAACTACAGTTAGGGTAAACATAAAAGATCCAAAAGGGTCACTCAGAAAACAAGAAAAAGATTAATCTTTTACTCATAAAAACCAAATCACAGCAAGATCAATAGAAATCAAACGAACAAAACTTCAAAACTGAACCAAAGATCAAATCTTTAAACATTTTTAACACACCCCACTAGCAAAGAATCCTCTTTTATACATAAAAAAAAACAAATCACAGCAAGATCAACAGACAGCAAATTACCAAACTTCCAAAATTAACCCAAAAATCAAATCTTTAAGCATTTTTCCACATACCCCACTAGCAATCACAACACCAGCAACCACAGGAACAAGACAACCATAAGTAATCCAAGCTTCTCTCTTCTGAGTGATCAGGTAAGCAAACAAAGCTGTGAAAAACGGTGTCGTTGCACCGACAGCTTGATTGAATGATACAGGAAGATACCTTAAAGAAATGTTCCCACCCACAACAGACCCACAAAAGACAATGCTAAGAGTAGCAATTCTTAAGAATTGAGACCTTGATTTGATCCTCTGAAAAGGTACAATCTTTAAGAAAACAATGGAAACATAGCTAAGAACAGCACAAGCTGACATATGACACATTGTGAGGAAAATAGGGAAAGAAAAACCATAGTTTGAGAGTAATAATTTGTTTAGGAGAAGGACACCAATGTTGGATGAGTACCAGAAGATGATAAGTGAAGCAATGAAAAGGGTTTGTTTTTCTGATTGTGCTGATGACATTTTTGGGTTTGTGGGTAAGTGAATTCTTGAATTTGTGAAGGAATTTCAAGAAAATTTCAATGAGTAAATCTTGTTGATGAGAATGTATGTTTTGTTTTTCCTCAGATTGAGGAAATCTTTTACTATGTTTTTTATTTGGTTTTTTAGTATGTAATGTGTGTGTTTTTTGGGAATTTTTGTTAGATGTGTGTACAGGTGGAAGAAAGAGAAACAAATAATTTTTAAAATAAATAAACATTTTCCCCCATAATTTGAATTATTTAAGGGGAATACCAAATAAGGTAAAAAATAAAACTCCTATTTTTAAATTATAAAGAAGAAGATAATTCCTTGCAAGATAATATAGAGAAAAAAATTAATTAGTATTTTCTTGATTTTTCAAAGTGGAATGTCCATTTTAGAAAAATGATCAATTAATATAGAAAGAAGGAGTAAGTGTTAAGTGTCAAAAATGCATTTAGAGTATCTCAAATTTTTTAATTTCACATCTGAAATATTAAAGGTGTGAGTTTGCTATCCAAACTATGACTCAACAGTTAGCGAACACATCTCGATTAATTTATAATGATATGTGTATACTCTCTTTTTTATTTAAAAATTTTGTCACGTGACACTCTATGTGAAAAATAATTCGATCATAGTCCATAGCAAATCTAAAAATAAATGAATGTTAGGTTAAAGTTCTAAATTTATTAATGTATAAATTAATTTATTCTAACAATGAAATCCACCATTTTCTTGTCTACCTTTGTTAGTCGTGATCTTGCTTATGTCGTGTTATTGATATCCATGAAAGGGAGAGTTTAATGTTTTAAAGAAGTCAACTTAATATATATTTAAAATATTAATGTGTACGCAAATAGAGTCATGATATATGTTAAGTGGATCAAGATTTTATGAGTAAACCTGCTTACAAACATTTTTACGCAAATATTTTTGTCTAATAAATGTATATATAGGTGTGTTTCGCCAATCAATTAATGATAGTTTAGGTAGAAAAATTACTTTTAATGGTATAGATTCGAAATTTTCTCTCTCTCCTTCACTTATTAATTGATTATCTTAATTACTAAAAATAGTTATCTCATATTAGTTATTAGCCTTAATAAATCAAGAAATCGTTAATTAAGTTTTTTCTATATTTTCTTATGATTTTTTTTTTCAAGTGTTCACATTTGTTTATAAAATCTCCAAGAAATTTTAAAAGGAATTAATTAGTGAAATTATCTTTTTATTTATAATTTCTTAATATGCATATAAAAAAAATGACAAACTAAATGAAATAGAGGGAGTAATAAAATTACATACCTTAAGTATGTTTTTATTCTTTAACTCAAAAATTTACACACTCATGATAGTATTAAAAAAAATAAATGTGTAACTCGTGTTTGTATTATATTAAAAGAATTAAATAAAGATGTTACAAAGAATTAAATGTGATGTTAATTATTGATCCTACTTGATAAATTTGTATTTAGACACTTTTTTGATAGACTTAAAATCAATCCCATATTTTATTTAGACTATACTATAATATAAGAAGGGAAACAAATTTCACAATCAATTGAGGTACTTTATTTTTCAAATGAGAAAGAAAAAATTAAAAAGAAAAAGTAATCCACAAACATAAAAAGTGAAAAAGGCCCAAAAAGTACTTTATTCTTTGTATTACACACAAAAAAAAAAGAGTACAAAGTGATTAATTCCTACATATATAATTAGACATTTAAACATTAACTATAATTAATTAAACATATATTTATACCTCATTAAATTACTTTTTGAGTTTTGACTTATGAGTCAAGTTTGAGAATTAGTCAATTTAATTTACTTTCTTTTTGTCAATCATATTAATTAGAAATCAATCTACAGTTTACTACTTCTATAAAATCATATTTATAATATTTTACTTATGAATTATGAAGTATTAATTTAATAGGATTGTTTAGAATTTGACAAGCGTAAATAGTTTCATAAATTATCGTATTTTCATATTGATAAAAATTAACAAAATTAAAAGCTAAATTACATATTTAAATAAAATTTAACTTCTAACTTTGACTACTAATGGAAGCAAAGGGATTAATTAGTCAATTATTTTATGCTAATTATGATACATTTTGCATTTGTACAACATAATTGTATCAGTAGAAAGCACACAACGTGTATTATGTTTGCTTACGTATCGTATGTCATATAATATATATATGCAATATTAATAAACGAAAACACATGTTTTTCTGTTAGTTACACATTATATGTCATAACTACAACACGTATTATGTAGGTTATATATCGTATGCCACAAATTCAACGATATTACAAATAAAACTCTAATATTCACGTGAAAAAAATGCAAACAAAGTCATTAATCACGACTCACAAGTTCCAAATCATGTATTATTCAACTTTGATTATTTCTTGATTTTATAAAAAACAAATAACCTCTTGTGCTATACAAAAACTCAACTTGAAGAGAAGATAATTGTTGTCCTCTATTTTTCTCTTTTAAATTTTAACTGAGTTATAAATGATCTATTTATGTAAAAATAAATATTTTTTAGGTTATCGGTACGTAAAATAAGATAGTGTGCATGTTTTGGAAGAAAAAAAAAAGAGACAAGCATATATATATATATATATATTTCCTTTGAGATATACATGTGAACCTCATCTCAACTATATATATGTGACTTTTAATTGGTTTTCATATATATCTATTAAAAGATAATTTCCAATTACTTGACCACCATAAATAGATTATATTTACATAATTACAACAATATTGCAATGAAGAAACACTTTTTTTTTTCTTTACAAATTAACATGCCATCATCTATCTTTACATAGCTAGATACACTGGTCTTCTATGTAAGCCTTGAACTGGTCTTGCATTTGCTTCAAATCCCTGTTAAAAAAATAAAAAAAAAACAATATTAAAATCGCGTAAAGCATCCAACAGTGACAGGGTTCGATAAAGGAGAGCACTAAAACGAGTGTGATTAGACAATTTACCTTAATATAAATATATTAGTGGTTTTTTCTTTAAAGTTCGAACTTGAGAGACAATTTTACTACTTCTTGAAAGACTCCCTTTCGAATCTACTCACGACTTTTTTAATCTAAAATAGTTTAACATGTGATACCACACACACTAACATCTTATGATTAATTTTAATATTTCTATCTACATATAATTTTTTATTCATAAAATTAAAAAATTATATTTTCAGCATTCGATATTTATTAGTTATTTTTAATCAGCTAACTCAAACATTATCTAAAAGAGAAGTTTAATACTTACATCATGAACAGCATTTCTTAGTGCCATCATTTGTTCCATTGACACAGTCCTTGCCTAAATTAGCCAAAAAAATAGTCAATAATTGCAAATTAAAAAATTAAAATAAAATATCTTTTTCCCCCTTTTGTATAATAATATAATTTATATAAATAATTTTCAAATGAATACCTCATATAATACACTCCAAATAATACCCTCAGTGCATGGTGGAACAGTGAGTGAACCAATGTATCTATAGAAAGGTTCAGCTTTGACTCCAAGTTGTTGAGGGTTAACAAGTCCCAATTTAAGACCCTTATCATCAACTCTCTTCACGTGGCCTATTAACTGGTCGCAAAATCAAAAATTTCGTTAAAATATTTGAAAATTAATTTAGTATATAATTTTTTCGATAAGGTCAAGTAATAACAATCCTTCATTAAATGTGATTACATAGTTGAGTAGACGAAAAAGATAATGATAACAAAATTTATGACATTAGATTGAAGTTAAGTGATATGATAGATTACACGTGTCCTACTCCAAATCAAGTGACATAAACTTGTCATTATCCTTTCAATTAGATAAATTTGACGTAACGCGAATATCAAACACTGAAAAAATTAGGTACCTCATCAAGAAAAGGGTTAGGTGCTCCAATTTTGAAGGGTATAGCAACCACAGCTAATCTACCATCATCACTCTGATGAACCATATGGGCTTCCATAGCAAAACTGTAAAAGATTTTTCGTTATTTGTGTCAGCATTCTCGCTTTTGATATAGAAAAAATTACATAAACTAATACATTTTAATAAATAATTACTGATTTTAGCGATACTTTTTGTTTATTACCATTTATAGCAATATTGTAATAAATTTGTAATATGTATTAAAAGTGAATTATGTATGCAATATATTTGAATTATAATTGTTTTTGAAATATATTATGTTTGTTTGGTAAAAAATTGTCACATTGTATTATAAGTGTATTAAAATGTGCGATAACTGTATTATCCATCATTAAAACTTGTATTATATGTGAAATAATAAATTGTTCTTCGTAATATGTATTAACCTTGAATTATAAATAAATTAAAAGTGGTCAAGTGAAAAAAAATTATTATTGCTATAAATGGTAAATATTTATTTATCATAGTATATTTATGTAAGTTTCCCTTTGATATATATCAACTAATTAATATTTAAATTCAAGTTTCTACTAGATCTCCAATTAGCTAGCAAACTCAAATAACAATTACTTACTCTGTCCTAATTAATGTGACACATTTCGAATTTCGAGATTCAAAACAAGTCTATCTTTGACTATATATATTTTTTTATATTTTTTAAATTGTCAATTATTGTAACTTATAGTACTTTTTTCATAGTAAATAAATTTCATTTTAAAAATTTTGAAGATTTTATAAGTAAATTCTTAGTCAAATTTAAGCTGTTTAACTCACGAAAAATGAAATATGTCACGTAAATCGAGATAAAAATAATATAATATATATATATATACAAACCTTTTTCCATCGACTTTGTGCTCAGAAGGAGTATGCCAATGGCATTGTTGTAATCTGTACTCAGTACCATCAATGTTGATACTTCCTGCATCTGTTTCCCATTGCAACTGCCAAAAAAAACTCGATTGGACTCATTATTTATCCGAGCGGATTCAGAATTTCAAAAAGATAAATATCATTTACTATAACAAAAAGGTTCAAAATTTATATTTGACGATTTAACTTATATATTATATTCATATCATAAATGAAATACACTTTTAATCGACTCAATCTAATAGCTTATAGTCTTAGTAAATAAACGATTTATCGAATAAACTATAATTAGAGGTTTAAATAAATTATTTTTTTATAAATACGAAATGTACCATAATTATTTTAGAGTTACGTACCTTGATATCATGACCTCTGTTAACTATCATAGCAGGGGCATTTTTGTAATTAGGTTTCAAAAGAGGGATAGTAGTGGTAATTTTCACACTCTTATTACGGAAATTAACGGGAGACTGAAATAATCCAGTTTCACATAATTTCCATTCGGATTTAATCGTACCCCAACTTTCTGGTCCTTCTTTTGTTCCCAACAAGTAACTAAATTTTGACTCATCATCTGTTGATATTGTGTCAAAAAAAAAAATTAATAATCAAATACAATACAAAAATATTTTATATGAAAACATAATTCAATAAGAAAGAAAAAACAAAATCACATAGTCAAAAAAGGTGAAATTAAAATTCAAAAAAGGGTTATACTTACCTTAAAATCATAAAAAAATAGAATAACTTTACCTTTCGTTTGTTTTAGGTATCAAATTAATATTCAATTTCTAATAATTTAAGAATAATTCTAATCCTTTTTTGATATAAAACATCAAGACAGAATTATCTATGATACATATATATATATATATAAAATTGAATCGAAATTTTCAAATTATTAAAAAACATTAAAGGGGAATCAATTATAACTCATATAATACATAAATATAGTTCTTTTTTGACATATTTATATCTATATAATTTTTCGATCGAATGAAATAACATACCGACTTCATCAGCATTGCATATTGTGTATGATGAAATGAAGATAAATGCAAACAAAATTGGGAAGAAATTTGTATTGGCCATGTTTGGTGGTTGTGTAAGGTTGTCAGCCGTTATACGATGGCGGTTCAGGTGATGGTGGTGCTGGATAACCTTTTAATATATAATTTTTTTTAAAAAATGTAATTTTTTTATTTAAAAAAAACTCAAAAAAAGGTTCCAGCAACTACCAAAATGGAAGAAAAAATGTGAAATTTATATAGAAAATTTATGCGTTATTTTAGGAATTTATGGGGGATGTATGGCATTAAAATAGGAATTAATTAATTAGTTACCAATGAATATTATCGATAGTGAATTAGTTACTATTTTTATCGTGGATAGTAATATCCTTTATTTATAATAATAATTAAGTTAATTTTAATTGTATGATAATTTTTTTTGGGAGTGTATTATTGGTAAAACTTAAACTCATTTTAGTATAATCATTAATTTAATATCATAACCAAGTAAGGATCAAATTAAAGTTGTCAAAATACTTCAATATGGATCATTAATCTACTCATCTATGTATATATATCTAGTTCTTTGATAGAAAATTCTTCGTCAAATTTCAAACATTTCATTTTTTATTTTTTTTAAAAATTGCTCATATTTAAACTAGTTTTTTCACAAGCATCCTACCTCATACGATTAATTATACGGGAGAAGCATTTGCCGATAATTAAAGCCCTCACTTTAATTATGTTGTGCGAGATCATGTATATGATACGGCAAACTTATAACAGAGGGTATAAATGACGATTTCTCTATAAGATTTTACTACCAGTCGATCAATCCGGTTCAATCCCATGAAAAATTTGTAAAACCGCGTCTAAATATAACTAGGTTGGAATTGAGACGTAGTTGATGATGTTATATATCCAAATCAATTAACAAAAACTCTAAATTTCTCAAAAATTAACAAGGGAAAAGAAAGAAAACCCAAAATATAAACTTTGAATTGAAAGAAACTACTCCATAAAACAACAATAGGAAGAGAAAATATGAAGAAAAAATAATGTATTCTATGCTTCAAGTACTTGAAATGATTCATACATAAGTAACAATTTGTATAAACCAAACTATTATAACATTCATTGTGCCACCAGCAAGTTGCTAATGAACAAACTCCTATGACATTTTAGCAAATTCATTCTACATTCCAAGACCAATATTATCGAAACGTTGTTCACTCTCCCTCATAGACAACATGTAACTCGCGCAAATTAACAGATTTGCTCACTCTAAAACTGTCAACAGGTGTCGAGATTTTCACTAATATGCCCCTGATGTAGATGCCTTCAACTTCTTAGGTGGTGGATTACCCCCAGAGAGTATCACATAAGAGTAGAAGCAGAACATTGCAGCACTGTAAAGTTTAACAACAAATTGAAGACAACATTGCACAGTTACACCTGGTAATGAATACTCGAGAAGAGAAGAAAGAAAAGAAGACGCTGCAATACCTGATGGCAGCAAAGAAGCCAGTAGGGAACAATTTTCCTGTCTGCAAAAAAAAAACAAAAAGACCTTTTTTAATAATGCAATCCTGGGAATAAGCCAACAGAAAGACTTTGGCAATATGAAGAATTACCAGTGAGAAGGTCTGCATATTTTTCCACAGAAGGGTCGCGGCAAGTACTGCAGGGCAACAAAAGGGGAAAATAAAGAATTAGCGGAAGGAAAATATATCTGCTATACGTATTAGCAGGTCAGGGACCAGAAAAGATGGAGTTCATTAAAATATGCAACTCTACAGAAGACATGCAATTGTATAGACACAATACGTAAAAGTGAATCCAAACACTGAATTAATTTCAATTAGTAGCAGGTTATTTTGAAAAGTTAAATCGATAAATGCAAGATCAAACTGTGGATGGAAGTTGTTAAAATTTGAAGTGCACAAAAAAAAAAATTTAGCCTTGGCAACTGATATCAATGTGACATCGGTTCATAGGTCTATCACATTATGGATGCCATTGTTATTGAATTATGGAGTAATAAACATTAAACATATCTATGATCACATACAATTTTAAACCTGATATCAGATCAGAAGAGATTTACGATTTATGCCCAAAGGAAGTGTTCCCGGTTCACAACCAATAACATGTAGACTGTCCAACAGCCACAAAGAGATGAGGCAGAAAAAACGGCGAATACCTGCTTGACCCAATATGAACGGAAAGCTAGTTTTCCCTTCCCGCCACACCTTCATGCTAATGGTGCTGAGGGCCAATAATGCACCTCCAAAAAGAACACCACTGCTTAATGTGGCAGGATTTCTTGAGAAAATAAAACCAATAAATCCTCCCGTGAAAACAAAACCACCTGTGAAGAGAATCAATGAGTTGTTACCAGATCCCTAAGAAGTAACAGAAGAGATTGCGAAAATGTCAAATCATTGTATCTTATGCCTAGTGCTTTTATAGACGTTATGTACAATACAATAGTTAAAAGTAGTCTAGTGTCAGTACAGTAGAACATTGAAAGACTTATCTATTGATGTGCCTATATTTAGAGCATCCCCTCAAGGAAATGCTTAAGAAATGTACCAAGTTTATTACATGTGCACCTAACTGGGTATAGCCAGATAAGTGTTGCCCACTCACGTGTGAGATACATTTTCCAGAATTGGCGGTCTTGCAGGTTAAAAGAAATGTATTAAACATTTATCCTGATGTTCATAACAGAATTGACAGATGAGAAGTGAATGAATAGGCTTAAATTTCCAATAAAGAAAAGACCTTTACATAACAACTCTTGATCCTAGTCTATAAAGTCAAGTTCTCTTCATTTTTCTGTTTAGTAAATCAATAAAGTTCTACTTTCAACTGACTCTTGGATTTAAGAAAAGGACCAAGGATTGAGTCATCAGCACATTGTTAAAGTTCATAAGTGGCATTCTTGACTTGGAAATATTTAGAAATACTTGAAGGAAATACACTAAGCTTTCATTTGAAGAAAGGTGGAGAGCATATTGTGTCACCTTCATCTTCTTATTCAATAATCAGCGAGATCACGGAGGAATTTTTTCTAAAAAAAGAACAAAATCAACTAATATGTGATGGGCTAAATTTGAAGAGATTCTAAAGACCTCTAAAGTCTAAACTGGCTGAATTCACCAGTGGACAAGGGACCAAGTTAACAAAAAATGGGAGATGATGTGGCAAAGGTAAAACATTGTCACTAGTTTGTACCACTAGACACATTGTGAAGAGAAATATGAAATATGGAACCTCTTAAATAGAGAAGCATTAGATGTCCTCTGCCTCCTCAGAGTATAAGATGAAACTCACCAAAGGGAATTCCTAAACAGAAATCATGAATTTTTGCAGCCTTTTTTGGCTGGCTGCTGGAGTTCTCTTGCACTGACTCATTTATTTCTTTCTCAGTGACATATTCTTCTGGTGCAGAATACGAGTTTGATGAAGTCCCATTAAGTGATTGCGATGAATCAGTTGCATAACTTAAAGTGGTCCTGCTCTTTAAACTGGATTCATCTGTGCCATGCCCATCGTTACTCATAGAGATTACCTGAAATCCATGATAAAAGAAGTTTGTCTAAGTGAAGGAATACAGACTCCACATGGCGAGTCACTTCCTTAGAGAACAAAATGTCAGGCACCGTACTAAAATGTCAAACAAATTAACATTTAACTCTGAGTTTGCTTCAAGAAAAGATAGAAAGAAAAAGAGCGAGAGGGAAAGTATACACTAGCTTACAGAAGGTACAACTCCTAAAATCAGAAGAACAATAAGATACCAATTGAGTATAACTTTGTATGGAAGCATCATGGAAGATTTGAGGGTATTTTAGATTTGAAAAATTAGGCTCCCAGAG
Organism: Solanum pennellii; assembly: GCF_001406875.1. Lineage (NCBI taxonomy): Eukaryota > Viridiplantae > Streptophyta > Magnoliopsida > Solanales > Solanaceae > Solanum > Solanum pennellii. The sequence goes on along the minus strand of NC_028646.1, from coordinate 77,628,811 downwards.
GTCCACTCTGGCCTAAGTTTAGATGTTATATGCTTGTTTTATAAAGATAAATATAGAAGTAGTTTCAGGCTCCATCTTTCATCTATTTTATGAGCAAAATCATATTCAGAAGGGGGAAGTATGCATCAATCTTTGGCTGAATAAATTATGATCACATCAAAAGTAAGTAATTTTAGTGGTCAAAACATATCAACCAATCAATCAACTATGCCTCAAGGCTCAATCACAAACTGGTTGGGGTCGACTATATAAATCTATAAGACCATTCTACTTTATTTGGGCCCATTCTTTTGTGTCCAACCATATGATTGCTGAATATGCTATATAAGTTTATCAGGAGACACTACTTAGAAGATAAGTCTCTTAAGATGAAATCTTATCAACAAAAAAAGATGATTGAAGCTCTAAATGATCACCACGATAAACCTTACAGTCTTACACCATATATCACTGGAGTAAAAAACATACAAGGGTACTCAATAAACAGAGCAACACAACATCTCTTAAAATTCTTTCATTTTCCCAGCACTAGCCCCCAAACAGTTACAGGCAGATTCAAGACGCAAGCTTTCTCTTAGACACGATAACATACCACATAATTTCATTTCTTTCATGCTTAAGGCACTATTTAGAATGGAACCCCATACCCCTTTGAACAAAGTCTGCTACTTCCGGTGAAAGGAATGAAGATCTTTCATATAGACAATCGACAGAAACAGACATATACAAACTGAAAAAATAAGGAACTAAAAGAGCTGGTCTTTTAGTGGGGATGATCTAATTTACTAGTGACAGCGAAGTTCTTTGGTAGTTAGCAAGGGAGAAAGAGGATCAACTAGTTCTGTGAGGTACATCACCATTCTTGAAACTATGGATACCAACCAACAACATAAACACATACTTCAAACAAAATTTCAACTATAACATGGTTCAAGCTCAAAGAAATGGATGCATCCCTAACATTCATCAGAAAACACTAGTTTCCCAATACCCCAAATGAAATTAAGAGGAAAAAATGTCTTGGCAACAGATAATGGACAAATAAAATTCTGGGGTTCCATAAAAATCAATTCTTGATGTAAAAAAAAGGGAAAAGATTGTACCTTTAAGGAAAAAGTAGAACATGGTTGCAATGGTCGACTGTGAAACTGTACTAATCTGCGATTGATTGAAGAAAAACAAGAAAGCTGAGAAATTGCTAAAGACATAGCTGCTTACTATGGATATTGAATCTTGATTTGCTTCCAAAGATTTTCCCAGCCTACAAAAATCAAGAAAACTGTGTATTTTGAGTTTGAGAAAGTCAAATAATGTTAGGTGCATACAATTAATAAACTTTGATTTTTACTATGAAGTAGTAGTAGACAGATTCTTATGAAAAATCAAACAGTTTCTTCAGATCTATTTTTCCCCTAAAATTATATTTGAATAATTAGTGGGTAAAGAATATAAGGGCAGGGACCAAAAAAAAAACAAGAATTCCTGACATGTTTTTAATTTTTTTTAAAATCATTTAAGCATACTAATTAATTAAAAATTTACTTTCACATAAATTTAAAATTTGATAACAATAAAAATATAATCTTTGATATAAACACCAAGGTGAGTAATTATTTGTTGTTGTTGTAGTATACAATATTAAGATGAGTTAAAGTAGGTTAATTATTTTATTTTTAACATAATAATGTATATGTATTGAGGTATTTAAGTTAAACCATGAATAAATACACATAAAAATGCGAATTGATCCTATATTAGATGGTAAGCTAGGAAATATTTAAGCTTACAAACACATTAATAGCACAACTTATTTTCAAGCTATTAACTTCTCTAAATTTCTCTGAACTTTTTTTTATTTATAAACTTTTTGATTTACCTTTGTATATTTGGTATGTATATTAAAATTTAATTAAATTTAAATTTAAATTAAATCTCACATTGGAGCTAACGAAGGTGATTCAGTGATTCCGTATTCCCCTGATTCGAAAGCTTTGATTAACGATAAAAATATACTTATCACTTTCGTTAATTACTAAAAAAGAAAAGATTTTTCTTTTTAATTTTGCCCCCTTATCTTTCTTGAAAAAGAAAAAAGAAAAGCTGTTTGTAGATTAATGGCAACAGTATAATACAGCTGCTAAAAGCTCCAAAGTTGGAGTGGCACAGATGCCCTAGTGAAAAAACAATGGTGCTTCAATTTCTTCGTTTCATTTCCTCTTCTTCTCGTTGCCTTTCTGTTTTCCCCTTATCTTCCTTCAAACCGCAGGTAATTTTTACTCTCTTTACATATATACAAGTAAAAAGGTGTACTTTTTGGAGTTATGGGGTTAATTGTTTTTGACTAAGAATTCATTCATAAGTGCAGTGTTCTTAGTTTTGGCTAATTATGTGTTCTTTTTTGCTTTTTTGGGGTTAACTGTTACTATCAGAATGGAATGGTTTGGAGAAGGATGCTTAGTGCTTATGCATCTTCAGCAGGTAATAAAAAACTATCTTTATTTGTTTAGGTTTTTTCTTATGATTGTAAAGTTCTAATCTTTTTTTGTCTTTGTCATAAAAAGTTATTTGTTTTTGGGGTGGGGATATAAGGGTTGGTATGAGTACTTGTTTGCAAGTTTTTAACTGTTTGGTGCTTCTGTGATATACCATCTTTATCTTGTTTTCCAAACTCTATGATGGCTGAATTGTGCTGTACCTTGTTGCCAGGTAGAATATTTTAGGTTTTCTCCTTGAGTCCCCTTCTTGGCATTCTATGCATAATCTCCATATGTATTAAAGTGTGTGACCATCTCATCTAGAAGCTTTAGTTGTTAGAGAGAGCACACTTCTGTTATTTAATTGTATTCTCAACAATGTCAGGTTTTTTTCTATTATTCAATGTCATCCGAATAACTCTGACTGAGAAAGGGGGAAAGAGGGTGAATAATGTGGGCTAGAGAGTTTTAATAGAAGAACGGCACCGTAGAAATATCTTGTTTCCTGATTAGTCAAAGATTAAAAGAGGTTCACGCGTAGACATCAACCCTTGATATATCAGTATTAGGGAGAAGGAATTATTCAGTTTTTCCAAGAATATTGAACATGTTGATGTGTAGTTGATAGCTTTTTTAGGATGATAACTCATTCTCGGTGATGTAGCTAGCTCACATAGCCACAACTTTCCTTCGTGGAATATATTTTGCATCTTCTAGTATGTGGTATTATTCTATATGTTTAAACGTAGTATCGAACATAATGTTTGTTGAGGTAAAGATATCCATATACTTGCAAAGCAAAAAACAATTGGCAGAAAATTGGACAAATAGGAAGATAGGTGAGATTACCTTCTCAATTAGTTAATATATGTATAATAATGCTCAGTTATTTGTCAGAAATCCAGTAGCTTGTCTCCAACATACAGTTGTTAGTTGGAGCAACCTATTGGTGTTAAACTGCTTTAGCTTTTCTTATAGTTTCATCCTTTATCATACTCCTGGAGCATTCAGTGTCTTTTGCTAGAATAACTCCAACCATGTTATCTGATGAAATCTTCAGAAGGTGAACTTGACGAAATCCAAGATGACACCAAAACATCAGAGAAAGCCAGTGCACTGCATTCGGCCCTCTCGCAGCTTGAAGGCGATTTTTGCAAAGAATCAAGGTTGTCCTTGCAGCGCTTCTTTGGTGCTAGACGTACTCCTGTAATACCTACGGGCTCATTGAGGCTTGATCTAGCACTTGGGCTTGGAGGATTACCTAAGGTGATTTTATATAAAGTGATTACGTTTTTATTCCAAACACAAATTTGTCATTGACGCCAGTTGTAAAAATGCGGTCATCATGTGGTTCTGACGTGCTGTTGTCTAAATTTTGTAATCGAAACAAGTAATAGCTGATATACTGTATGTGCAAAGGGCCATGGATGTAGATCTCTTGAAATAAGATTGTTGATTAGGGTTTGCATTTTCCCCTTATTAGAAGTTGGGTTCATTTCTTTTGAGGGGAAAAGGGAAGGAGGAGGATCAGGAAAGTATAGTCTTTAGTTATTTTAACTTATACCTGGATTTGATTTGTAAATCAGCTGCTGTTCTCAACCGACTTTTTTAAGGTTTGCATCCAATTTAAAAGTGTTCTTTTAAAGGTTTAAAATTGCATAATTTCTGAGTATAATTACGTGCCTAGCTTTTCCTTCTTTTCTTCGGTGAGGGTTCACTAAATGGATATATGTCATTGGATAATAGCCGATTCTATGCTTTATCAAAGTGCCATTTGTAACATTATTCCTCCTCCTTTGGGTCAGGGTGGAAGTCCTCAGGTGGCATGGTAGTTTCATGAGATGTCTAGTTATAAAATTTATGATTTTAGTGCTTGTTGCTTCTGTGAATCAGAGTACTTCTTTATGTGTTTTGAGTTTGTATTAATCTGTATAATGATTTTAGCGTCCAGTGCTTCTCTGAATCAAATTACTGATACTATTCTCGTCTTAAGAATATTGCTGGTATTAACAGTTGCAGTTCATTTGAATTTCCTTCTAAAGGGAAGAATTGTTGAAATTTACGGACAAGAAGCATCTGGGAAGACAACACTTGCCCTTCATGTAATTAGAGAGGCTCAAAAGCTTGGAGGTGAAAAATATACTGAGCTCTTACTATAAACGTGATGCTTTATAGATATTTACATATTTTATGCCTTTGTTTATTTTAAACGGCACCTACTCATATAATGAACAAAAAGTTTATCCTTGCCAGTTGAATACTCTCCTAACTTTTTGTCTTTTTCATAATTGTCATGGCTGTAATTTTTTTGTGTTTATATAATGAGCATATTTGATTGGCTTAGAAATGGATTAAGTGCTTCTAAGTTTGTTTTGAATCTCGGGAAACTCTCAAAAGAAGATTTATGCTGATCTTGTTCTTTAATTGTGACTGGAAAACAGTGAGTTATTTTTTTATTTAGTTTGACATAAAAGTGATTGTTAATCTTAGTGTTGGCAAAGGGACACTTTAAAGCCTTGAAACAAGATGCACCATAGTATGATCAGGAAAAAGACTTTAGACAGTTATGATACTAAACATCTTTATCTTCAGATGTACTCATTGGCGTTGTACAGTCCATTACTTTTTTTCAATTAGAGTACTGTAAAAAAATAAATTAAAAGTGAACAAGAAAGTGATTCTAGCTTTCGAAGGTAAAGATCATTTACCTTTTAGAAGGAAACAGTTCAATGTTTATCATGAGATAGTGATATCCAGAATTGTCAGTGTGAAATCTTTATAGCCATTTCAGTATTTCCTTCCTCTATAATTTTCAAATTTGTTTCCTCTCATCCTATTTCTTTTGTACTGATAGGTTATTGTGCATATCTGGATGTCGAAAATGGAATGAACCCCTCTCTTGCCGAAGCAATAGGGGTAAATGTAGAAAATCTCCTTATTTCGCAGCCAGATTCTGCTGAGAATTTGCTGAGTATTGTCAATACCCTGACAAAAAGTGGATCCATGGATGTAATCGTGGTTGATAGTGTAAGTGCTTTCCTTTATAATTCAAGGTTGATTCTTTTGCTCCAATTTTCCTAGTATATCTCAACAATTCCTCTTTTGTAATTCAAGGCTGATTATCTCACCCTTATATAAATGATCAACCATCTTTGCCTCTGAAGGGTTTTAATTTCTTTTCTATTAACAGGTGGCAGCTCTTGTTCCCCAACTTGAGATTGATGCTATGTTATGTGACTCTCCAAAAGGCTTGCAATCAAAGATTATGACACAAGCACTACGTAAAATTCATTATTCGTTAGGCAACTCTAGCACACTAATTATTTTCATTAATCAGGTCTGATCTGGTTACTAGAACACATTTTTCATTGCTATTTGCTTTCTGTAACAGCTTGGCATACTGATCTGCCCTCTATTTAGGTAAGAAGATCGAACAAAGGATTAGTTCGAGGCTCCGGGTGTATGGATGAAGTAACTTGTGGTGGAAATGCTTTGCCTTTTTATGCTGCCATACGGCTTAGGACGATCAGAAAACAATTGCTTAAGACCAGGGATAAGGTACATATTGCATGTTTCTGACTCATTGATTCGCACCTTCAGAAATATATTTTTATTAACCTATAATGATAATAATCCCAAATGGGCTTCCAAATACTAAAAATTGTTTATTTTGTTTCTTAGATGTTACAACCTAGATTCTTGAGGTCACGATTCTTTCAGAAGGTTGTATAAATTATTCTGAATCTGTCACTCTGTTCTCTTTCTTTGGAACATGAGAAAGAGAATATGATATTCCCCAACTGACTTCTTTAATTTGCCACAAATATTTGTCCAAATAAACAAGTGAAGTGATCTAGGTAAAAAACTCAAAGTCATTTAAGTTGCTCTATGGAGACAGATGTGCTATTTGTTGAAGAGAATATAAGAAACTACCTCATTTTGGATATTTGAGATGTTCATTGAATAGGAACTAATTAATATACACGAGTTTGAGCTATTGATCTGCAGTTTAACTCATTTACTGAGTCAGAGCGTACTGATTTCAGATTGGAAGACTTCTCAGTCTGTGATCAAGTTACATTGGTTTACAGTTCTGCTTAAATTGTGTGGATTCACAATTGAAAGACTTCTCAGTCTGTGATCAAGTAACATTGGTTTACAGTTTTGCTTAAATTGTGTGGACTTACTATTACTGTGCTACTCCCTCTAGCAAAATGGAAGAGCTTGAGCTCCTTCTGCTATTCTGTAGTATGAATCATCTGGAGTCATGTCTGCTATGTTAATCCTTATATTCACCTGCTTTTCTTTGTTTTGCTTATTCCCTTCATTTCAGATGGACTGGTCCGAGATGAGTTTCATGTTGTTTTTTTCACTGGCTTTGCTAATTATCTTTTGAATATATGATTGTTTGCTTGAAATATCCAGATTACTGGTCTTGGGATCTGCGTAAAGGTGGTTAAAAATAAGCTAGCTCCTGCAGCAACAGAAGCTGAACTGAGCATACAGTACGGCGGAGGCTTTTGCATTGAACCTGAGATTTTGGAATTGGCTTGTGAACATGAAGTCGTTCTGAAAGAAGGAGGGAGCTACTTCATTGATGGACAGGTTTTAAATAGTAGACAGGACGCTGAAGATTATCTAGCTTCAAATGGTGACATTTTAGCTAAGATAGTCGAAACTTTAAGAGATCAGCTATTCATGAACAATAACGGAGAAAAGAAAACTGATTAGATAGTCATTTTCTGGTTAAAATCAACACCAAGATTTGTGTTGCCTCCTTCTGCAACACTATCTATCTAGCTTCAAATGGTGACATTTTAGCTAAGATAGTTGAAACTTTAAGAGATCAGTTATTCATGAACAATAACGGAGAAAAGAAAACTGATTAGATAGTCATTTTCTGGTTTAAATCAACACCAAGATTTGTGTTGCCTCCTTCTGCAACACTATCATGCGACGTCCCTTTGAAGGAAAGCCGTCTTCATGAAAAGAAGCAAATGGGAGTTTATTTCCTCAATCAGGCATCTGCAACCTCAAACCAAGCTACCCAAATAGCCTGCTTATAGACTTCCCTCTTATACTGTTTGCGGGCACGCATATACTGGAGACACAATTTCTCTTGAAGGTGGACAATGGACATACAAATCTTCCAACTTTGGCCTTTGCGAGTGATGATTCCAGCAAATGCTTTGTCCTTCTAGAATTTTGTGAATCTTCTTTCTGCCTCATGGTCAAGTAATTTTATTTGGCTTCTAGACTTGAGATCAGCAGAGTTGTGAATGTTATCATTAGTTCAAAACATACAGGAGGGCTACTTTTACTGGTATAGATTTTATCGTCGTGGATCAGACATTTCCGACTATCTCATTCTCTTATCTGGTAATTTGAGCATTACAGTTGATACTTCTTGTCAAATGTCATTATCTTGCCTATTGCGTTATGTTCCAAAAGTTTAAAAATTTGTAGTATGTGATATCTGTCAATCTCAGTTGAGGAGAACAGTGTGCCTCACATGTATTATTCTGTTACATTGGATATACCATAGACATTTTAAGCCTGTAGAAATGAGGAGCTTCCAATGGATTTTGTTTCTTAAGTGTTCAATGTGTTAACATAAGTAGTGAAAGTTGGAGTAAACTTGCTATATTTCTTCTACATATGGTTGGTCCAATCCATTTTCCTTAGTTTTAACGTCAATTGTTTTGTAAGAAAGGTAAGACATAAATTTTGATATAAGTTTATTTTTTTGAAGGATTTTACATGACATAATAAAGAGGTTGGTTTGAACTTTGAAGGAAGAAATCAAAAGAAATAAACCTATGTAAATACAGAAGGCAAAGACTAAACCTCTATGCAATTACCAAACTTGGAAATGCTTCCAGGTGAATGGCCATCAAACAACAATTCTTCCTCCAGTATATCAACTCAGAAGCAAAAAAAAAAACACATCCCAGTGCACTAAGCTCCCCGCTATGTGCGGTCTGGTGAAGGCTCGAGACCATAGGGTCTCTTGTACAGAATCTTACCCCTGTGACCTCCTGGTCTCATGGAGACAACTTTACAAATCAATAAATAAATGAAACAAGGGAAAACAAACAGGGAAAGGGAGAAAACTTGAACTATATATACACATTGTGGCAAGTCTATATATAAGTGTTAAAACCAGTAATAAAAGATGTGCACTGGCTTTCATCAATCAACTGTAGATAGATTACTGAAGAAGTTTGAAGCTCCAATAATAGCTCCATTTTTCTGATTGTTTTCATGTCCAGAAGTAATGCTGCAAATCTAGGAGTTTCTGCGCTCCCTTGCTTGCATAAACAGGTTGATAATGTACACATTCATCTTTGGTGGACAGAGTTGCCTAGTACTGGTACCGGTACTTGTAGAAGTTAACAACACTCGGTGAACTAGCAGAGGTGAGAGCAAACCGGCTTGGACACTTCGTTATAAAAGATAGTAATAATGTACAACACTCATGTTCTTCAATCCTGGTAGAACACCTTTTATATTCACATATAACTGCTAGAAGTTCTGCTTGTTCTGGCGCTTTCATACATTTCACCATTAGACAATCTCCAAGAAGAAATCTTGAGGTTATAAGGAGAATGTTGACCTGACAATGTCTCGTGTAACCTTAGGTGTTGCTTTGGTGTGCTCATTGACCTTATTTTTGCCTTTGCAGATTCTGTGGCTGCCATGTAAGTAGGAAATATAGGAGAACTTGGTAATGAGTTATCATCAACGTTTGATTTTCGTTTTGCATTAGAAAATGATCTTCTTGGAAGTGAAGAAGGAGAATGTAGGTCCTCTATACAATCTGCTCTATGCATTTTTCTCACTTGAAGCTGTGTCATTCCATCCATATCAGTTAGAGGAACATTTGAGTCTGTAAATGATCTCAATTTCTCTAACAACCCTGCTTTTCTTGGTGCGCCAAGTTCTGCTAACCGGTCAATCCTGTAGCTTCTTCTGTTTTGCTTTCTGTTTAGTAAGTCTTGTAGAGTTTGATCGTTTCTTCTCTCCTAAAAGAAGCAATATACTATCAGCTTACCTAAAAATATATTATAAATAATCGTTCATAAAATGTGAGATTAGTAATCTTAAAAATAAGGCAGGTTAACCGCTACAACATTTCATAATACATTGATAAGTGTAATTGCAGTGTCTGTATAACAAGTAAATGACTTTACCCGATGTGAAAACGAGTATTTCATCAAATGCTCTCTTTTGTCAATGGCTTCTTCTCTTCTTGACCACAAGGCTTCACTTTCTTGTTCTGAAGCTAAGTTGAAATTCCAAGTGCTAAGGCTCTTGCATTTAAGCTGCCAAAAAAACAAAAACCATATTACAGTTCCAAACCATAAAAGTCATAATAAGATGTGTTAGTAGGTCTCTTTTATAGATTTAGTATAGTTGGACTAATGTTTGGAAACTTAATTAGACAAAAGAGAATGAATGATTGATCTTACCTTTAGTTCTTTAGCTTTCATGATTTCCCTTGGACTATTGATGAGTTTCTTGTCATGATGATCTTCAAAAGTAGGGACTCTAATTTGATTAACTCTTGTTTTTGACTTTTGATGAAGTGGCAACATGAACTTCAGTTTGTCAATGAGTCTTCTTCTCACAATTTCACCTCTAATCACTGCTTGAAGCTTCACAACACCCTTTAGAGCCCTTAATGCTTTCTTGGCCTGCACAATATTTCACAGGGACATAGATCAGACACCAGTTCATTTCACCAAATCTCGGAAAGTTTTTTGAGAGATGAAAGGAAAAAGAATTAGTAGCCACCATAAGAGAAGAGTTTTACTAGCGGAGAGGGATTTTCCAACCAATAAGATTTTCTTTCCAACCGAGGTGATAGACTACCTTATGACTTATATGATTAACAGCCAAAAGGCAAAAAAAAAAAAAGTGTGACCTTCGGATCTTCCACTTGCTCTGTAGTACAAGCCTCATAACAAATAGTCGCGTTCCTTTAATAAGATGAGAGTAAAGGGGCAGGCCTTTTTTCTGTATCAATACTTGTTTACTTGATTATCATTTTTTAGGCGTGTAGCTCAGCTGGTAGAGCACTGGGCGTTTAATCCTGCTATATCCAAACTGGCCTACCTTTTCCCATACTATCCTTTAAGTTTTGTCTTGAATGACTAACTAATTTTCAATCTTTCTGCATTTAAATGCGTGTCTGCAACAAACACAGTGAAATTGTATGAGTGAAAGTACTAGAGCCACCAGAGAGGATGTTTTACCAGGTGTGCGCGATAAGCACTTTGGATTCTAATAGCAGCTTGTTTGCATTTCCTTTTGAATTCATTTGGAGCATCTGTTAGACGAATAACATCAGCAGCAGCATTAGCAGCAGCTACAGCAGCCTCAGCAGCTGCTGCCGTTGCTATAGCAACTGCAAAAGCATGTTTTCTTTGCTGTTCTTTCGCCTCAGTTAACGTTTGCTGAGGTGTTCCTTTCGCCTCAGGTAACGTTTGCTGAGGTGCTGATGTTATAGCAGGACATTTCCTCAACTTGAACTTTCTCAGAAAACAACATCTCCATCTCTTTGGTTTCTGAAATATTTTTCATAAATTTCCAGTTTAGATATCCAAAGATTCACTCACACTACTAAGCAACAGAAATCTTGAAATTCAAACCTTTTGATCAGCTGTTGATTCTGCTTCAGGAATGAAAAGTCTCTTGACAAAGGTAAACCAGTTTCTTCTCTTTCCCATTTCAGAAATTCAATAGTCCTTCAGCAATCAAACAGATATAGAAAAGTATTTCAGAGGCATTTCTATTCCATATACAACAAAATGCTGCAGAGCTACAATATAAAAACAAAAACTGCCTCAATAGGACAGCTAGCATCTCGCGTAATATAAGCAAATTGGAGCGTGAGGGAAGGATTTCTTAAGTCCATGTAAGACTCTAATCCACTCTAAGACCAACTAAAGCATGGACTAGGAGCTCGGATCAACGTGACTCTGATACCATGTAAACGATAAGGCATCTAAGTCTTCCTCAACTCCAAAAACTATCTCACGAGAGGGGGATTCACTAGTCTATTCTCTAACCTACTATAACAAAGAAAACAACAATTGTCTTACATCAGCAAAATTGTTCATGTGATGACTAAATGAGCTTACAATCTTAGAATCATATAGTAATAATATGAGTAATCACAAAATTTAAAACACATACCTAGTGTAATTATAGGAAAGGGTGACTAAAAATGATCAATTTGAAGGACATGCAAAATTTGGTAACATTAATTAACCAGTCTTGCTAGTGATTCTTGAATAATAATAATAATAATAATAGTGTTGTTTTGTTGTTCCATGTGGTTTCATTTTCTCCCCAAATTTATGTCTATTTATATCCAGTAAGAAACACTGACCTCACTTATGCTTTGAGAGCCACACCATGTGCTGTGGAGTATATGAAATATATTGAAGAGTGAAAAAAGGTACCTTTAGACAAAGTTGCGGAGACAAAAAAAAAAACTAGGTGATTTTTCTCATTTGTTTTAGTGTTGGTGGACAGAGTTACCTGGATATATTGCTGGTGAAAGGTGACAGATATTCCTTAGAATTATACGTTGAGACGCGCGAAAGCTGACTTGAACATCGCGGTTATTAAAAAGGGAAAAAAGAATTGATGTTTCAACTTTCTTTATATTTAACTACTTTTGGAGGTGACTTGTGGGAAGTCTCTTTTAACATCATATACTTCTTATTAAAGGGCCCTCTTTCCTTATTTTCTAACTGTCATTTTCCTAACTGTGAATTGACCTTTTCAAATGTCTCTTTCTGCTTTGAATTTATTTACTGATTTAACCTGTGAACCGTACTCGTATTAGGATTTGATTAAATCTAGATTCGTATCAAAAAGTCTCATGTTAGTATATCAGGGATAAAACACTTTCTATCAAAGTTATTCATCTAATAAGAATTAAGTCATGAAGAGAACATTAATTGAACAGATTTTTGTGCAACATGTTGGGTAATTTGGACACATTACTTCTTGTTGTTATTGTTTATTACCCCTCCGTTTTAAAAAGAATAACTTTATTTCCTTTTTAGTCTGTTTCAAAAAGAATGATCCCTTTCTTTTTTTTGGCAACATTTTAACTTTAACTTTTCACGTGGCATGTTTAATATCACAAAATTAAAGGGCATTTTGATATATTTGACACAACTTTAATTTAGAACCACGAGATTAAAAAGTCTTCTTTCTTTTCTTAAACTCTGTTTCAAGTCAAACTAGGTCATTCTTTTTTGAACGGAAGAAGTATAAAGTATTAATTAGTAGTACAACTTATGATTATTTTTTGCTAGCTGTATAAAAAATGATACCAAAATGTGAAAATTTTCACAATGTGTTAAAAGTATTTTAGTATATTCTTTTCTTTTTTTCACCTAGCAAATCCAACAGTATACTTTCAGCTTCCAAGTAATACTCATCATCATCACTTGGTCAGGGGTGAAGATTCCACTGATATAGAATGCAATTAAAATCCTTTCGCTAAAAAATTATATTGTATAAGCAGGACCGGCCACAGGGTCAAGCCACTAAAGTGAGTACTTTAGGCTTCCAATTTTTTTTGTTCGGTTTTGAGACATGTAAGATCGAGGAAAGCACTTTCTAACGAGATTTTCGAACAAATATCTCTAGTTAAGGGAGGATGGAGTTTTATTTTTACCTATAACAGATTTTAGGTTAGTTTACTTTTTAAAATGGTTAGATTATAAAAAATATATATATTTCGTTGAAATAAATTATAAGTCATTAATTTTATTGAGCCACTTTCGTGTGTCTATGTCACTAGTCCCATATATTTTTGGGTCATAGATAAACCATGTGAATATCTATCCACCTTTTGGAAAGTAGCATTTATCTTTTTGAGTTATTTAATGGACTCAATTTTGGTAATCAAGGATATAATCCAAAATAATTGAATTTTTAGCCTTTTATATTTTTTTAATCTTTTTTGGGAATTATGTTGTTATTATATGTGTTCTTTAAATAATAAAGTTTCCATTTGACATATGAAGGATAGAGAAAAGGTAACACTTTTCTTCATGCATGTTAATTATATATATCTTAGAGAAATGTGAAAGGTCATAATTGCAAAAGCCCTTAAATTGATTTTTTAATGCTTCTTTCAATTATTCAATACAAAAAGGCTATAATGATAAACTATCTAATAATTATGCTTCGATCTCAAATAAATCGAATTCAACTATTTAAACAGTACAGAATATAGTAATATTATACAAAATACAAATGAAAAGTAATATTGATTTTCTATACGTCTTCACTTTCATTTCAGAGTTATCTTTACCTGAAAATTAAAAATAACTTATAAATATATCATTATTCTCTATCCCGATTGAAACTCGATAATATAAATAAAACTCACATATGCAGAGTTGTCACTAGCTAGAAGATCACATGTTCCACTAATCATATGTCTGATTGGAGATTATCAACATTTGAGTTAAAAAAAATTAAAATGGGACCAATCCATGAAGGATCATTACATGCAAAAACAATTTGGGAAATTAATTAGTGTAATGATAAAAAGAATTTAAGCATGGAATGAATAGCAGAAAGTTTCAAATACACAATTATTTTAAACATTAAATATAAGATTACTGATATTTTAAATTTTAAAAAAAAAATTATGATTACTTATAAGTTGTGGTTGTACTTTTGATAGGTCCCCTATTTGAGTCTGTCCAGAGCAGCAAATATTCTTTATTGTTTTATATAAACTCTGAGTATAGTTTATTTTAATATAAAAAGGTATAATAATTCTCATTAATTAATATTTATTTGAGTTTGATGAAAGCAAATCTAGACGATAACTAATACTTGCGTTAAGATAGTTTGCTTATAATCCTATTTAACGATATAATTGACTTCAAGTAACTTATAAATTCGATTTTGAATAGTAGAATCAATCACTAATGCTTACATTATATCCTCATCCTTTTCGAACTTGGTGCACCCTGAGCGAGAAGATACAAAAATACACATAAATTTACTTTTAAGTAATGTATTGACATTGTATAAATAGTATATAATCGTATATATAAAAGATAGGTTGAACCCATCGGCAACCCCTTAAATATGGCATCAATTTTCAATTAGACACTTCAAGTAGTCATTTTAAACACCTCAAGTAGGAGCCCGCTATGTTATTTTGACACCTTTTTGCCAATCAGCTAAAATTACAAAGTGTGTGTAACACACTTGCGGATGACATGGCATGATGACCAATTAAAAGCTGACATGTGGCATTTAAATGTAAAAATAATAATTTTAAAATAAATTATTTAAAAAATAACTAATTTTTCAGCAAAAATAAATAAATAAAATTACGTACCATTCCACCCCACCTTATATCACCCTACCCTAACCCTATCTGCCTTACGTCCCTTTTGCCTCCTCAACTCTTCAACCATTTTCTTGATTCTTCTTCCAATTTTTTTTTTAAAAAAATCATTAGATTTTAGGTTTTTTTTAATTGATTTTGAAAATTATATATGACATTCTTCTAAATTTTTTTTGAAAAAAAATGTATGTCTTGTTCTGAAAAATCTTTTAATATTTTGTAAGGTTTTTTATCATGAATTTTCATGGGGGAATGTGGAATAAGTGGTAAGGCTAAAAAGTGAAGAAGAAGGGAAAAAAATTAAAAAATCCAAAAAAAGACCTCTCACGCGCTCAAAATGGGTGCAACACACACAGTATGTCAAGTCAGCAAAAAGTATCAGAATGACACAGTCGGACTCAACATGAGGTGTCTAAGATGAACAAAGTCTAGTTGAAGTGTCTAAGTGAAAATTAATGTCAACTTTAAGGGGATACCGATGGATTCAGCCTATAAGATATAACTATGTATTAGAGATGTATATACACTCATCAATATTGTTTTGAGTTTTTATTACTTAATATATTTTGTTTCATAATACATTGTCAAATGATGAAAAAAGCCAAGTGATAACAAAAATTAAAATGGAATGTTTGTTAAGGGCCAAGATGAGGCCCAATACATTTCAAAAGAACCTACTCTCACTTCAACTTGAGCCCTTCTATCGTAATATTCTATTTTGTATAATTTACATAAATTTTTTAGTGCAATCTCTATTTCTTTTTCTAATTATAATAATTCCTTATACTTTGTACCTTTTGGATACATTAAAAAGTATCTCGAATACATTATAACGTAAACTGAATACATTATATGTAGCTCGGATACATTAAAAATTAGCCCAAATACATAATTTGTAGCTCGGATACATTATAAAATAAATCGAATACATAATATATAGTTAGGATACATTAATATGTAACGCAGATACATTAAATACATTAGGAGAAAAATAAATGATTTAAAAGGATTTTAGAAATAGAAGGAGATATTGGAAATAAGGAAAACATAAGACGTGTATTTCAGTTTTTTTCCTTCTATTTTGATTGAACCCGTGAAAAAGTGAGAATTTTCACCAAGGGTGGCATTGAGTTGGGCCGGGCTGGTTCACTGATTATGGAACCCAATTGTACTGTGACCGGGTTAGATATCGAATCCAATCGGTTTGGTTTGATGTAACCCGCGTAGTTTTGGGCCATACAGGGTCGGGTTTTAATTTAAAAAATAACTTTTTATATAGTATTGTTTTTTTAAATACTTTAACGAATTTGAAATATAATTTTAAATTTTAGACTTAACAATTGGGCATTCCGGGCTGGGCCAGTTGGTTAACCCTATACTATCAAATCACAAATAGTACTGGTTCTGATTACCGAGGTGAGTTTTGAACCCGGTTGGTTCTTGGTCTTCAAGGTGAAGCGACACGGCGCCCCATAAATCTTGGGCCGGTTCGGTCCATACTAATATCAGTCTGGTCCCAAGTCGACCCGGCCCAATTAATCCTTTTAGTTTTAGTTCAAATTATAAAAAAGTAAATACAAGAACTAGTCCAAGGATCGAAGTTCAACATCTATAATATATACATAAAAAGTAATTTTATGAGAGAAATCTATATCACAAAAGCATCTTTATTTTCTTGAAACAGCAAACAAGATAAGAAACTAGTACTCTACCACAAAATTTCTCAAATAATTACTACTATTTTCTCATAATCTAGGATTGGGATTTATTGTAAAATAAGTTTGTATAAAAGTCAAGCAAAGCAAGAAAGTAGCTGCAAGTAATGCTAAAGCAGTCCATGGACTCCTAAAGTAAGTGTGTATAAGCTCTGCTATCCATGTTTTCGCCTTGTTATTATAGTGTTCTTGAATCTTTTCTTTCACATTGTAGAAAATGTGCGCGTTGTTCACTCCATACGTATTGATCTCTTTGTACATTCTTGCCACTTCCTCGTCGCTACCAAGCATGTTGAATAGTATTTGCATTTCGCGTAGTTCCTTGACATCCCTTGGACTCTCTATTAGGGATTTCATGAAGTATACGTATGATGTCACAGCGCGATCAGTAACTGTATTTGGACACATCTCGTAGGCTATCATGTTTAAGAAGAAGGCCTTAGTGTAGATAGAAACATACCAAGTTGGAAGTACAAGCTGTCCATAGAAGTATCTTGATTTGAACTTTATGTCCTTGAGTGAATGAGTGCAGCTAGGCTTGAATTGAATACCTTTTGCTTTAAGATCGGTTACTGAACGAAAAGAGTGAATGTAGCTTTTCATGTTAACGCGTTCATTGCTTATACTTTTCTTCCTTTTTAGCCATTGAGGTGTGCAAGTACGATGAAAGCTTCGTACTTCACTCTGTTGTGAAACAAGTCTTGTTCTAAATGCTTCAAGAAGATGGAGTGGCTCTTCTACATGGTTGTAACTCATTTCCCCTTTTTGTTCATATTCACCGAAAAGGGTGAAATTCAAGAACATCTCGAGTAATTCATCTCCTTCATCTTTGTCATATCGTAAGCTAATCAAGAGCTTCAGTATCCAAAATGGGATTTGATTCTCAAGCAAAAACATATCACGAACTGTTGTTGATAACGCCAACATTCCAAGATGGTGCCTCGTGGTTCTGAGTTTGTTATACCTATCCGTTGTGCTTAGCTCGATATGGTTGATAATAAAGCAAGCATCAAGAAGCATCATTAAGGCGAATTCATGATCATTGTACTTGTCCGTGGAGCCATCGACATAACAACTTCTTGCATTGTCAACAACTTCAAGTATCTTATTATAGAAATAAGCTACGTCTTTGCTGCTACCCGATACAAACATTTCAAGGGCTATATGCTTGAAATCCTCTGCTAGCTGTAGCTCTGTCTTACCATGATGGTAAGGTCCTAATGAAACTACTTTCGGATCATACTCGTGTCTGTTGTATTCATCCATCTTCAATAGAGGTAAAACTTTCTGTATTCGCCTTCTCCACGAGTATGTATACCTTCTTGGCATAGATTCTCCTTGCAAGATCGGATCAGACGTGACAATAACATTAACTATTTCGTTACCGTCTGTTGTACATGATGCTGCTTCACCATCACTATATGTTTGATCATCTGATTTTTGATCAATTTCTACAAATAACTCCTCTTGTTGTCCTGTTTGTCCTTCCATTTTTTTGAAGTTGTAAAAAGACTTTGTTTTGTGTTTTTGTGGGGTTTTTGCTAGTGAGTGTGGAACTTCATATATATAAACTTCATAATCAAATCTATTTACTTGAAAAAGTCTTAAGGAATCAAAGAATGTCAAACTAAAAAGTTGCCTACCATGAAGTTGTTATAAAATTCATAAGAATATTAATGAAGAGATTTAGTAGTTGTCAAAGTCAGCACTTCATCTATCTGCTTTTGTTCTGTTTTCTCACTTGTCAACTCTCATGTTCCTTTTATAACTTTCTATAACCAATTGTTTATATAAGGTTTGATTTTCCGCCTAGCGTTCGATATCCATATTAGGTCTGACTAAACTTGGATCGCCACTCAGTGTCTGCTATCCATATTAGGGTTGATTAAATTTGGATCGCCGCTAGAAATCATTGTTCATTAATACTGATAGTGAGATTAGGGCTGACTAAATTTGGATCGCCACCCAGTGCCCGTTATCCATATTAGGGCTGACTAAATTTGGATCGCTGCGAACATGTGAACACTAGAAATTTGCGTGTCTTGGCTCTTTCAAGAGCCTTGAAACCACTAGCTACAACACGTTACTGTGTCAAGACTATCCAGAATACGTTATCTTACCATTTGCTTGTATACACGCTATAATTTTTTTTAATGATTGAGTACTTACCACTCCGTCATGTCTCCTGTTCCTTTTATGACTTCATCTAATCATTTGTTTATATATGGAGTCTCTATCCCAGTTCTTAATCATGATTCATGAGATTCAAAGTTTAAAGCATGAAAATTGCCAACTTAAATGATTTCCTTTTAATTATATATTTTATTTTTTTCTAATAGTAGTAACTCATTAAACAAAAAAAAAATTCTGATTGATGTGGCAATATAAACATGGAGAAGTAGTCCTTTTCTATTAATAATAATAAATAATAATAATAATAATAATAAAGTAATTAAAAAAAAATTGGACAATGTTCACATGAAGCAAACCTGAGTTTTCAATAGTTTAGGCTGATTTATATATTTAAAAATGAAGGAAAATGATGTATATTTGTTTACTAGGTCAGATTAATTATTTATTTTGAAAAAAATAAATATTCTACCCAATCAGAAAGCTCCACACAACCTTTTCATTTGACAATGTAGTTTAGAGGAAGTCCAGTTAATATTATAAAATTGTATTACAGGCAAACCACTATATTTTTGCCCACTTAAAGAATTAAGTGGTACAGCAAAATTTTAGAGGCCAAAAATTAAGACACTACATTTTTTTCATCAATATATATATAAAAAATGTGATGTATCGTCATGGATTCAAATCGTGAAATTAGCTATAATATTACGTCAAAATAAGTTACCTACATCAACAAATTGCTATCAAGGAGTCCGTTTTGTATGTTTTGTATCTTAGGATGAAAAAATTAAACCGATCGATAAATTGAATCAGAAAAATGTTAATGAGTTATTGGGTTATTAGGTTTTTAACGAGCTTATAAAAAAGTTTTTGAGTTATTGGTTTGATGTTGGTTTTACTATTGGGTTATTGGATAAATCAATAGCCTAATAAGAAGGTAATAATTTACTATTTTACCCTTCCTAAATAATGAAGTTAAGATATTCAATCTGAACAAACCGTGTTTATGTAATTGTTGCTCTACACAAAGAAAATTTATGCAAAATATCAACATGTGACATGTTGCTAAATATTTTTATTTATTATTATTGTTAAATATAATGCAACGATAATTATACTATTGTCACAATTTTGACAGTATCCCCCCAATAACATTATTTTTTACACATAGGATATTGAATATGTTAAATTTGCTCAGTTTTATAAAAGTATAAATACTTATTTGTGTACATTTAAAATTTAAAAAATATAAATATTAATTGAAATCAAGTTAAAAGAATATGTTTATATATTATGTCATAAAATAATGTTTCATTTGTCAATTGAAATTGCAAACAAGTGCTTAAGTTTCGAAGTTCCAATTTCCAATTGAAATCAACTTATAAACACCCTCACTTATCATATAACTAGGGAATTTGGCCGCGCTTCGCGCGGTCTTTAAAATAAATATTAAAGAATTACTTTTTTTTCAATCAATTATATAGCTCTCTTTATTTCCAAAGGTAATATTATCACTTTATTTTTTTTACTTATATATTAATTATGAAGATCGAAATGAAAATTAACAAATTTAACATATATAATCTATTAAATGAGGGATAGTACATTATTAATCAATATGTCAAATGTCAATATATATTTTCTTAGTAATTTTTTTGTTTGGACAGATAGTTAATATGTCACTTTCTACATTTCATTGGAATATCAATGAGTTTGAATCTTTATATTACAACATATACTCCGATGTACTTTTTTTCTTGAGTATATAAGAATTATATTATAAAGTAACTGAAAAATACTAATAAAATACATTTACACACGTTTTATTATTCTTTTTCTTATTTATATGATAAAACTCCTTTGAATATTTCGTTTTTCAATTGTTTTTGTTCCATTTCAAATATACAATTTAAATTTGTATGATTTTTGCATGAATCACATCTATTGATATTTTAGATTCTTTAGTTGCATTTATATCAAAGATAATTGTTATCATTTGTCAAATTTGTTTTTTAAGAATGTTATCCAAAATGTTACGCTATTATTAAGTTTCAATATATTCAACCTCTAATGAGAATATGTTTTTTTTTAAATTATTAACTCGTTTACTATATTTTAGTCTATATCTTTTATATGAAATATAAAGATAAATAGATTCATATAAACTACGTAAAAATATTTGATAGATAATAAACCTCTTCATATATTATGTGTATAGAATAATAAAATTCAAAAGTTAATTAAATTGAATACTCTGATAATATATTTTCATTTCAAATATACTTCTTACATTCTCAAATCAATGATTGCACCTCTTTCTATATAAAATTAATACATGAACACCCTAACATATACTCATTACTTAGTATATTAAAATAATTTAAAATTTTAATCATAATTTTTTGTTTATTTAATCATACTCATATGAAAAGTTTTTATGTACAAATTTTTGTGTTTTATTTTTAAAAATATATTAAAAATCAAATCAACTTATTTAGTCATGTGTATTCATCTTTTATTTATAATTTCCAAAAGATACATATTTAACAAAAATAAATTAATTTATCAAATGCATGAATAAATTTTTTTGGCATATATGTTTGTCCTATTTTTAAATTTCATAAAATGTATATTAAATATTTATATTCACTATTTTATTTATTTTGATCTATATTTAAGTATACTTCAAAAGAGTTACAAAATGTGATTTCATAGTATATAAAATACAAGTACTCAATATTACAAAATATTTGCATGGAGTACATCAAATGTGAATTAAAAGACATTAACATTTGCCTCAAAAGGATTGTCTTACAATACACATTTATATATATATTTATTAAGAAACACAATAAATTATCATAAGTTTACACATTTAAAATTTGAGAGTTATGAGGAGTTATAGAGATTATAGAAATATAAGTTATGATATTTTATGAAAAGAATAAAAAAAAATTAAAAAACAAACAAACAAATGAAGGTCATATAGAAGTGTCACATCAGTGGTTTTGGATTCAGATTTACGTATATATATATATATATTGATTATTGATTATTTATTTATTCATCAAATTTTAAATTTATTATCTAAGACAAGTTTTTGCTTTTCCATTACCTATTCTAAATAGGATTTTGCGGCAATAAAAGTGGCAAAACCTAATTAACTACATAATACTGATAATATTAAAACAAACAATTTTAATTATAAATTAACAATTAATGAAATTATATAAAAAAAAATAAGCAATATATCAGAAAAACAATTGACACAAACTTTTATGGTCAAACTAAAGTTGAAGTACGGGAATAAAATAAAATAGAAAAATAAAATAAAATATTTGCATTACAGTTAATAACTGATTTATATAATGAAACAAAAAAAGGAGACTTTAAATGTATTATATATGGAAAGTTTTTGCATTACGTTTGTATTAGAATGATTTTAAGTAACTAATCTTGAAATATAAAAGGAAAGTTTTTGCATTTACGTTTCCTAATTATTCTTAAATTTGGTTTCCATTTTTTAACTACCTTAACCTCATAATATAATATATAGGGCTTTGGGCATCAATACAGTTCTTGCTAATAATACATCACGTACGTTAATCATATATCGTTATTTAGAGCCATTGCCTAAAACTAATAAAGTTTGTTTCTACTCTCATCAATAGTTATGGCAATTGAATCTCCGGACGCTGAATTGGGAGTGAGATTTCGACCCACTGATGAACAACTTATTCGCTACTTGATAAAATTTGTTGTTTCTAAAAACTATGTTTGTAATGATATTGAATTTGAAGAACTTTACGGAAGTAAGAAGCCAGGGGAGTTACTGGAAGACTCATCCGATACTAAATATTTCTTTACTAAATTAAAGAAACGCGATACAAGGTTTAGTCGGACTTTGGTTGGAGGAGGAAGTTGGAAAGGGAAGAGCAAAGGAAAATCGATAGGTGCGAAGAAAATTGGGATCAAAAGAACTTATAACTATGAAGAAAATAAAAAGGATGAAGTTAACGACGTTTCTTGGATCATGAAAGAGTATAGTCTTGACGACAAGGTAATAAAGTTGTTAAGTAATAGAGGTGTGATGAAGCACAAGGATGTTGTTTTGTGCTACATTAGGTGTAAAGTTAAAAAATCAAGAGATCATATGCCTACAACAACTGTCAGTGAAAACGATGATGATACACAACCCCAGGGGCCTATCTACATTAGTGAATTAGGAAATCATATGCCTACAACAACTGTCAGTGGAAACGACGATGATGATGGTGATGGTGATGATACACTAGTACCCCAAGGGCCTAATGAATTTGGATATGGTGATCAATTTCCTCAACAGATTGTGAAGCCAATGCAAAATATTGGATCAGGGTATGTTGGATGTGATGATACACTACCCCAAGGGCCTAATGAATTTGGATATGGTGATCAATTTCCTCAACAGATTGTGAAGCCAATGCAAAATATTGAATCAGGGTATGTTGGATGCGATGATGAGAATAGGAACGATATGACAACACAACCGCAGTGGCCTATGGATGATCATCAGCTAATCGTCACGTTTCCAATGGTTCAAGGGAACGATGCTGCAATGAATGAAGGAAATATGAATGGTGAATTAGTTTTTCCTTATCAGGAAGAGCAAGTGCTGCAGAATGTTGAAGAGACAGCAGGTAATGATTATCAAGTCGAACCAACAAACAACGACGAGTATTTATTAGATGAATTAAGTGATTTTGATAAATTTATGGGACAAAACCCGGAATGGCTATCTCAGTTGCTCTCTTAGTCTACTTCTTGTCAACAATGTAGTTTTGTAGTGAAATTGTTTCATATAATCAAATCAATGAATATACTTTTATTTCTTAAATCTCTACTTTATCTGATTGCTAGTTCAAAAGTAGTGTATCTAAAACATAGCACATAACCATTACAACAGAGAAGATGTAACATCACCCTTTATGCACAAGCACTTGTATAATTTCTGGACCAGAACTACTGGATTCAGAACCAAATTACTTAACAACAATCTAAGAATCATACTCAGTTCTACAAGTTCTAATAAAGAAAAAAAATAGACGAGTAAAAGTTAGAACATCATCGAAAGATTGAGGCATGGAAGAGATCTATTCTTGTATATCGATAAAATTGTCATTCTCCAAAGCATTCTGTCATGTATACATATCGAACTTTTAAAAGATGAAGAATACTTCATTCTCTATGATATGATACTCGAACAACTCTATGGAGTATGACGGAACTAATGTACACACCTATTTTTCCCAAGAGGGGTATGCAAGTATACTTCTTCAAGAAGAACTATTGTTCAGAAGGTATTTTGTATCTGCGAGATCAATTCCATCCATGCCAGGAGGTGATTCAGGTGGAATTGCCTGATGATCAGTTGAACTGAAGTCCACGAATTTCCTTGCAGTTGATTGAGATTCCAATATACGACCTATCTTTCTGGGAAAAGTATCAGTAATATGAGGATATCCGGAAGCATTTCTGTTTCCAGCAGAAGATAGAGACTCGTCTTTTATGATATCTCTATGTGCTGAAGCAATAACAGAAACGAAAACACCAGATTCCTTCAAACCCTGTACAATGGCCTACACAGACCGAAAAACAAAAGTTACTACGAGTTCAGCTTCTTAGGATTCATGGCCCTCAATATAAACTCAAAAGGAGCTTCCGCAATCAAATATAAGTTGATCTTACCATGGGAGTATATATGCGCGTCAATATGCCCTTCTTGATAAGCTTCTGGATGAGTGTTTTATCCGTCCAAACAACATGTTCACGGTACCTAATCCAACAAAGGTTCTGTCAGCATAATATACAAACCAAAAAGAAATCAAGCACCACGCGGACTACAGATCAGTATGAAATAAGATTTTACAGTATAACAAGGGAAGGATTTCACGAAATAAGTAGTATAAGGATTAGCATGAATTCAATGGAATGGAAGTTAAAACAATTACTACCAGTCAAGCATCTCCTCCTCTGTCAGAGTCGAAGCTATTATAAAAGCCTGCAATGTGAAGATGAAAATTATCAACAAACAAACTATACAGTCCATCTTTTGACCCCAAAAACATTTGTTGTTTTAATAACAGACTGCCTATTACTCACAGCTCTGTCGAATTCTAGCATGAAGCATCTTTTCACATCTTCTTTAGTAGGTTTACATCCACAACGATCTCGTCGTGAGGTTAAATCTGAAAACTTCGGGTATGTGTAGTGCAAAACAGCAGCCTCTCCCAGTTTGATCTCTCTACAATAATAGGAAAATACATTTTCATTATACAAGCGAAGACAATCACACCAAAGAAGTGAAAAAATATGACAACATTACAAGTATGTTTTCAACTTCGATAAAACAGTGATTCTAGAGGACTGGGAATGAATAAGAAACGAAATAGAGATAAAGGAAAACAAGTAACTTGCAGAACAAGCATACTTTGGGCTTTTCATGTAGTTGTGCCATCTATGAGCACCATTAGGACGAAGATGATCTTGAACTCGAGCAGCTGATTTGCCATTTCCATAAGTCAAAAAGTAGTTGGGATTACCACGAGTTGCTTCCTTGTAGCTTCCAAAGTACATTTCCTTTGTGAGATGGTCATAATTCTTCTTGAACATCGAGACCTACCACATGATACAGATGCATTGCTGGTAAACAGTCTAAAAGAACTTTAGTTGCACAATAATTAAAATAAATTACAGACTACGCAAACTCTCTCTAAAAATTTTTAACACTCAAGCTCCTTGTGTTCGCTAGGTACAATTTTCCTTTCTTGCCTCCACAATGTCTAACTCCAACGCAACCTTCTTTTTCATTCGTCTGGAAAGCGGTGACTCTTTGACTACTAGCTGTTGCTCCATTCTCAAGTATTGGGTAATAGAATTATCCAAATTTATTTTAAGAAAATCTAAATCTATTCATGTATAGAGGTGGAGGATGTTCCTAGCCAAACGATTGAATTTTAACACTAGAACTTGAAAGATAAGAAAAAAGGATGCAGTGAAAGATATCTCACTTCACTAAAAGGTTCCTTCACATCATCTCTCTCAACACTGCTCTCCTGAAATATTTGTCATCATCAGAGAAGATATTAACATGAAAAAAGACCGCAGAAAATGAAAACGAATCAAATGCATGCGTTTTGACTATTCGTGCATGTAATTACATGCTTAGACACAGTTAAAAGACAGCCTAGAGCGAGCTCAATTACTTACATAGTTAGGAAAGATGACCATATCAACATCTTCAGGTATATCTGCCAGAAGTTTCCGTAAAGAATACTCACTAGTTCCAGCTGGATGCATTAGCTCATCGGTATCAAGATGAATGATCCAGTCCACGCCAGCTTCCTGTAGAGTTACTAGGCAATATAGTGGATCAAAAGGTAACCATAACTGGAAACAGATGGAAGTTATTGCAATCATACCCTTGCCATGACGATGGCCATTTCCATGTTAAGAGTCTGCTTGACAAATAACTCATGGTTGCATGGTTGGTAAAAGAATCCAGCCAGCCACGTTTCATTCCAAATCCGACTAGGACACAACACATTATAGATCATCAGTATATCAGATAATAAGCTTACTTAATTGAGACGTGAGATGAAATATAGGGAACAGAGTATTTTTACTATCCTGTATGGAAATTTCACTCTCTAAATTTAGTTCTATTTAAGTTAGTAACTTGAATAATCACTTCTTCATTAAAGTCTATTACCATTCTTCACTACATTAGTCATATTACACTCAAAACAGATCCAAGCTTACTCAAGATGAATGACTTGAAACATACGTCATACAATGTCGCTTGGGTTGAAAGGAGAAAGGGTTGGGAGACGAGAGGTGAAAGAGTTATTTCTCTTGTTTACCAAGGGGGACTGAGAGAAGTATGTCTTATTTACTTACCTTCCAATACATCAAATAAAGTGAA
Source organism: Solanum pennellii (assembly GCF_001406875.1). Lineage (NCBI taxonomy): Eukaryota > Viridiplantae > Streptophyta > Magnoliopsida > Solanales > Solanaceae > Solanum > Solanum pennellii. The sequence continues at coordinate 77,602,126 of NC_028646.1, read as the reverse complement.
TTAAATGCTCGGTGCTCCACGTAGGGGAAATAATCAATGAACTTCACTCTCATTTAACCTTCCCTCTTTCCCTTCTAGGAACCAAGTCTATTATTAGTCTCAAGACAAATAGAATAGAGAATCTGTTGTCACCACTACCCTAGGTAATTACTGCTTGCTATTAATAGGTAAATTAGACGGTCCACATCAACCCCCTCCACCCGTGCATTTTAGTTACTCCTGATATATATTACGTTGCTATGTAAGGAACTCCCAACAAGTTTTGGAAACTTGTTGACCCATGCTAACATATGTTCTTCAATAAGCTTTGCTTTGGATAAATAGTTTCTATCATCGACTATTACTTGCATCCATTAGCAACATAAAGAAAATGAATCATACGAGGCTAAATAAAGAACATAAACCCACGGAAGGGATAAAAAACATTTCTCAAAGCAATAGGAAATAACGTCTACTCTACTGAACAAAGACGTCATCTTCATAGTTTAGGCACAGAAAATGTATATTTAGGCAAAGATCGGTTACCTTTTGGCTTGTAAATTCTCTAGTTCTTTTGTTCTATATATAACTCTTACTCCCTGCAGAGCACACACATTTTGTATATTAATCAAGAGAAGAAATACGACAAGTCCAAATACACAAAACGGTAGAAGTGATGAAACAAAATGTTCAACACGATAATGGAAATATTAAGGAGATATGAACACTTACTGGAATAGATTTTAGCACTTTAGATACATCGGGAGATGCAGCTTTTCCCTCCACAAACAGGAAAAAGTTTGTCACGCCAATGACCTTATGATAAAACATCCATGGCAGGATCTGCTCTAAGCCAGCGGAAGTACTTGTAGTAATCGATATCTAACATCAAGCAAAGGTAACAAGTCTCTTAGGATACTGATATAGAATAATTTAACTACAAGAAAATAAAGAGGGTGGGGGGGAGAAAGAATAGTGAAGACCAACTTAAATATCTGAGACGTTTACAGTAACTATAAGATTGCAATTCTTCATTTGTCGAACATACGAAAAAATGAGGTGAAAATTCTCCGGCACAACTGCACTCATTAAAAGCATGAACAGAGCCAAAACCAACACTAAAATATGTATGTTTGGTTGCTGGTTAGGATGTGATTCATTCATGTATTAAATCACCGCAGAATTTGTACCATATTTGGGGCAGTAATTTTTGCTAATATATAAAAATTCAACACACTAAATACAACTTTTGGTTAGCAAGTTAGAATCAATTATAACTAATATGTGTATAAGTCAAAAGGAAATCTATTCACTACTTTATGCTGTATAGAAGATGGAATATCTAAACCTCGCATAACCAATCTCTGCGTAACTAATATCTGCTTTACTCGAATCAACAACCAAACGACCTACTTAGAATGTTGAAGTATGAATAGCATAAGCACACCGGTAAAACAAATTAGCATATCCTTTCAAAATGCTTCATTTTTATCAACTGCCTAGAATACAAATCTACCAAATTCTGCAACTGCTAGCTTTGCGCCTGCTACCATTTCAAGAATGTCTTTTTTCTATCAAACATACGCGGCGTAAGCTCACAAGTAGAGTCTAGTCTATACGCAGCGTTACAACCCAATTCTAACACAACCTAATCTCACGAGTGGAGTATGACGTTTACACAGCCTTACAACCAGATTCTATACAATTAGAAAATGCCAACAACAAATAACTTTGATTTTATCAAACAGGTGGACCCCATCATCCTCAAATGAACTTTTTCACAATTCATCCACAATACCAGACACTTGGCTAATAAAAAACATAAACATGTCCATTTTTTTCTTCAAACTAAACAAAAGTTAATAACTAAATACTTCAACATGAAGTTATCGATAACAAACAAAAAAAAATAACTCGCAAAGAAAAAGTAAACAGAACAGGGGATAAATAAAACTTGATAAAAACAAACCTTGGGTCTAAGATCCGACCCGGAAGGAGAAGACCCAAAATCAAACTTCCAATCCCTGAAATACGGGAACGACGCCGTACGGCTCTGTCCAAGGATATCTGCACAACCAGAGGAAGAAGACGATAACCGTACGGGTTTGGACCCAGCCTCATTCGGATCGTCACCGGGTATCCATTGGGTAGTCGGGTCGGGTAACCCGCCACGCCATTGAAGAACATAAGCGAAAACAGCAAGCGATACAGAAATAACGGTGAGTAAATAGAGCAAACGAGAAGCAAAAACAGAGGATGATTGAAAATTCGATGAAGAAATGTTGGTGGGTCTTCTTAGAGTAGCGAAAAGACCCGCCATTTGTAAAATTCATAGAAAAAAATGAAGAATTTCTATAAGAAACTCTTTGATTGTTTTTCTTTTTTATTTGTATAGAAATCTCTGTCTATATATACATACATATATATATGTATATATACAGAGTGAGATGGTTCATGCAGAGTTGAAACTGAAGCTTTATAGAAGACGTTAATGGTGTTTTTATTTTATAGCTTTGATAATCTCGAATTCATGTAATTTATCATAATTAAATTGCGCTAATCCATAAGGATTAACGATTTGTATTCTAATAAAATATGGTTATCATATACAACAACAATCTTTTTTTCGTCGTGACGATTTTATAGATGGTGTGTACGCATATTTTATTTTGAGTAAAAATTAATTTTAATACAATATTGTATTGAGATATAATTTTTTTTACTATTTTTAAATTATGTAATCTTGTAATGTTTTTAAAATAAATAATTTTTTAAAATAGAAGAATAAAGCTTTATTTTTGTTTTTCCAAATAAGTATTAGATATAATACGGATAAATTTCATTATTCTTTATGAGATTAACTAAAAATGTATCTATGAAAGAGTATTATTTATCACACATTAGTAATTTTAAAAAGGGAAAATTGTATACAATAGCAAACTAATAACCTAAAATAAATGGAATAGCTAGGGTTTGATTTAATTGTGTTCCATAGCAAACGTTAGCTAAAATTTGCCAGCGTCTCTCTTCCAGAATTCTCGCTCGCCACTCTCCATTCTCACTCGCCTCTCTCGCTTTATACACAGAAGTGTATAATTCTGTTTCTGTTTAGTATAAAGCGAGAGAAAATTGTATATACACATGCAAAATATATATATCTTCGTGTTATACACTTAATTATACAATTTACTAACATTTTACTTCAAATATTGCAGAGAAAAAGGTCAACGAATTATACAATTGCGAATTATACAATTGCAGTGAAATACAATTTTCTCTAGCTTTATACAACAGAAGTGTATATATTGTGTTTCTGTTTTTGTATAAAGCGAGAGAAAAACATATATCTTCTTGCTATACACTTAATATTGCAGCGAAATAGGCAGTGAATTATACAATTGTGCATTATACAATTGCAGTGAAATAGGATAGCGAATTATACAATTTAGGCCAGCGAATTATACACTTGTATATGTATAGCGAATTGTACAGTTTTATGTTTGCTATGGAGCGCAATTATGCAAAGTTTGCTATATCATACAAATATGAATTTTTTATTTGCTATATGTGAAAGTTGCCCTTTTAAAAATAAGTACTCCTATGAATATTATAATTAAAAGTAGTACTAATAAATATAATTCTTTTTCTATTTTTAAGTTATGTGGTCTTTTAATGTTTTAAAATTATTCTTAAAATAAAAATAAATATTTTTTGTTAAAATAGAAGAATATAGCTTTATTCTTATTTTTTCAAATAAGTAATAGATATAATATGAATAAAATTTCATTTTTTATGAGATTAACAAAAAAAAAAAGGAAAAATTGTATATAATAGCAAACTAATAACCTAAAATAAATGAAGTAGCTAGGGTTTGATTTAATTGTGCTCCATAGCAAACGTTTGCAAAAAATTGCCAGGCGTCTCTCTCCCAAATATCTCGCTCGCCACTCTCCTCCAATCTCTCCCTCGCTTCCTCACTTTTTATACAAACACAAGTGTATAAAAATTGTTTATAATTGTATAAAGCAGAGAAAATTGTATAAATACATATATTTTTGTTCCCCTCTTCCAGATCTCGCTCGCCACTCTCTCAGATCTCGCTCGCCACCCTCGCCTTTCATACTTATACAAACAGAAGCGAAATGTATAAATTGCGTTTCTGTTTGTATAAAGCGTGAGAAAATTGTATATACACATGCAAGTACATATATTTTCATCCTATACACTTATAATTATACAATAAAAATACTCTCCTGCCCAGTTTCTTTTGCCTTTCTCTCTTTCTCGTTTTATACAATTTTCAAATTGTATCTAATTTCTCTCTTTCTCGTTTTATATAATTCGATTCAATTGTATATATTTATCAAGTCTCTTTTGTCTTCTCTCTTTCTCATTTTATACAAATTCAAATTGTATATAATCGTTCTATACACTTATAATAATACAATTCGTTTTATACACTTCGTTTTTATACAGTTCTCTGCCCAAGTGTCTTTCTCTTTCTTGTTTTATACACTTCGTTTTATAGAATTTGCTTCAACTGTATATGTATAGCGAATTATATAGTTTCTATGTTTGCTATGGAGTGCAATTATGCAAACTTTGTTATAACATACAAATATGAATTTTTTATTTGCTATATGTGAAAGCTGCCCCCGAAAAAAGTGTATCCTAGAAAGAGTATTATTTATGACACATTAGTAATTTTAAAAATAAGTACTCCTACAAATATTACAAATGAAAATAGTAATAATAAATATTAATAACTAAAGATACAATATGGATAAAATTTTAATAATGTAATTAAATAATTTTTTTATGGAACTAACTAGAAAAAAGTGTATTATTCATCATACGTTAGTAATTTTAAAAAATAAGTACTCTTATAAATATAGTACTAATAAATATTAATGAGTACAAATTAATATATCAATAATCTTTACATCCGTCTAGAGAACGTAATCACATTAGTTAAATGTAATATTATTATGCTTAATTTTCATGTAGTTTCGGGTTTACGAAGTTATTAGTTTTATATCAATTTTTATCTGCTAACGAGGTAATTAACTAAATTTTAAAACCTAGTTTTATTCATAAAGTAACAATGTTATCACATTAAAAACTTGAGAAATAATCATCCTATTAAATTTATAGGAATTCGAAATGCACGTTTTACTAACTAAACATTCAAGTTATTCATATATTAATGACATGTGTATATAGTCTCTCTCTATTAACTAGTTTATTAATTGCATGAATACTATTTACTATAATTTTTGGGTTTTCTAGTGTTGTATTAATATTATACAATTACTGTCTAAGTATATAATTAAATAAATATTTTATAATATTTTAATTTAGAGTAACTTTTTTTTAATGTCATTATTATAGTAACTCAATTTTATAAGAATTTTTTGGTATTTCAACTTTCAATTTTTTTATTTTCACTTGTAGTAATTTTTACTGTAAAAGCAGCAAACTTTCTTTTTAGTAAATATCAATAAATTTGAAGCGGAGAAAATATGTCATTTGCAACACAAAATTTATATGAAATACTTTGAGATAAACGTGTTACGCATGTTTCCAAAACTAGTTATTATTATTATTATTATTATAAGTGAAAACAAAAAAATTAAAAGTTGAGTTACGATTTTATCCCTACTATATATTAAAATGATATAAAAATATTTAATTATTTAATTTAAATATTAAATTATTAATTTAATAAAAAGATTAATAGTTTTTGCACTTTCTTAGATTAATTCATAATTAAAATATTCAATTTAATAATATATAACATCTACAGTCCACGGTCCATATGTATATTGAAGTTAATCATCATACTAAAGTTGGAAGCACTAAATTGCAAATTTTTATAATTATTTTAATCCTAGACTATATTATAATTTTTTTTAATTAAAAAAATTAATTAATTAAATATTAAATATTGCTAAAAAAATTAAAGATCATTCACTAAATTAACATTGTTCCTCTAATAATTCATGCTTAGAAACTAAGAGCCTGTTTGGCTCAGCTTAAAAGCTGATTTTTGACTTATTTAGCTGTTTGGCAATACTCAAAATAGCTTATTTTAAGTTAAAAAAAACTTATTTTAAGCCAAAAGTTAAAAGCTGGGGTAGGGGTGCTTTTTTTTTTTAGCTTATAAGCTGTTTTAAGTTGACCACATTTTTATCTTTTTGCCCTTAATATTTTTATACAATCTCCAAATTACAACATAACCCTAACATCTCTTTCTTCCATTTTCCCCTTTTCACGTTTGGCATAGCAACTTCAGCACTTTTATCCAAACACAAAACTGCTTATTTTAAAAATAAGTTTCAGCACTTCCAAAAGTACTTTTTTAAAGCTGCTTTTATTAAGCCCATCCAAACGGGCCCTAAGTTATTATGCCGTAATTAATGTTCAATGCACAAAAAGAAACAACAAATATTTGTTTAGAAATTTTAAATATTATTTTGAAATTTACAAGCACTTTAATATGGTTCATGTATTAGCAAAAAGTAACGTTATTTTAAAAATTTGTTAATATTTTCATCTATTTATATCATGATTAATTTGCAGTTATATAACTCTTGATTATACACATTGTCTTGTAATTTTTGGATTGTCCGTACACTTGTTATCTATAAAAATGAAAACTATTGAAGTAAATAACATCATGTGATATACAAGGGATGAACATGGAATTTCTTTTACCTATTTTTAGAAGAACAAAAATGAATAATCTTTAGAAGTTATGCCTTTTTTTTTCATATATTTAATTTCCTTATTTAAATTTAAAATAAAGGGTCACGAATCAAATTATAAGATCATGACTCTTTACTAATATACTTGTGTGATGTAACTTGTAAAAATATATTAATTAAATTTTACTTGTTCTTTTTAACAATTAAATTATTGTACTGTATTGATAATAATAGTTATTTAATTTGTTCTTGTGATTTTGTTAGTTATTTATTTATATTTATTTTTCAAAGGGGATTTAACATAAAATACATAAAACTACATTTTTATCAATTTTTTCTTAAGGGGTTTAGAGGATTGAAACACGGAGATTAATTTAAAATGGAGGAAAGTAATATACAAATAAATTATTAATAACTAATTTAATTCACTGAAGAAATAATGATATAAATGTTTGTCTTTATTTATTTTTATTCTTCTGTCTAATTTTGAGAAAGACAAATTCAATATTTCAATTTTTGATACAATTTCATATTTTAAGTTGTATGTCACTCCGTTGATGCTAAAATTTTGTATTCTAAGCTCATTTTTTAAAAAATTAATTTAGTAAGGTTCAATATTTGATATGATCCCTTAATAATAATAATAATAATAATAATAATAAATAATAATAATATTGATTATTAATTGTAACCTTCATTTTATTTTAATTAATTCTAACAAGTGCTATCAAATTCTTTTCATTTTTCATCTTTCTTCTTTTCTCTGAATTTTGCGGTAATTAACACATGAGATAATAATATATATATGTGTATATTAATTTGTGTTTACGATTATAGAATTTTAAAGTACTAAACATTAACATCTTTTGTTTCCTTTGAAGAAGAAATATTTTGCTGTCATATAATTTAATTTGTTATTGATATCCAAAAGTATATTCAATATATTTGAACTATTTTTTGTTTGAAAAATAAACAATATTCATATAATTGAATTATAAAATTATTTTTAATATAATGCCAATTTAAAACAATTTATGTTTAATTTAATTGAATACACATGTAATGCAAGTGCATATACTAATAGTACTAATATTAAGGCAATCAACATTGTATCATTTTTTTCTGCCCTACTTCTTTAGAGTTTATTTTTGAGGTTAAATTTCATATTATTAATATTTGCTTCAATTTTTGGAACATGAAGTGATGAATATTTCCAAATTAGCATTTTTGGAGCAAAATTTATTTTTGCAAATATTAGTATGTGTATGTTATATGTGATATTACTTAAATTACTAAGATAAGATGTTTTTGATATATTATATACATGATATAACCAGTTCATTTTAAGTAATACTTTTGAATGATCCTTTACTATAATATGGTAAACCCCTCAATTCTAAAATTCATTACATATAAGGTAAAATGTTTATTGTAAGTAAAATAACTATTAACAAAAAAAAAGGTTTGAATAGTGTAAAATTTAATATTTAAGTAATAAAAAAGAGTAACAATATTTTGCTACAAGAGTTCGATCGTGATTTTACTATACCTAAAATATAGACTACTATATAGCAATGATCATGAAGATATTAACATACTCATAACGATATATGACTTTCAAAATCAAACACTATTAGACTGAGATGAATTGAATTACATTATTAATGTTTTATAGTATAACAAATGTCGATTACCATCCTAAGAATAAAGGACCCTCTTGATAATCTATGCTACAATTAGATATCCTAATATTTAATTTGATTTGACTTTGATTTTTTTTTTTAATAAGATACACATTAATTTTCTAATTTCTATTAATCTTTTCCATTAGCTACCATTCAATAAATTACCATTTATATGTTTAGTTTTGTATTATTAGTAGAAGACGTAGGTGACAAGTTTGGTGAGATGATGCATCCGTGTAAAGCACATAAGTGATCGAGGTTTTAAGAAAAAAAAAACTTTTAAAAAATCACTCTACCAAACACATTTAGCTGTATAAAATATGTTTTTTTCCGATATATATAACTAAACATTTAAATTTATATAAAATTAAATAAATAGATTTAGGTATTTTATGTGACATAATCAAACACCACATATAAATCGTGTAAGATGTGAATCATTAGGTAGAATATTACGTATGATATGTGTATTCCTAATTATTTGTCAATTTTTAAATTGACATACTTATCAAAAAAACAAAGGATAATGCACAAGTATCCCCTCAATATATGTCGAAAATCTGATAGACACACTTATACTATAATAACGTCCTATTACCCCTTGAATTTATTTTATTAATAATTTTCTACCCCTTTTTGGCCTATGTGACACTATTTTGTGGGCCCAATGCTGGTTGACTTTTTTTTTTCAAAGCTAGTGTCACGTAGGCTGAAAAGGGGTAGAAAATTATTAATAAAATAAATTCAAGGGGTAATAGGACCTTATTATAGTATAAGCGTCTATGAGATTTTTGACATATATTGAGGGGGTGCTTGTGCATTTTCTCAAAAAACAATGATTGACATTGTGAGTTTATCATTTTATCCTTATTAATTATGAAGTGAATGAATTAAAAATTTAAAAAATTCAAGAAACTCTATTTTTTTCAAAATAATTAATTGAGGGTATAATAGGTAATTTCTTTCTGTCATTTCTTGATTTATTAAAATGTTGAAAAGATTAGAAATAACCAAAAAAGAAATTTGGACAAATAATTAAACACACAAAAAGGAGTATTACTTATTTGTGTATATCAAAATTAAAAGACATAAACAACAAATAAAATGATATATTTATATATTATATTTTTATAAATTATAATTAATTTTATTAAAATATCAAATTGAAAGATTGTGTCACGTGAATTGAAACGGATGAGCGGAGAAGGTAGTAAATCTGTCAAAATCAGGGGATGCGCTATTATAGGTAAATGGGGTTGGTGGTAGCCCTGCAATTTGTATATTCCCTTTATATAGCAAAGAGTGACCCAATATTATAGGAACTTTCTTCCATCTCTCTCAAGATCTTGAGTTGGGAGGAGAAAAGAGGCTGAAATTTGCTCAAAATTTGTGTCCTCATCTCCCCTATCCAATTAAAAATTGTGTCTTTTAGAGCTATTGGGCCACCAAATTTCTAAATCCCATTATTGTCGTTTCTTGAATTTCATTCATGTGGCTGTAATTGAAATTCAAGATTCTTTTACTATCAGATTTATCAGGTACACATTAGTCCACCGAGCTTATAACTTTGTTAAAATATGGAAAAAGACTCCACCTTTGATGTACTGATGATAATGGGCATTGAGTGATATCATTTGGGTATCTTTTTTCTTTTATATCAAACCCCTTTTGCATATTCTTTCTGGGATTTGTTTCTTCATGTCTATCTTGTTGATGTATATGTTTGCTACTTATACACTGCTTTTATGTAGATTTCAGATTGTGGAATTCATTTGGTTGACTTGGTGGACATTCATAACTAGCTAGGGTAAGGCTTATACTTTACCAGTAGAATCTTTTATTAGTATAAAGCGTATACTTTTGTTAAAATTTGGTGAAATTATATACCTTTTTACGAAACTAGAAGTTGATGTGCTGAAAATGGACATTGAGTGATGTTCATTTGGTATTTTTCACCTTTGTATTTATGTCAGAAATCAGACACCTTTATGTCTATGTTTCTAGTTTTCCTTTCTGGGATTTGTTTCTGTATGTCATATCTTGATGTGCACATTTGCTTTGTTTGAGTGATGACTGTTACATTGCTCAACTGTTAGTTTCAGATTGCATCTAGATCTTGATAAGTCGGGGATCCGTTATGTTGGATGTTCTTGTATAAAGAGAAATCAGCCAGGTTAAGGCTTAAAATTTTGATCAGACTTGTCGTTTTAGTCTTTCTCTAAACCCCTATACCATAGTTTGTATGAATTTCCTTTAATATGCTATAGTCGTGCAAATTGGTTGCTTGTGGCTTAGGACTGCATTTGAACTTTGAGGTGTTTGATGGAATGCACGGTGTTGATGTTTGTTTATGGTTAGCAAAAAGGATTGCCTTTCTACTTTTATGCATTGTGAATTTTTGCATCAAGATTCTGTAATTTCACTTCAGTTTTCTTGATATAGCTATTTATTTTTGAAGGTAATTGTTTTATGTTTTGAATCTCTATCGAGGGTGGACTATATACAGTTCACTAGAGGGAATTGCCTTCCCGATGACTACTTTTCAGCAGCTTTGATTTCTGAGGCATATGTGAATAACATGATAGTTGAGTCACGACATGTTTTCTGGTTCTTCTGTATTTGAATTGATTCTGGAATTAGCTCTCTTGTGGGTAAAACCGTAAAAGGTGACAACCTTCAGTTAATGGGGTGTCATTTGTCTTGTGGGATTATTACAAGTTGTAAGGGTTGGGATGCTTCCAAAAGCTCCCTGCTTGGGTTCTTTCAAAGCTGGTGAGCGAACATGAGGAGATCAATTTAGATAAAATTCAAGATTCATCAAGCTCAAAACCATAAGAAGTCTCTTGAATGTCTTCTTCATGGTTTTTTCCTTCCTTAAAACTAATTTGTACCTCGGAGTCTGCTTTGAGCTTGAACTTAAGAAATAGAATCAGATTAGTTTAATTCTCTCAAGGTCTTCAATCTCAGTTAGCTTTCAGAATTTCTGCTGCTATCTGATGAAGAGTATTATTATCACCACTGGATTTCCAATTTTCTCCTCTTCGAGTACATGTTTTTGGTCCTTACTTTTTAATATGTTTATTGAGGAGAAGAAAAGTCGAGAATCAAAGGAAGAGATTATTGTACATGTCTATTTTTTTTTGCTTCTTTGTTTTTGGTTAGGCGGTTATACATGGAGAAATTTGTCCTTCCTTACTATGAATGAGCAAATGATAATGGGAAAGTACTGGAGTTCTAACTAGCTGTCTCACTCTTTCCTTTTGTCAAGCGTTGTGTGTAGATACTTTGTAGGCAGAAGCAGTTTGATCACTTTAGTTCTAAACTAGGCGACTTTCATAGGACACCAATGTCAAAATTAGGACACCAATGTCAAAATTATCTAGAGAATTAGAGTTAGCATACATACTTTTGATCTAAACTTTTCTTGTCATCTGACATATCAGTTTCTGATTATCAGAGTGCCTCTGGCCGGGAGGTGTAAAATTGTGAATGATCTCGTTTAGAAGAACTTTACCTGGATTCTTTTTGGTGCTATTTACTCCTAAAATTGTGGTCACTCCACAAACACCCAAGCTAGACTTGTTATTACATCAAGGATGCCTAGTGTTGTTTACTATATAGGTTCATGGCTATTGACTGTAAAGATTAATGTTCTTTTTTCCACTGCACCAACTTTTAGCAGAAGCTTTAAGCTTAACTTTGATAATATACTCTTGCGATCCGCTCCTTCCCACCAAATCATTCTTTTTCTACAATTGAGAATTGTAAACAGTCAATGCAATAGCTAATAATTTAGACTGAGAATTCTTTTCCCCCCCTTTTTTTTTTTCAGATTTTCCAATGGGTGATATAGCCAAGGATTTAACAGCTGGGACTGTAGGTGGGGTAGCACAATTGGTCGTTGGTCACCCTTTTGATACCATAAAGGTCAAGCTTCAAAGCCAGCCTACTCCACTTCCAGGGCAGCTTCCAAAATATTCTGGTGCTATAGATGCTGTCCGGCAAACATTAGCTGCGGAAGGTGCCGGGGGGCTGTTCAAAGGCATGGGAGCCCCACTTGCCACTGTTGCAGCCTTTAATGCTCTGCTCTTCACCGTGAGAGGTCAAACAGAGGCATTCTTGAGGTCTGAACCTGGAGTCCCTCTTACTGTGAGCCAACAAGTCGTTTGTGGGGCTGTTGCCGGAACTGCTGTGTCTTTTCTTGCTTGCCCAACTGAGCTTATAAAATGCAGGTTTGTTTCTAGTGCATTATAATTTAGCCTTCACAAAGTTTCCCTTGCTTATGTTTGCCATGTTGTATCCTTAGTAGTGACATGTGCATTATGTACTTTTCAACTTGTTGTTACCATTGTTTGGTCAAATGATCAAAACTACTAGGAATCAACTTCTATACTTGGCAATTTACCCGTTAAATTACATGACTGTAGATTGCAAGCTCAGGGTGCATTGGCAAGTATAGGCTCAGCTGCTGTGGCAGTGAAATATGCAGGGCCAATGGATGTAGCAAGACATGTTCTTCGATCCGAAGGAGGCATGATGGGTCTCTTCAAGGGCTTGTTTCCCACCATGGCACGTGAAATACCCGGAAATGCTGCTATGTTTGGCATGTATGAAGCACTAAAGCAGTACTTTGCAGGAGGCACGGACACTTCAGGGTTGGGAAGAGGTTCTCTTATTGTAGCAGGTGGCCTGGCTGGTGGTTCCTTCTGGATGTCGGTGTATCCAACAGACGTGATCAAGAGTGTAATCCAAATCGATGACTATAAAAACCCAAAATTCTCTGGCTTTTTTGATGCTTTCAAGAAGATCTTGGCATCGGAGGGAATCAAAGGCCTTTACAAGGGCTTTGGACCTGCTATGGGACGTAGTGTCCCTGCAAATGCTGCATGTTTCTTGGCGTATGAGATGGCTAAGTCTAGTTTGGGATGATTCATTGTTGATGGGGAAGGATTTTAGACATTGTTATTGATAATTCTTTGAACCTAACATCTGCTGAAATTCTGTAATTTGCAGTTCAACTTCCAGCTGAGCAACTCTGCTTTTATAGATTTAGGCCATTTTTTCCTTTGGTGGCTTCAAGAAGCAAATTGTTTTTAAGAAACAAATTCTGTCTTTAAAAAATAAAAAAAGTGTCCTTTCGTAGTTAAGTGTTTGACTAGACGATTCGAGCAATAAAATTTCTCAATTATAACACAAGATACTGTTTAGATTGAATTAGACTATAACGAGGACAAGATGTAAATTATTCATTGAAGTTGTTAGGGAAATGACTATCATAATCATACTTTATATAGTATTTTATGACTGATCTGATTTAATAAACGCTTGTGGATTACATCGATGTATTGTTGTAATATATATTTATATATAAAAGAAATATTTAAATTACTTTTTTTTCTATTTTTATCATGATTAAAATTAAATTTTTTTATTTTTTAAAATTAATTAATAGTTATAAAATTCAAAATAACGGAAATGAACTTGAAAAAGGTCTTCTTATCTCTCTTCGTCCCGGCTGAGCTGGGCTATTTGCCTCGCTCTCCTTCGTCGGAAGGTTCTTCTCTCCGCCGTCGACAACAGCCATCTCCGCCGTCTCTGAGCTCTATATAAAATTGAGTCCGCTAAGCGAGATTTTGGCTTTCAAATAACTTTCACTAGCCTAAGTTGCTCTTAAACAGGTACTATTGATTTCTCACTTTTTTTCAGATTTCTGTTTCTTTAGGTTAAGATTCTTATAGAATATGTAATAAATAGCTTGGAATGAGCTTTTAAAAGTTGATTGGTTTTGCAGATTGAAGTTTAGGAATTAGAAATCGATGGCGCATAGGTTGCTGAGAGATGCGGAAGCTGATGGATGGGAACGATCTGATTTCCCTATTATATGCGAGTCGTGTCTCGGTGACAGTCCCTATGTGCGAATGGTAAGTTCTTCGTTTCAATTTTTGTCATGGTAAAGGTCGTGAATGGTCCTAGGGTTTATAATAATCTCCAGCCCTTTTGTTGCTGACTACAAATTGAAAATATACTCGAGGAATGTTTTTCTTATTTGCATTGATCCTATCAGCTTGAGATTTGAGGTGGAAGGGTAGGATATTTTATTCGGCGAAGAAGTTGAGAAATTTTTGGTTGTAGTTATAGGTGAATGTAGGTGCAAAGAGGCTAGAGCTGATGGAGATTGCAGATTCATATAGGCAACAGTAAAGTATATGAATAAGGCGGAGTTGAATGATTGGTTGATTGATATGGTTTTAGGTGAATATAGTAAGGTTACTCTGAATACAACTAGAAGTTCATTTTCAGAATTTTTTAGGTGATTTTTTAAGAATTCATTTATTTCAAGTACCCCAATTTATTGATACAGTAGGAATGATTAGTAGTTGTAGAAATATATGTGTTCTATTGTGCAAAATCAAATAAAGAAGGGGGGGGGGGGCCTTTATTGAAGTTTAAAAGGATAAAGACTGTCATTTCTCAACCTTGAAAGATCACGGAGTCCAATTCCTAATGTAGCGTTCCTTAAGAATGTGAAGTGCGTGAAGAATGTGGCTGGATCCTTTGATGGAGGCAGCAACGTAGTGTTTTATCAAATTCTAGTAAGTTGTTTGTCAGATTTGCTCTACAGGAAGGGTATTAGCCTTTCTGTAAGGACTGTTAATCTCTGGTAGCATTTATTTAATTGCTTATCTTTGTGCTAGCTGCAGTAAACTGTATTTTGAATTCCATTTACGTGTAGCTAGGCAAGACCACTTACATTATAATCATTGTGGCTTTCTGAAGCTCTTTGTTTGGACCTTTATTCATCGACAGCTTCTCCTGATTTGCCACTACTTTTGGCACATAGTTACGATGTTTACTCTCTTCATACATGTTAGGAATTAATTTCTTGCTCAAAGAGTCTCCATTTTGGCAGTAGAATCAGTCGGGCCTTTGACTTTGTTTTGGTTTTAGCTGCATGTCCTCTACTATAAACTTTCTTTATCCAATTTCACTATCTGACATTTGATTTTGTTATGGTTTTTGTACAGACAAAAGCAGATTATGACAAAGAGTGCAAGATCTGCACGCGACCCTTCACAGTGTTCAGGTGGAGGCCTGGTCGGGATGCGAGATACAAAAAGTCTGAGATCTGTCAGACCTGCAGCAAATTGAAGAATGTTTGTCAAGTTTGCCTGTTAGATCTTGAATATGGTTTGCCTGTTCAGGTCCGAGACACTGCTCTCAGTATCAACTCAAATGATGCCATCCCAAAGAGTGACGTAAATAGAGAATATTTTGCAGAGGAGCATGACCGCAGGGTATGTGATTTACTAAGCGAAAGCCCAACCTATAGTTATGAATGAAATGTTTCTTTAACTAATTGCTTGTAGGACCATTTGACCCCCCAACTCCAATCCAAATCTTGCTGGGAACTACTTAGGGATGGGGTGCAGTTTTAAATTAGGAGAAGAAATTAAACCTGGTGAAACTAAGGGCTTAGAATTTTCAAGAAGCACAAAAAAAAAAAAAGATGCTGTTTTCTTGGTTTTTCCCCAAAGTAATACTTAAATTTTTGGCCAGGCAAGGGCTGGTATTGATTATGAATCTTCATATGGGAAAGTCCGTGCAAATGATACTATCTTGAAGCTTCAAAGAACAACTCCATACTACAAGAGAAATCGGGCACATGTTTGCAGTTTCTACATACGTGGTCAATGTACAAGAGGTTTGGAGTGTCCTTACCGGCATGAGATGCCTGAAACAGGGGAATTGTCACAGCAAAATATCAAGGACCGTTACTATGGGTATGTCATTCTGATTCTTTGTTGCTGATGTGAAATTCTCCTTTTTCCAATGATGCTCATATATCTGTATTGACATATTTGTGATAGGGTTTCTGGTCTTTAATTTTGCTTGGGGTGTGAGAAGGGCGGTTCACTTTTCTGTTGATATGTTCATGAAGACTTACTAGTCACTTTTTATAGAAGACTTACTAGTCATTGTAGACACATTATCTGTTTCCCTCAGTTGCGATGCTAATATGGGATGAAGGCCAGAGATTCATGGCCACACAATGTTATATAAAATAGTAATAATACATCATTGTGTGATTACACTGGGTATGTTGTTGTATAACTAAATAATACATCAGTTCAGCAAGTAGGAGGAAAAAAGGGGAATTGACCCAGAGCTTATGTTCTCATTTATCATGTTAGAAAGGAACAACTTAAGTAAAATGTATCTCAATGTGGGAAGACAGTTATGTGGACTTGGCAACTGACTCAGGAGGTGAATAGCTTATATTGAGTTGCTCGTTTACCCTCATTGAATTTATAAACAAAAACATATATAAACATGTAAATTTATCTCAGATCTGACATATAAAGTCGTCCTGCTGTCAATATATTATAATCATTTTTTATAGTTTTGCAGCTAAAAAATGCTTGTGTGAATGTGTGGTGTAATTGCTTTCTACCACTGGCAGTCTTCATTCCCATACTTTATTCCGTGACTTATTCCTTTCTGCTTTCTCAATCCTCTCTGCTTGTGTTTGAGTTATACGTTATTTAAGTATTTTTTTTTTTGAGTACAGCCTTGTTTAAATATCTTTAGATGCCATCTTGTTCAAATCCTTGCACTCAACAACTAATTGAAGTTTTAGAAGAAATGTTTTGTGAATGCTTTTTCATGTGATTTAACAGCTTGTTGAGGTTCAAATAATTGCCGAAACTGGCAAGAATGCAGAACCCAGTCATCTCCATGGTTATAGACATAATTAAGTTAAGACACTTAACTCTAGATAGTTACCATTTTCCTCATGACCAATCAATTAAATACTCTATGCACTTTTGAAACTCATCTTACTTTGTCTCTCCAAGATTACGTGATGGCTAGGCTGATTATTGATGACATCTATTTGCTGGTCACTTTTCTTTTGCTTATTATATACCCTGTTCTCATTTACAGAGATGTAGTTATCCTACATTTTTGACTGACAAAATCTTCACTGATGTATCTTAAATGCTTGCAGAGTCAATGATCCAGTGGCTTTAAAGCTACTTAATAAAGCAGGTGAAATGCCTTCATTGGAGCCCCCTGATGACGAGAGCATTAGAACCCTCTATGTGGGTGGTGTTGATGCAAGAATCACTGAGCAGGATCTTAGGGACCATTTTTATGCACATGGTGAAATTGAGTCCATTAAAATGGTGGTCCAGCGTGGTTGTGCTTTTGTAACTTACACGACTAGAGAAGGTGCGGTGAAGGCAGCTGAGGAACTTGCAAACAAGCTGGTGATAAAGGGCCTGAGACTGAAGCTACTCTGGGGGAGACCTCAAGTTCCCAAGCCAGAGTCCGAGGTCTCTGATGAAGCAAGACAGCAGGCTGCTCTAACTCACAGTGGTTTGTTGCCTAGAGCAGTCGTATCACAGCAGCAGAATCAGCCTCTTCAGCCACCAGGCACTCAGGACCAACCTCCATCCATGCCTTACTTCAACATACCCCCGATGCCTCAGCAAGACAGACCATATTATCCATCAATGGATCCACAAAGGATGGGTGCCATAATTGCATCCCAGGAAGGGGCATCTAGTTCAACTGCAGGATCTGGTCCTGGTGAAAATAAAATCGGTTCTGATCATCAACAAGGACACCATTATGCATATCCACCTGGAGGGCCACCACCTCCAGGTCAATTTTACCCACCTTATTATCGTCCAGCTTATGGATATATGCCACCACCTCCTCCACCTTATCATCAGTATCCTCCTCCACCTTATCAAGCTACTGCACACCCACCACCTAGTGTTCAACTAGCCGCACATCAGCAGAACCCTCGGCCAGCTGCAGCAGCAACCACACAGCAGCCTTAATCTGGGCAGTTTTGTCAGACATCTGCTATGGGAAGAAGAATCGACCTTCAAACGCGTAGCCATTTTGAATCAAGTGCCCATTCTGTTTTCCCAGTGGAAAATCTCGGTGTTAGGTTTCTCATCTCTACCAACCTTTCAAGTTTTGATTTGCTTGACTATCATCTCATTTAAACCTTTCACCATTTATGCGAATTGCATTCTGCCCTCATCTTTTTCCCTTTAAAGGAACGCTCCATGCAGTTTTATGAATTTTACGGTTGTGCTAGGCATATATACATGCGCATTGTGATCTTATCTGCGTTTATTTATTTATTTATTTATTTATTTCTCGTCGACTTTATAAGTAGTAAAATTTATTATTTCTGCGTCCATAAGGAAATCTTCCATGAGTTTGGATTAAAATTTCACTTTCTTTTCATGCCCGTACGCGTGAGGATTACTTACTTCTAGTTGTTTTACATAGTTTCCAAAAATTGTTATTTTTAGTTAGTTATCATACTTTGTTTCCGAATCCCTTTTTCTTTTAGATTACACGCTAGTTTCTAAATATTTCATTTAATTAGTTACCATAAATTGCTTTTCCATTACCTATTCTAAATAGGATTGCAGCGTAATCTCTGTGTATATATATATATATGTTAACCCTTCACCTAATTTTTTGCATCACATAATTTTTTACTTCCCAAAGTTTTTCAATCAATACAACAATGGCTGCCTATATTTCTTCATTAGGTCATGATCAATATTCTTCCAACAATTTCGATGAACTTTTCAACCTGCCACGCTACAAGAGGTATTTAGACTTCACTTCTCATCAAGCTAATGATCAACTGGAAAATCAGAGCAGCAAGAGACTCAAATTTAGTCAAGATAATGAATTTGTCAATGTCGAAAAGAGAGTAGTTGAATTCAGTAACAAAGAGTTACTACCATGCCTAAAAATAGTGGCTGGATCTGTATACATACCCAAAGACGATCCAAAGAAGCCTTTAGGTGACGATGCAAACTTCATACATGAATTATACCAAACTATTGGCGTTGCTGATGGCGTTGGTGGCTGGGCAAAACATGGGATTGACGCTGGAATATACGCAAGAGAGCTTATGAAGAATTCACATATCGCTACGGATAGTGAAGCGATGAAAGGTGATGTGAACCCTAAAAGGGTTCTTGAAGAAGCTTACAAAAACACACATTCAAAAGGATCGTCTACAGCTTGCATTATATCTCTAAACTCAGAGAGAAGTAGTATAGTTGCTGCTAATGTTGGTGATAGTGGTTTTTTACTAATCAGAAAGGGAAAAATCATATACAAGTCACCAATACAACAACGAGGAGGATCTAGGTGTCCATATCAATTGGGAAACTGCAAGGACAATCCTAGTGTTGCTCATGAGATGGAATTAAACGTCGAGATGGATGATATTTTGATGGCTGGGACGGATGGGATGCTTGATAATATGAATGATAGTGAGATAGAGGAAATTGTTCAAAGAGCGATAAACGACAAGTTGAAACCAAAGGAACTGGCTAAGAAAATTGCAAACATTGCACTGTACAACTCATTTGATAGATATGCAGATACACCATATGCAAGAGCATCTAAGGGACGACATAGAGGAGGAAAAGTTGATGATATTACTGTTATTGTTGCTTATATACAATAAATAATAATTAAATTTTGATGTAGTAAAAAAAAAATTAGAATGTATTTGTTACGTTGCCTATTATATATGAACCACAAAATATAATGTGCAGACTTTATAACAAAAATGGTACAAAATATTAACAAAAATTTCAAAACGGTATATAAAATTTTATATTAACCAAAACGGCAAAATCGCTGCATCAACAGCGATTTACTTCCCCGGAAAAAGCAAAATCGCTGCCGAGGCAGCGATTTTGCAAAATGTGAATTTTTTTTTTTAAAAAAATGAAATCGCTACCTAGGCAGCGATTTTAATTTATTTTAAAAAAAAGTCGCTGCCTAGGCAGCGATTTATAAATTTTAATTTTTTTATTTAAGGAAAATCGCTGCCTAGGCAGCGATTTTTAAAAAAAGAAATTTTTTTTTTTAAAATGCGGAAGTCGCTGCCCAGGCAGCGACTTTTATAAAAGAAAATTTTTGAAATGTGCAAAGTCGCTGCCTGGGCAGCGACTTGTATAATTTTTTTATTTTTTTTTTAATTTTTAAATTTTTTTCTTTAAAAAAATGTGGAAACAATGTGGAAATTTAAAAAAAAAAGATTTTTTTAAAGCAACAATTTTATAAGATAAAAAAAAGTTATAATATTTTTTTTTATAAAATCGCTACTTTAAATTTTATTTTTTTAAAAAAATTATTTGTGGAAAATCGCAGCGATTTACATATTTTTTTTTAAAAAAATTATAAATCGCTGCGTAGGCAGCGATTTAAAAAATTTATAAATTTATAAATTGGTTAATATTTTTGGAAAATCGCAGCGATTTTCATATTTTAAAAAAAATTATAAATTTTTTAAATCGCTGCCTACGCAGCGATTTATAATTTTTTTTAAAAAATATGTAAATCGCTCAGCGAATTTATAATTTTTTTTAAAAATATGAAAATCGCTGCGATTTTCCACAAATAATTATTTTAAAAAAATAAAATTTAAAGTAGCAATTTTATAAAAAAAAATATTATAACTTTTTTTTTATCTTATAAAATTGCTGCTTTAAAAAGAATTTTTTTAAAAAAAAAATTTCCACATTGTTTCCACATTTATTTTAAGAGAAAAAAATTAAAAATTTAAAATAAAAAAAAATTATACAAGTCGCTGCCTGGGCAGCGACTTGCACATTTCAATTTTTTTTTTTTTATAAAAGTCGCTGCCCAGGCAGCGACTTCCACATTTTTTTTAAAAAAAAAAAATCTTTTTTTAAAAATCGCTGCCTAGGTAGCGATTTCATTTTTTTTTTAAAAAAAATTCACATTTTGCAAAATCGCTGCCTCTGCAGCGATTTTGCTTTTTCCGGTGAAGTAAATCGCTGTTGATGCAGCGATTTTGCCGTTTTGGTTAATATAAAATTTTATATACCGTTTTGGAATTTTTATTAATATTTTGTACCCTTTAGGCTCCGTACTCGTATGATAATACAAATGTTATATTTCAGATTTTATAACTACTCTGCTATTTTGGTATTTCATAAATTTGCAACTTCTCTTCGATGTTTGGTTCTTTTACACTTAATATTATGCCTTTGGTGATTTTTAATTTTATCTCAATCTTATATGACCGCACATTCATCTTACGATTTAGATACTCATTTTGTGAATATATAGTAATCATTATATATACATTAGTAGAGTACGGAGCCTAAAGGGTACAAAATATTAACAAAAATTCCAAAACGGTATATAAAATTTTATATTAACCAAAACGGCAAAATCGCTGCATCAACAGCGATTTACTTCCCCGGAAAAAGCAAAATCGCTGCCGAGGCAGCGATTTTGCAAAATGTGAATTTTTTTTTTAAAAAAATGAAATCGCTACCTAGGCAGCGATTTTAATTTATTTTAAAAAAAAGTCGCTGCCTAGGCAGCGATTTATAAATTTTAATTTTTTTATTTAAGGAAAATCGCTGCCTAGGCAGCGATTTTTAAAAAAAGAAATTTTTTTTTTTAAAATGCGGAAGTCGCTGCCCAGGCAGCGACTTTTATAAAAGAAAATTTTTGAAATGTGCAAAGTCGCTGCCTGGGCAGCGACTTGTATAATTTTTTTATTTTTTTTTAAATTTTTAAATTTTTTTCTTTAAAAAAATGTGGAAACAATGTGGAAATTTAAAAAAAAAAAGATTTTTTTAAAGCAACAATTTATAAGATAAAAAAAAGTTATAATATTTTTTTTTATAAAATCGCTACTTTAAATTTTATTTTTTTAAAAAAATTATTTGTGGAAAATCGCAGCGATTTACATATTTTTTTTAAAAAAAATTATAAATCGCTGCGTAGGCAGCGATTTAAAAAATTTATAAATTTATAAATTGGTTAATATTTTTGGAAAATCGCAGCGATTTTCATATTTTAAAAAAAATTATAAATTTTTTAAATCGCTGCCTACGCAGCGATTTATAATTTTTTTTAAAAAATATGTAAATCGCTCAGCGAATTTATAATTTTTTTTAAAAATATGAAAATCGCTGCGATTTTCCACAAATAATTATTTTAAAAAAATAAAATTTAAAGTAGCAATTTTATAAAAAAAATATTATAACTTTTTTTTTATCTTATAAAATTGCTGCTTTAAAAAGAATTTTTTTAAAAAAAAATTTCCACATTGTTTCCACATTTATTTTAAGAAAAAAAATTAAAAATTTAAAATAAAAAAAAATTATACAAGTCGCTGCCTGGGCAGCGACTTGCACATTTCAAAATTTTTTTTTTTATAAAAGTCGCTGCCCAGGCAGCGACTTCCACATTTTTTTTAAAAAAAAAAAATCTTTTTTTAAAAATCGCTGCCTAGGTAGCGATTTCATTTTTTTTTTAAAAAAAATTCACATTTTGCAAAATCGCTGCCTCTGCAGCGATTTTGCTTTTTCCGGTGAAGTAAATCGCTGTTGATGCAGCGATTTTGCCGTTTTGGTTAATATAAAATTTTATATACCGTTTTGGAATTTTTATTAATATTTTGTACCCTTTAGGCTCCGTACTCTACATTAGTATTATAAAATAAAAAAAATAGGAACAATAAAAACTTAGTACAAAACATCTTTTGACTAATTTTACTAATTGTCTTATTGTTCCATGGAGAATACTCCATGGCTTGCATGGATATAGAGTGAAGAGTGGTCAGTTAATTAAACATTCATCATCCTAATCGGAAAATCATATTGAAAAGTCGTGTTACGCATCAAAAGAAGATTCACAAAGATGACAATTGTGGATTTAATTGTTAGTAGTTGGAACTGATGTGTAGGGCACAGGGCTCGTAATACCCCTTTGATTAATCGAGTCTTTTCTTTGTTTAGTTAGTGAGACTAGCTAGATTTAAAACGCTTGGCCTAAGCGCGAAAATGAAGAAAGGTAGAGAGTTACTGAACTAAGAATTCTTCAAACAAAGAAACAAAAAATATGAAAATCCAACAACTCCTAACTCTTAGGTCTCTACTGCAAATCCAACCATCCCTGAGTGGTACCAGACCATATATTATTCAATCTCTATAATATATGGAAATAATTTCAAAAATTAATTTGAATTATTCTTATCATAATAAATTATAAATCACGTTTAATAGTGTGTATATATCCCAACACCTTTACTGTTAAAAAGGCTCTATTTCGGTCTCAAACCTGAGACCTATTGTTAAGGCTCTATTTGGAGCTCAAGCCCGAGACTTGTAATCAAAGCACGACCTATAGATTATGAGTCTTACATTGGCTGGGATCGCATGGAACCAAGTCCTTTGACTCCATTAGAAAGGTTTTAACCTTTTCCAGTAAACTATTAAAAAGGTTTTAACCTTAACATTTCTGAGCTAGGGAACTCTCGTTTGTTCCCTAGTCAAATTTGTGTGGGCCCCACCTAGGGATGGCGTCAGACAAATCGCCTCTCCGGTGGGGC
>NC_028646.1:77458330-77577963 GCF_001406875.1 Solanum pennellii | reverse complement strand
TATATATATATATATATATATATCAACATAAAGCTATAATAGCTACTCCCACAGTTACGATTTATTTATTTGCCTGATTTTGACTTGATACATAATTTAAAAAAATAAAAAGGTAACTATATATTGAATGTACCGAAATGTATTTTAATTAAATATCATAGTCTTAAACATAACATGTAGAATCATAATCAAAAGAGTTGCCACAAAAAGGGAAAAAAACATTCATCTTTTTAGATGAACCGAAAAGAAAAGTACAAGAAACAAATTGAAACGAAACGAAACAAGCATAATAGATAGAAGATGTAGTACATTATTTTTCAGAATTCTTCTATGATATATGTAACATAAAGAAAGATAGCATTTTGCAATAGAGCCTAAAGTAGTGGGGTATTTTTGTTCTTTTTATCTTGAGAGTGGGGGGACCTTTGGTGTCCTAAATATTGAGACAATGCATAATACAAGGGTCATGATGCATGTCTAGTAAAGTGAGAGCTCAAATATCAATCAATTTTAGATTCCATGGAGAAATATTGTTTGCTTGGTAACAAGACTTTCTTCAATGCTTTTTTTGGTTTTTCAATTCTTTCCTTTCTTGTTCATATTTAAGTGATATTATTTTATTATTTAGAAGAGAGAATAAGAACAATCGAAGGCCTTTGGGGCTTTCGTTTAGCGGTAAGGACATAACATGTGATATGTGAATAACGACATACGTTACAAGTTTGAATATTGCCGATATAAAAGAATACGTCATTCTAGCTAGAGAAAGATAAAAGGGGTGGGGCCGTTAATTATCGTTTACTGAGTTTTAGACTGTATGTTGCGTGCACTCTGAGATCTCTCAGTTATCGGTCAAAAAGAATAATAACGACAAGAACTGCAGGGGGAAGTGGGGTAGGACGTTTGATTTCTTTCCATAACGAAAGATATTAAATTTGATCTCTAGAATCAGAATCCTCTCCATAAAATGCATTTCATCCTGTAATGAATTTACTACATGACAAATATAAGAACTAATTGTTGGAGAAGGATACAAGGGTCGGTTTATTATCTGTCGAGTTTCGAACTATATGTTGCGTGTACTCCGAGACTTCTCAGTTATCAATGAAAAAGAATTATAAAAACAAGAATCATCGAAGGATGTGGGATAGGCTATTTCATTAATTCTTTCCATCTTTAATTAAACATCTTAAATTTGATCTTTAGAATATAAAAAGCATTTCATCTTTTAATTAATTTACATAACAAACTAATTGGTAAGAAAGGATTCATGGATCAACCTATTATCTATCGAGTTTTGATTTGTACGACCACGTCAACACCAAAGAATGGGTGAGTCAAATAAGATTATTTCATCTTTGGGCAGAGATTTTGCTTTTGAACCTTAAAATAAAAGATCTTCTTATAAAAAACGTTTTGTCAAATATATAACTGTAACGGTTAAAAAATTTTTTTTAAAAAAATGAAGAATAAGGAAAAGTGGCCACCCACACCATGACTAATGCACATGCAATTGGTTAAGAGTGGAGTCATGTCTATAGTACTTTTGCCTTAGTAAAGTGTAGTGAAAATGACTTGGAAGGTGGGATTTGTTTTCTTTTACTTGTTCTCATGTTCAGAGACGAAAAATATTTTACGAGATAAGATTTCGTTAGTCAAGTAAAAGAATATGTTTTAAAATTATAAATATACAATTTAAAAATAAAATTAATGATTTGAATCAAATTTAACCATGTTATTTTTCAATTGTGAGTTTTCACCTATACATTTACTTCATTGACTAAAGAAAACAAACAATTATGCCTAAACATTAATGGACAAATCTAGTAAGTACTTGTTAGGACTTTCTTGTAGTAACTTTTCAAGGAACAAAAGATATATATATATATATATATAAACTTATTGTAAAATATTTATCATATTTTTTACACGCCTCTTAAAAAATATTAGTAATAAGCAAGTTTTTAAGAAAAAGTATTTCAGCCTTCATTGATATTGAACAATCATAACATCATTTCATAATTAAAGCGTCTGTGCTATTCAAAAACAATACCTACAAGAGTAAAATGGTGTTTGTGTTGGGGAGTGGGGAGGGATAATTAATTTGGTATTGAATTTGTAAAAAGATAAATAATTTGAAATAACTATTTAAGAAAGTACGATAAATAAGTTGAGATAGGGGAATTTTATTTATCATTTGGACCAATATTTCACAATTTTATGCGTGTTTTTGGACATGACATAGATACAGTTTTTTTTATTTTCATGAGATAAAAATAAAATATGTATCCTCCTTAGATTTTATGGTAAAATTGTTATGCGGAATTCGAGATAATACGAGAAAATATAAACGCGAAAAAACAAAGACAACAGATTTACGTGGTTCACCAATAAATTGGCTACGTCCACGGGGAAGAGGGGGAGCAGTTTTATTATGGAGAGGCAAGAACAGAATTACAGAATAGGGTTTGCCATAGCGTCTATATATAGTGCTAAGCTACGCCCTAACAGGCTTGGGCCCAACATACAGAATTGACAGATAATTAAGGGCCCAATACAACAACATTGTATACCGTCGGGCCGGGGGCGACTCCGCCCCCCCGGACCCCCAGGCCAGGGGGCGCGTCGCCCCCCTGGACCCCCCGACTCGCTGACCGGGCAGCGAGACCCCCGTCCTTTCTGTTTGTAACGTGTCCGATTCAAGGCATTCAACAAAAATTTTATAAAATATATTATTGTTATTGCGGATAATACCAACCATAATTTCACTGATTGTGTTTATAACACAGAGCTAACGTGTTTAATTATTCGCAATGATGAAACCCAAAAAATGTCAAAATAAATTGGTAAAATATGACTAAACAAGAATCATATTATAAAGTACACATGATTTGGTACCCTTAAAGTAATAATTTTAAAAATTAAAACTAGGTAATTAATGACTGTAATAATACTCTTAGTTCCTTTAATGTACGAAAGACAAATTAATTGCACACAATTTAAAACATAACAATAATTTTAATTATAATTATAATTTTAACAGCTTAATCAATAAATTAAATGTCCAATCTAAGTTAATTAGTGTTCATCTTTAACTTAACATTATAACAAAATAGTCAAAAGCAACGGCGTGGTGAATGATTCTGTTAAGTGGTGATTAGTTTTCTTTAATTAATCCAATGGAAAAGTAATTATATGATAATTAATTAATTAATTAATCCCAAAAGTAAGCAGCAGAAAGCTTCGTAAAAATGATTAAGTCTTTTGGTTATGTTAAAGGAAGTGTCGAACTAATAATTGTCAAATGTACAAAAAAATACATAAAAAAGGCAAGTTATGATAAGTTTAAAATAATTAAATTCGCTAGTTAAATATATAAACGAATGTATTTTTTATATCAAAAAAATAATATTTCACGTATATCTATATTAATAAATAAAATATATATATTTGATGACTATTATTATTTTTTATAGATTAAGCTCGTCATACCGATTACTAGAAAATATTTTTCATGACATTAAAGGAAAAGAATGATTGCTCACATGTAATTATTGACTTAAGTAATATTTTCTTGTAATTATTTTTATATTTAATTTCATATCTCTTGTCCTAACTAAACCAAAGTTTAAACATAATTCATCACTAATACTAAAAAAAGTTCATAACAGCTCTTCTATTAGTTAATTTAAATACATTATTTTTCATTTTCTTAATTTCCATATATTCATACATATTATTTTATTTTATTTTATTTTATGTTTTACTAGGCGGTGATGTATTATTTTTATTTTATTTATTTTACCTAACAATTATAGAGACATGAAAAGGCCCTACTTGTAACCTTTTGCCCATTACTAGTGGGTCCTTTTTAACCTTATCAAATAATTCAATTAATTTCCCTTTAAACTTTACATTATATTAAAAATTAATAATCCTACTTTGGAAGAACTACATAATCTAATCAACATTTACAATTGAAGGTCAAATCGCTAGAAATTATTTTTCAACCCTAGAAATAATTTAATGTATGTCTAGTTTTTTGATACTAATATGTAGGCCTAATCATGTCCCAAAAATGCATAACATGCAAATTCTAAGGCTTAATACAATAATAACATGACCTTCTAAATATGGTAAAATGGATATAATTCTTAATTATTAATCAGATATTTTGAATTTGAGCTAGTCATAAAAATAAATAAATTTTTCGATAAAAAGGGTTTTTCTTATAATAACCCTACTAAGGCGAATTTTAAATTTATCGCGTCAATGGAATACTGAATATCAAAATAATAATAATTATAAAAGCTTCGTTATATTCACCTATATTAAGTATTTGTTGTTTAATGATAAAAAAAATATGACCAATTCAATTATAAGATAGTTGTTGAATATCATATGACGAATACTAGTTGATCATTTAATTTCCTAGATGACATAGTCATTAAGATTAAAATAAATGATCGATTAGATTAAAATTAGCTCCTTAAATTTATACATCTCTTCAAAATTTATTCGCTCATAAATTGACTTAAATTTTAATTAGATATGAAATGTCAATTACGTTCAAAACTAACGGGTTCTCCATGAAATGCATAGACATGTTATGATCCAAAGGGTAAAACACAATTTCGATACAAATCCTCCCAATATTATAACATATGAAATTTTAATTTCAATATATATATATATATATGATTTTTTTTTTAATTTTTTTTTTGTTATTTCTCCTTATAATGTCATATCGAGAATGACAGGAGAGAAGACCAACATGACATTACTCACATGGGACGGAATCCTAGGCATATCTAATTATACTTTTTATTTACTTTGTTCTTCCTGTTATTGTCCCTCCAAAACACTCTATATTTTATAATAATAATAATAATAATAATAATAATAATTATTATTATTATTATTATTATACCATGAATTTTAATTTATGACACATAGTAAAAGTTGTAAAATTTATGATCTCAAATATATCGTGACATTACATATCCATAAGAGCATATTATTAATATGAGGAAATTTAGAATTAAAAAAACTTATTATTGCATTTCTCCAACATAAATTTTTCTCTTTTTATTGAATTTCTTTATCGAAATAGAGAATTATTAATTATTATAAAAAATTATAGATATACTTCTTGATAATGAAATTTACGAACAAGAAACAACTAATGAACATCAATCATAATAAAATTTATAAGTTATTTTTGATGTAACACTCGAAGCAAAGAGAGAAAATTTCACAAGATTTTATTTGACAAAAGAATCAATTATTTAAAAGGTTTAGTCGTTATCGTCAATGTAGATCTTTCCGTTCCATCTTTGTACAACATGACATGAAATGAACTTTTTTGGAATTTATCTTTTAAACATTCTCGATGTAACATGAGTTTTAAAGTTAAATTTATTTTCATTTATAAGAATGTGATGTTCCTTTTTTAACAGATTAAAAAAAAGTATGTTACTAAAATTGTAGATAGACTTCTTGATAATGAAATTCACGAACAAGGAACAACTAATGAAGATCGATCATAATAAAATTTGCAAGTCATTTTTGACGTAACATTCGAAGCAAAGAGAGAAAATTTTACAAAACTTTATTTGACAAACGAATCAATTATTTAAAAGGTTTAGTCATTATCGTCGTTGTAGATCTTTTCCTTCCATCTTTGGACAACATGACATGAAATGAACCCTTGGAATTTATCTGTTAAACATTTCTCGATGTAACATGAGTTTTAACGTTGAATTATTTTCATTTATACGAATACGACGTTTTTTTTTAAACAAATTAAAAAAAAAGTATGTTATTAAAATTGAGACAAAGAAAACATTGTTCCAAATATGTCATAGTTAAAATTATTTGAACTACATCACCAACTCAAACTATTAACGTATAATATTTATAGTTTATTGATTCGATTAATTCAGATTTACACCGCGTAAATTAACTCATTCAATTGGAAGTATTCATAAGTAACAGTTGCAGAGACTCATATACACAGTTTCATTCACTCACACTGCTCTTTTCTCGTGACACTGTCAGTTTGAGTTTGAGTACTCAAATAAGTAGTAGTCATTAGTAACATAGATTCTCTCTCCCAAACTCTCTTTTCTCTTTTCAGAAACTCCAATAGAGAGAAAAGAAAAACACCTGGCCCATGTAAGCAGTTTCCTAAATCAAAATAAGTACACCCCATTTGCATCATTTTTCTTCTATTTGTCCTTAAAACTGCAATTTTTATCACTTCTGCATCTTATTTGTTGTTTTTGGTACATGGGGTTCATTCTTTAGTAGTAAAGATTGAATCTTTATTGTTCTGTTCCATTTTCAAGATTCTTGAAATGGGTCATTTCCTTTAAGTTGTTCAAGTTTGTATCTTTCTTCTATTTGTCCTTGAAACTGCATTTTTATCACTTCTGCAACTTATTTGTTGTTTTTGGTACGTGGGGTTCATTCTTGAGTAGTAAAGATTGTATCTTTATTGTTCTGTTTCATTTTCAAGATTCTTGAAATGGGTCATTTCCAAAAGTTGTTCAAGTTTGTATCTTTTGTTTTCTAAAACCTTTTGTTTCTACTCTAGTTGTATCTACAAGGTTTCTTGGTTTTTGGGTGTTTGGTTCTAGCATTTTGTTTCTTTATGGTTTCTTGATTGTTCCATTTGGGGTTTTTTCTTTTTGGGGAAAAAAGGGAAGAAGTTAGAGATTTTCTTGAAAAACAACTTAAAAATGGTAACTTTGAGGTTGTTCACTGTTTTGCTGGTGGGGTTGTGGTTAAAGTCTCATTTTGGGACTGTACAGGCTCTTCATGAACAAGCCATTTTGGAAGCAATTGGCAAAGAGCTAGCAATACCTGGTTGGGATCTGAATACCACTGATTTCTGTTCTTGGCATAGTATTAGTTGCAGCAGCTCAAACAATTCAATGGTGGAAAGGCTGAATCTTTCGGGTTTTCGATTACAAGGTAATGTGACTCTAATATCTGAGCTCAAAGGATTGAAATGGCTGGACCTTTCTAATAACAATTTCCAAGGTTCAATCCCACAAGCATTTGGGAATTTGTCTGAGCTTCAGTTTCTTGATTTGTCTTTTAACATGTTTAGAAACTCTATTCCTGGTGAATTAGGTAAGCTCAAGAACCTTAGAGCATTGAATCTTTCAAACAATTTGCTCACTGGTTCAATACCTGATGAGCTTGAAGGGATGGAGAATTTGCTTTATTTCCAAATATTTACCAATAAATTGAGTGGTTTTATTCCTATGTGGATTGGGAATTTGACTAATCTTAGAGTGTTTGCAGCCTATGAGAATGAGTTTAGTGGTGATATTCCAGTTAACTTAGGCTTACATTCTGAGCTTTTGTTGTTAAATCTTCATTCAAATCAGCTTGAAGGGACAATTCCTGAGAGTATTTTTGCTATGGAAAAGCTTGAATTTTTAGTTTTGACTAATAATAAGTTGAATGGCACTATTCCTGATTCAATTGTGAATTGCAAAGGCCTTTCAAGCATTAGAATTGGGAATAACAAGCTGATAGGTGGTATCCCTAAAGGAATTGGAAATATAAGTAGTCTTACTTATTTTGAAGCAGATAATAACACACTTTCCGGGGAAATCGTATCAGGATTTGCAAAATGCTCTAATCTTACTCTTCTTAATTTAGCTTCGAATGGATTTTCTGGAACTATCCCTTCGGAGTTTGGTGAGCTCAATAACCTACAGGAGTTGATTGTTCCGGGGAATAATCTCTATGGAGAGATTCCAACTTCAGTTCTGAGGTGCAAGAATCTCAACAAGCTTGATTTAAGTAACAACAAGTTCAATGGAACCATTCCAGGAGATATATGCAACACAACTAAATTGCAGTTCTTGCTGTTGGGACAGAATTCCTTGAAAGGGGATATACCTCGTGAGATTGGGAACTGCGTAAAGCTGCTTGAGTTGCAAATGGGGAGTAACTATCTTACTGGAAGCATCCCTTCTGAGATTGGTCATATGAAGAACTTACAGATTTCATTGAATTTGAGTCATAATCATCTCCATGGACAGTTGCCTAAGGATCTTGGGAAACTTGACAAGTTGGTTTCTTTAGATGTATCTAATAATCAGCTGTCGGGGAATATTCCCTTGGAATTGAAGGGCATGTTGAGCTTGATAGAGGTTAACTTTTCGAGCAATCAATTCACAGGACCAATACCTGCTTTTACTCCATTTGAGAAGAGCTTAAATTCAAGCTTTCTTGGAAACAAAGGGCTCTGTGGTGAGCCTTTGAGTAGTGATTGTGGATATGGTTTTGAGCACAATGGTAATCATCACCGAGTTTCCTACCGGCTCATCTTGGCTGTTGTTGGTTCTGGTTTGGCAATTTTTACAGCTGTCACAGTGATTGTTTTACTATACATGATGAGGGAGAAACAAGAGAAAACCACCATGGAAGCTGGAAATACCACTGATGAAACTTGTAGCAAACCAGTGATCATAGCAGGGAATGTTTTCGATGAAAATCTCAAGCAAGCAATAGATTTTGATTCAGTTGTAAAGGCAGTCAGGAAAGATACAAATAAGATTAGTACTGGAACTTTCAGCAATGTGTATAGAGCAGACATGCCTTCTGGGATGATTTTGTCTGTTAAGAGCCTAAAGTCGATGGACAATACTATAGTTCATCACCAGAGCAAGATGATCAGAGAGCTTGAAAAGCTAAGTAAACTCTGTCATGATAATCTTACGAGGCCTATCGGGTTTGCAATCTATGAGGATGTTGTTCTACTCTTACACCAATACTATCCCAATGGGACATTGGCTCAGTTTCTTCATGAGTTTAGCCAGAAACCTGAATATGAACCTGACTGGCCTACGAGACTTTCCATTGCCATTGGAGTTGCAGAAGGACTAGCATTCCTTCATCACGTGGCCATAATCCATCTTGATGTTTCTTCAGGGAATGTGTTTCTTGATTCTAAATTCACCCCTTTGGTTGCTGAAGTTGAAATATCCCGTCTTCTTGATCCATCTAGAGGGACTGCAAGTATTAGTGCTGTTGCTGGTTCATTTGGATACATTCCCCCAGGTATATTCTGTGGCTTGAAAGACTTGGCTAATCATTTTACTACCTCGTGTTTCAATTTGTTTGTCTTACTTTCCTTTTTAGTCGGTTTAAAAAAAATGTCCTTCCTTTCTTGGTAACTATTTATTTTTAAGACCACGGGCATTTTGTATATTCTATATGCCACACAAACAAACTGAAACGGAGGGAGTAATTTCTTTTCCTGGAAAATGTCTGGCGTCTAACTACTTCCTTTTTCTTCAACAGAGTATGCATATACAATGCAAGTAACAGCTCCCGGAAATGTTTATAGCTATGGCGTTGTTTTGCTCGAGATCCTTACCACCCGACTACCCGTTGATGAAGCTTTTGGTGAAGGAGTTGATCTGGTCAGGTGGGTTCATGGTGCATCTGCCAGAGGAGAAACACCAGAGCAGATACTTGATGCAAGACTTAGCACCATTTCTTTTGCTTGGAGGAAAGAAATGCTTGCAACTCTAAAAGTCGCATTGATGTGCACCGATACCATTCCAGCAAAACGACCAAGAATGAAGAAGGTGATAGAAATGCTTCAAGAGGTTACACAGAGTTGAATCAAAACTCGTATCATCCAAAAATCTCTGCTTAACCTCAGACCTTGAAACCCCTGTAGAAATTCAAAACGGTACGAAATTCACTGTTCTTAGCTTTGCTTAGTAGTCAAAATAGTTAAACTATGTATTCTATGATGATCAGCTCCGAGCTTGTAATTTCGATTTTCATATTAGAGAGTCAGGAGGTTATATGGGAAGGGTAAAAGCCAGAAACAGTTCTTGATATGTACCATTCTGTACAAGGCATTCGATCATATGTACTACTTTTTTCTTGTCCATGTGTAAATGGAGCTTTAGCATTTCATATGCAAGATTAAAACCTTTATGTATATATAATATACAGTAGATGTTGAACCCTCTTGGTGAAAATCTTGTCTTCGTCACTGCACTGGGCCCTTCTATAGAGTGAATTCTCAATTGTATTTTAGTTCCCTTTGTATTAGCAAGGGCAAGACCATTGGAGTAGGAAACATATTGAGAGGTGCATCATCCTGCTGCAGCTTCTAGTGTGTGTATCTTATGAAAACAACACTTGTTTCAATGTTATACATGTATGCTATACTCCTATCTCTGGTTAAATCTGAGATTTCTTATGATGAAGCTGATGAGCTGTTGGAAAAGACTATTTCTGGTTTAATTTGCTACTGTAAATGTACAGTCATTATTTTGCTTCATTGGCCTAAATGGAAAATGGAGATTCACGTAGTCGACTCCAACATAGTCGACTCCAACTTGCTTGGGATTGAGGCTTCACTACTCACTCACTGTAACAAGCAACTCTTAAGCAAGTTTAAGACAACAAATTGGGCTCAACATGAAAATTTCATGATAACTCAACAACTTCTCAATAAAAAATTGTCAACATGCATTCTTGAAATACTGAGAATCATAATGATCACAATAACATTTATTTCTGCTATAAATTCATTGATTGCACCATCAAGGTGCCAAAAATTGTACAGAAAAAGGGGACTTTATGTTCCCTTAAACATGTAGGTAATTCAAAAAGTACACAAAATTTTACATCTTGGCTGTAATGCACAGTTCAAACCAGGAATATAGCAATTATAAGACACTACATTTCATTACATATATTGATTGATCTATGCTTATTTTCAAGAATTCTTTAAGTAGTTTCCTTATAATGCCAGCTCTGTTGCTGCTGCTTTCAATGATGATGAGGTGTTCGTGTATATTCTTCTATCTTCCGGTAAGAATGACTTCCTCTCAATCCCGAAAGGCATCCATCATAGTTTCTGCAGTCTGCAATGGAGGCTTCTCTGTTTTGAACTACACCAAAAAGTCACAGGAGGTTCCTTATAGGGGATTGTAATGACCAAAGATTAAACATGCACAATCCACAGTTCACTCAAAACTAGACAAAGCATCTAGTCTTGGAACTAAACATAAACACATCAACAAGGACAGTTTAATTCCATGTGGTGTTGGATGCTTGAAAGAGCACAGACTCAATGAGCATGCTCCTACTTCAATAATTTCAACCTTGAGAAAACCGAGCAGAAAGCAATGCCATAGTCAGGTGGCATTGGTATATGAAGAAACAACAAAAGAAAGCATGAAACTAAGAAAAGAGTTAAGATAGATCACAAAGAATAGCAATTATATGTCGAGGAAAAACGAAATAAAACTATCCAACATTGTTATATAAAAGTGTCAAGCATGTTATATAGAAGATATGAAGAGGGGGAGGGGGGGGGGGCATCAGTGAGCTAATAATACATCATGTAAGCTAATCATGTACCGTTGATCAAGACTTCGAGGCTCCATTGGTAATACATAATAGTATGACAATTCCGTCACATGACTGTGGCCATCCCTTTCATACTGAAATCGCCCTTAATGAGTGAAAGAACTGCAGCATAAATGAGAGAAACATCCACCTCTGAAGCTATACAGATCAAAACAGTCTTTACATTTCATTCCAAATGCTTACAAATCCTGCTTGAACAGTTCTTTCAATTTTCTTTTGCTTCTCGGTTATAATTTCTTTTAAATCCTGCACATGATTATAGTGGCACAAGCATAAAGAGCAGAGTTAAGTTGTAAATTTCTTATCCTCATCATCTGTACAATCCAAGTCCTTGATATTCGAGTCACCCTGATCAATTGGCTTGTTATTAAACCTTCTACGTCTCAGTATACCCTCCGACTCCTTCATCAATTTGATATACCTTTTTCTAACTTTTGCTAATGGATGTTCCTCGATAGCCCCTCTATCACAGTAAGCTTCTTTTAGTATTGCGGTGCAAGTCTTGTTCATCAATGACAAATTGAAGATATGAGGATACCTCTCGAATGCCTTGTGAACTTTCTGCGGCAACCCCAAGTATTTCCTAAGACACAAAAGCTTCTTCCTTTCTGCAGCATGCTCGACAAACAAACTAAGCAATTCATGAAGCACACCCACCACTCGTTTTTCTGCTATGTCACTATTTGGATCCAAACCTGAATAATCCTCGTAGGGTGAAACATATGGAAACTTTTGAAACTCATCAAACCAATCTGCAATCTTTCTTTTAAGCCTCAATCCCTTTGATGGATACAGTGGAAATTCTATTGCCTCGCCCTCCACACCACTATATATTCCCCTCCTCATCGCATTCATCTGCATCACTGATAAAAACCTTTCACTTCCATGAACATCAACAGCAATCCCTTTCAATCCATCTTCCATTTCAACAACTCTGAAACACCCATCAAGATTGTCTTCCGGTCTCCTTAAGAATTCGTCAGGTAACCCCAAATACCATTGCAGACCCTGAATTATCTTTAGAGGAAGCCTCTGTTCCCTGCCACTCATCAGTATCAACTTCTTCAGCCTCAAACTGATATCATCCTTAAATTTTAAGTAGACCTCTCTCTCCTCTCTATCAAGCTCAATAGCCCTCTGGGTCAACTTAAACCAAGGCAAATTGTAGTTAGGGCCAGTAAATTCCTCAAAAACAGATGGATACAGCCTTAAGAACCTGGCAACCTTAATGGGTATCCCTAACTCTAAGCCTTTTTTCGAAATAACAGAAATGGGGATGCAATAATCATTAGGTGAACAGGAGACTATGCAGTTCTTAAGAGCAATTAAGGGCTTGAGTTGAACTGATCTGTGAATAGTATCAATGGAGTCAAAAAAAGAGTCTTTCTTCCATTTCATGTACACATCTACATAGGTCTGCCGCTGGGTGTATGAGCAGGGAAGAGGGTGGTCGGAAAAGAGGACTTTATGCAAGAGATGTACAGAGCTCTTGCTTCTCCTGGCGATCATTGCCATCAACAACTGTATGTGTTTCTGTGCTGTTCGACTGTGGCTTTTCAGATCTTGCGAGAGGCTGCAGATTGATATTCACTTGAAAATAAACACACTCAGTTATGTATACTTTGCTGTTGGCCCGTGCTCTGAGCCCAAAACTAAGAAGACAATGCAGTCAGACGAGCAAGAAAGCATCAATCATCTTTGCTGTTAGCGGCAAGCTAACACTCTCAAGGGATAGCTGGTTAATGAACACTTCACTCAGCATCTGGACTTTTAGACACCACTATATTTTACTGGCTCCCTCGCCATTTTGCACCTATCCTTTTTGTCGATGAGCTAGAACTATCGCTGAACAAACCAAACGTTTATCTACTGAAAGGCAAAAGAACCTGAACACATAACCCAAAATGAGGCTATAGTTTGGAGGAATAGCTTGTAAGCATATAGAGGAATCAATAGTCTAACATGTTTGAAGCACCAACTGATCAAGACTAGAGTTTGTACACTGATGTACAAAGAATTTTCAACTATAACACAACAACTTCCAATTTCAAATGCCAACAACTGAGAAACAGAAACCCAATATAGAAAATCCAAAACCATCAATGGAAGCTCAAAAACCAACTAAAACACACAAACTTCATGAAACAAGATTTACCATTGCATAGCATAAGCTGTATTCCATATTCAATGATTTTTTAGTACAATATAACACAATCCCTCAATTTACAAATGCCAACTATTAAGAAACAGACCTACAGTCCATAAAAATTCAAAAAAAATCCAAAACCATCAGTGGAAGCTCAAAAACTAACTAAAAGACACAAACTTTATGAAATTTTTTTACCATTGAGCTATATAAGAATATTTCCAGTACAAAATCAAACAAGTCCTCAATGTTTATATGCTTATTCCAAGAAACAGAAACCCAATTCACAAAAAGTCAGAAAGAATCAATGTAAGCTCAAAAACTAACTAAAAGACACAAACTTTATCAAACAAAATTTACCATTGAATAGCATAAGCTATAAGAAACAGAAACCCAATCATAAAAACTCATAAATCATCAAATTTCAACTCAAAAAACAAACTAAAAGTACATAAACTTTATACAACTTACCAGTCAGGGGCAGATTTTGCGGCAGACTACAAGCAAAGTGGCAGAGCTGAGGAAGCCTAAGAAACTGTTTTAATGGGCCGGACTTGTTTGGGTCCAGGCCCAATCATATTTTGGGTCCAGGCCCAATCATAAAGTTAATAATATTTCTTGGATTATGAAAGCGCACGAGGATGTTATTTTGTGCTACATTATTAAGGTGTATATCGATAATTAATTTATAAGTGATTTATCGTGCATATAACTTAAACTCTTCTTAAAAACCTTAGATTTTTGTATTCTACTCTTAATAAAATCAAGAATGTGAAGGCGGTTATATAGAAGACTTGTTCAAATTCATAGTGAAAAACAATTTGTCATTTGGAAGCTGCTTCAAGCTTCATTATTTTTACATAACTTATGTTAAAACTATATTAGTATAAAGTATATACTTATGTTTGTCACCCAGTAGTAGTTTAGAAATCAGAATTTGGACTTTCACTAAGTAAACATAAAACAGTTAAAATAATTCAACATTTATAATTTAATTTTCAACGTCTCTTGAATAAAGATAACTCCGTCATTAATCCGCGTCCCTCAATATAAGAGTCAGTCCAACACATGGGACTTGTATCCACCATCCACATGGCCTTAATCAACAGAAAATAAATTTGGCTTAATTTCCCCCTTTTTTCTTCTCCTCTTGTCTCTGAAGTATCTTGCTACTACACAACAACAACTCATTAAACAGATATTCAAAATCAAACCACAAGGATCTCAAAGAACAAGAAGCTTCAATTCTCACAGGTAAAGTTTCAAATTTCAACAAGTTTATATAAAAAGACGTATTCAGGATTTGAAGATTTTTACTATTAAACGCATTATATGTTTAAAGTCACACCAATAATTATCTTCAGTCTAATATCACAAGTGAGTAAATTAATTTTACCTCTTTGTATCACCAAAGTTCACAAAACTATTTTTCATCTCATTAAAGTCATTGAACTTAAGTGTTAGTTGCTCAAAGATTTATTAAGGTCAAATTTAATGAAAGCCTTTGTGCAAATAATAACGTTATTGTCATGTGATCAGAAAATCATTTTCTTGTGTAATTAAATGATTATTCTTATAATTTTTCTTTAGATCTTATATATAACGAAAGCTTAGTATATCACGAGATGATTTTAAACTAAAAAAATAGAAGAGCATGTGAGTTGTGACGTACTAAACCAGACAACCACCAAGAATCTTATAAGAATTTATGTGAGAGAGAAGTGTCATTGAAGTTTACTATAATTAGTATCTATAAGATTATAAATCACTTTCACTTTTTTTTTCTTAATTTCCATTTTGGTTTTAAAAATCACGTGGTTATTAAAGAAATAATAATTTAACAAAAATTATTAAGATCATGTATATAAAAATATATTTTAGAAAATGTGGAGTATATTCTTTATAAATCCTAGCCATTTATAATAGTATGGTGGAAAACTTTATTTTCAACATCCTTTATATGGTGTATTTAATCATACTTTATAGGTTTAGGGTTTAGGAGGAGGACAAGCTATAGGTTAAACTTGATAAATCTACGATCATAAATTCAAAATTTGAAAATTATAAATTTCTATCGTAATTTCAAATTAATCTATACTAATAATAAGATCCATTATTTTATTTTAAAAAAAATGCATAAGTATCTCCAACCTGTTTTCGAAATTTCAGAGTCACGCTTATACTATACTTAAGTCCTATTATCTCCTTAACTATTTTATAAATAATTTTCTACCTCTTTTAGGCTTACGTGCACATTATCTTCTGGGCCCAGCGCATGTTGACTTTTTTTTTCAAGCTAGTGTCACATACATCGAAAAGGAATAGAAAATTATTTATAAAATAAGTTCAGAAGTAATAAGATATTAGTATAATATAAATACATCTCTAAAATTTTGAACATATATTAAATGACATTAGTTGAAAACTCTAAGCAAAAACTACACAATCTTGATGAATCTATAGGTTAAACTCTAGATCTACTATTAATAGAGGCAAAAACTATAACTTTGAATTACATGTTACAATTACAATAACAATAATAACATATCCCGTGAATTTAAAAAATGAGATCTAGGCAGTTGGTATAGTCACATATAAAGAAGAAACACCCCTAATCGGGTAAATATATTATATATATATATATATATATAAAGTTATTTATAATACATAAATCAATAAACTTAAAAAACGTTATAGCCATATTCTATGGATGTTAAAACTCTAGGATAGTGGTTATTTTTCAAAGCGAAGTTTCATTTGGAAATGTGAAAACTCGATGCTCAAAAATTATTTTTCGTACATATATATTAAATCTTTAAAACAACGTAGACTTAAGTTAAAAGGTGATAAGTTAGGAAGTATTCATTTCATTGTTCATATTTTGCATAATTGCACTAGCAAACATAGCACACACTTGTTTGGCTATATTTTAAACTGCAGAACGTTTACTCCATTATTATGGACACGTGGAAAGTTAACGGTCACTTTCACGGAGACCCGTGAAATGTCATCTTACTCCTTTTATTTTCTCTGCTCTATATTAGTTGATTATTTTTTATTTTATATAATATTAAAAAAAAATTATTAATTCATTTTTTAAAGAACTTTTTGAAAATTTTACAAATAATTATATGCAATTTCAAAAAAAATTAATTGCTTAAGTAATATAATTAGTAAAGTAATTAACTTACACGTAATATAATTAACTAATATAAGACGGAGCGAGTAATAGAAATAGTTTTATTGGTAAACGTTTGCCACCTAATTACCCGACAAGACAAATGAGAAGGGGAGTTAACGGCGTTGCGCCGTTATATTGACTGTTGAGTCATCACGTTTCGAGATTTAATAGCCGTACACACGCGGCGATTTTTGGGGCTAAAAGTTAAAGGAATTCACTATTTAAAAAAGGACACGTTTTGTCCACTTCCTAATATTGGAATTATCAATATTTGGCCATTATTGTCATTGTTTTTGTGTTTTTACTATTTTATCCTTTTTTTCTTGAGAAAATAAGGAAGAAGTTAGTTTATCTATCTAATATAAACTATTCATCATCATCTTTAAGATTGGTGCAAATTATAAACTTCAATATCTTAAAGTAGATCATAAAGATATAAATGAATATTAAATAATTAAATAAAAAATAGAACTTAAAGAGATTTTTAAATATTATCTTGAGCATAATTCAAAAATTCTGAAGTAAAAATGTAGTTAGTCTAAAAATTGTTTTCATTTAATTAATATTTTAAGAATTTAGTTATTGATATTTATGTGAATACTTCATAAATACCCGCCTCTGTTTATTTAATATCAAAAAATTAAATATTTGATTGAAGTTTTGAATTGAAACTGAAATATTTTTTATTTTCTATTAGTTATTCGATATCTATATTGAAATCTTTTCTCTGCTTTGATTTTCATATAGATAACCTCTAATTGTTAGTCCACTTTTGATAGATCTACCACTTTAAACATTTTAGGTATGATTCAAAAAGAAAAATCTAACAAAATGACCTTATCTTATACCTATACTAGTCATGTTTCTTATCATTTTATTATTATATAAGAGAGCATAGATTACAATAGGTATAAAAATGGAGAAGAATATCATACAAGTGCCTTTTAGTCATTTACTATTAGAATAATGGACACATCATATGTCTTACAATGGTAATCCTAGATTGTGTTTTATTATTTAAAAAATAAATATATTCACACATCACTTTCTTATCTTCTCTTCTTTGATTCTCTCTTTCTATTTTATTTTATTTTATTTGATATTCCAACTTAGCATGCACAATTATGAATAGACCATGTTAAACACCATATATATATTTAATCTTTATATGGTTGAGATACAATATTTCCACAAAGAGAAAGCTTATCATTAACATATATTCTCTCTCCCAATCAATTATATCTCATGTGAGTTTTCTATAATTTTCCTCTTATTTTTCTTGCTTGATTAGGAAAGTTTTGAGAATTTAATTATGTGTACAAATTCAGCTAGACATGTCTATTGCTATCATTTTCTTGATTCTTTTTTTGTTGGCTAAGGGGGGTAAATTATTCTTCTTTCTTATTGTTTTTCTATGACTTATTATTTTTTTGTTGATGTAGGAAGAATTGCTTAGTTGATTTATTTGGTTTTATTATGTCTGATGTTATAAGATATTCATACAATCGATTTTTAACTTAATTATTTGCGATTGATATAATTATTGTTGTTATTATCATTAGGAACGCAGAGTAGACTTTGGAAGGAAACCTATTTAATTTATATTCGCTCTGATTACTTTCCTCTTCTTTATATTGTTCTTGATTCTTCTTCTATGGTTGAAATTCTGGCGATCCACCGAAATTTATGATCAAATTTTGATGATTATGATAACATGTTGTGATTGATAAGTTTTTGCACGATCATGTCACGATGATTATTATCAAAAGTTTTGAGGATCGATTATCATATTACTTGTTGTTGATCAGGCAAAATCTTTTGATAAATTGCTAGAATTTTGCTCTAGTGAGTAGTAGAATGTCATTTTTTGCATAACTTTTTTTGTTAGGTCAAAATTTAAATAGTGCCATAAAAAAGATTTATTTGTGTAAATCACACTAGTAATAATTAAATTATTTTTAAAACTTTGATTTATTTTGCTTACTATTGGCATAATTTGAGGAACTTATACTATTGATCGGATTCTTGGTGAGTGAAAAGAAAAAATTAAAAAAAAGTTTGGTGGTCAAATAAAAATTATTGAGTTTAACTTATATGCGTCTAACATATTAAAAACTATCATCCAAATATTTGTGCATATATTTGTTCGTAAAATATTAAATCTATAATCCTAAAAATAAAAAAACTTATCCACTAGAACAATTAATTTCCCTGTAATATATTTATAAGTATTTTTCATTTATGATCAGAAATCGGAGTTAGTTCTTGTGGCTACAATGTTTCAAAAATCAGGTATAATATAATATTGCAACTTTTAGTATATTTTTATTATTATTTTAGTTTCTACGATATCTTTCGTTTTAAAATAAGTGTCATTTTTTCTTTTTTGAGAATTAATTTTATAATGTTAATTCTTTTCATGATCTCAGTACGATGAACAATATCATATTCAGTATAATTCAACTAATGAAATCTTTTAAAGATAGTGAATACGCAGTCTTGACTTATACCTATCTTGAAAATAACATAATTTTAAAATATTAATCAAATTTCACATAATTTATTTCTCGAGAAATGAAAAACGACACATAATTTGAAATTATTATTTTTAATAAGCAGATAGTGATTCCAAGAGAGAAGGCAAACATGTAGAATTTATACCTCCAATCATGGGTGAAAATTTAAGAGCAGCAAATCAATTTGAACTAATCACACCCTCCTCAATTGTGAGTAATAATTTCCTCTTTTTTTAATTTATAAATTTGAAATTTGATTGGAATTAATTATTTAATTTACTAATACTTATATTTATAAAAAAAAAAATTCAGGCATTTAAATCATACCCCTTTTCAGAAGTACCACAATATTCTGGTGGCAATGTTACTATTGCTTGTGGTGAACCTATGGTATGTCCTTCTCTTTATGTGAATTTGTGTCGTATGTATTGACGACGTAAAAAATATTTACATAATCAGATCGTTCATATAATAATAGTTAAGTAAATAGTTTAATACTAAATATTTACACAATTTAAGTTGCTCTCTCTAATAATTTAAACTTTTAAATATAATTATCGCACGTACCTTTCAATATAGTATCAGAGTAGAAAAACATAACGTTAGCGCGGGATTTTTCCTTTTATAAATAGGTAAATCAAAATATGGAGAGATCATTAATAGTTCATCATAATGGAAGAATGATTTTGCCAGTTGAAGTGAAAGAGGA
Organism: Solanum pennellii; assembly: GCF_001406875.1. Lineage (NCBI taxonomy): Eukaryota > Viridiplantae > Streptophyta > Magnoliopsida > Solanales > Solanaceae > Solanum > Solanum pennellii. The sequence goes on along the minus strand of NC_028646.1, from coordinate 77,557,987 downwards.
GCCAATGTATGTAAATGCAAAACAATACCATGGAATTCTTAGACGAAGGCAACTTCGTGCCAAGGCTGTGTTGCAACAAAAAGTGGTCAAATCTCGAAAGGTAATCTCGTCGTTTCGATTTGTTTGTCTTAAATTATTTTTTGAACCGTCAAAGAATATTTTCAATGACCATAAAAGTTGTTTTTTCTTGATTGCCTAGACTAATTATGTTGCTCGGACTCTCCAAAAATGTTGTCACGTCTATATCTGATCTTTTGAAAAAGTCAATACACATCCTTCGACATTTTTGAAGAGAATAGTTGATCGCTCTACTCATGCATCTTAATTTTGTCAATTTTATCAACAAACATCTTAATTAGAAAAGTGTTCTCATTAATAATCATAATTTTAATACATTTTGTGAATTGGTTATACACATGTATAAGGTTAGTTGATTAATGATGTTATTGTGTTTGTTCAAGTGTATATGCATATGCGTATATAGTTTGAGTCGAAGGTAATGGAACCAGTTGAACGCACAGAGATAAATGATGTTGTTTTCTTTGTTTAAATGTATATCAATCTTATCTTCATAGGTATGCATATATAGTTTGAATCGAAAGTAATGAAATCAGTTGAATACAACCGACAATTGATGTTCTTTTGTTTATTCAAATGTATATCAGCTGTATCACCATATGCATATACATATATAGTTTGAGTCAAAAGTAATGGGACCAGTTGAACGCGCAGAGACGACAGGTAAATGATGTTGTTTTGTTTGTTCAAATGTATATATATTCCCTATCTTCATATGGATATACATAACATAATGGAATCAGTTGAACTCACGGAAGCAACAAATGATGTTATTTTGTTTGTTCAATATGTATGTATGTAAATCAGCCTTATCTTCACGAGTCGCGTCACCGACACGCGATGAGGAGAGCTAGAGATGGTGGAGGTAGATTTCTCAACACAAAGAAGAAGATCCAATCTACTACTACTACAACTAATAACAACACTACTCCAAGTAGTAAAGGCAAAAGTTCATTGGACTCAAATTCTTCTCCAAATTACCTACTCAATTATGAAGGTGATATTGGATCATCCAATAATACCAACTCTGTTGAGGGATTTCAGTTCCAATCTGGAATACATAATACTACAGAAAATCTTCAATTGGGTTGTCATTATCAGTGGAACCTCAATGACAACAATCATTGCAACTGCATGCACTCAGAACATTTCTAAAGAGAGTCGCTCTACAAGACGTCTAGTAGTCTTTTGAGTCGCTCTGCAAGACGTCTAGTAGTCTTTTTGAGTCGCTCTGCAAGACGTCTAGTAATCTATCGAGTCGCTCAGCAAGACGTCTAGTAGTCTATTGAGTCGCTCTGCAAGATCTTTTGAGTTGCTCTACAAGACGTCTAGTAGTCTTTTGACTTGGTCTTCGAGTCATAAGTACCACTTAATTTATTCTCATCTGAATGATATATACTATAGTTTAATTTACTCTTTTGGGAGTTATGTAAATATCCAATATCCCTGCAGTTGTAACTACATTATATTATATGTAATAAAACAATACTTGTAGTGTATGTTTTAGGTTTGTATAACTTTGAGGGAAAGCAGCAATATCATGGTGTTTGTCTATGCTTACATATTCTACAACGTCTATTTAAATGAATAAGCTTTTAGAAGAAACGAAACAAAATAGATAAAAGATCGAAAAGCATCCTATCCAACATATGTTTTCTTTGAATATAGTAAACTAACATGGATCTCCGAATCATTGTTGCAATCCAAGAATGATACCGGGAAGTCAAAATTGTGGTTCTTTCAAAGGGGCTCAAGCCCTCTGCATCGACTTAAAGGAAGAAAAGATGTGGTCAATCAAAACTGGATGTTAAGTGCAGCTGGTTGTTACCGTTTACATCATCAGTCACAGGATTGATAGCATACATGTTTAGTCCTCTTGTCCGTCCAGGGGCTCCTCCTTTGAGCAAAAAGTCCAGAACGTACCTGCAACAGACGCTCCAGGCTCTAGAATTCTCATACAGAATGGATAATCGATTATCAAGAAAAAGAGATTGCATACATGTTAGTTGATGTATTTTCATGTTCTGCAGCAGTACAGTTGATCAGAAGCTTTTGATCGATCATTGACACTGGATGTTTGATGGACAAGTTGAATGATTCTGGAACTGTAGTTGTGAAAAAAAATCATGAAATCATTAGTAGTGCATAATTTGATCTTTAGAACTACGGCATCAAATACTAGCACTAACTTACTTGTCTTAGGAGCAGATTTCGCAGCTTCTCTTAGACACAAAATGTTCTATACATCAATTGAAAGATACATTATGTCATGTTAGTAGATGCAATTATATTCTTTTCGTAAGAATTATTGTCTGTTAGATAAGACGTTTATTTACGTATAAAATAGGGAAAGATGAGGTTTTTAACTAGAATCACCTTGAGTTTCTCATAACAAGTTTCAAGATCATCGTTTACCAAAATATGATCAAACAGACCAGATGATTTTCCTTGTTCAAGTTCTGCCCTAGCATTCCGGAGACGCTTTTGGATTTGTTCCTCGGTCTCAGTTGCCCTGTTCAAAATATGGACGATACTTTTTATAACTAAACAACATGTAATATGAGAAACTTTAAATTTCTTGAATAGCCCACCTTGCACGAAGACGCTTCTCAAGTTCATCAAAAGAAGGAGGAGCAATGAAAATGAAAATGGCTTCAAGAGCGCTAGCTCTCACAGACCTTGCTCCTTGAACATCGATATCAAGGATACATCTCTACACAATCACACAGAACTAAACCGTTTTTGAAGGTTGCAGAGGAAACATCTAATGTAATGCACATGCAAATATTGATCCTTGCTGTTATGCCATTTCTAGATATCTAAGAACTGACAAAGATCTTCATCATTTAGAAAAACTGATAGGTAAATTATCAAAATCTGCATCCACTGCAGTGTATAACTACTTTTGCCTTTTTTTAGACAGTGGGGACGGCAAGAGGATGGTAGGCTGAGGAGGGCAGTATTCCCGGGGAGGGGTTGACGAAAAAACAACGAGAAACCTTAGCCATATCCCAGAGAAAAATTGAGCTGTGTGATAGAAGTTTCAGAAAAAACGAAAACTCGCTTAGAAGAGTCTAGCTATATCCTAAAGAACAATGAAATTAGTTAATTTTACAATACCTACATTAAATTAAAAAAGATATTAGTTGCCACAGCTTCGAGACCTAACTTGCATGATGTGTGACAGCAAAATTACAATTAGAAATAAATATTCTACTCCTAAAATATAGTACAAAAGCATGACCCTGGTGGCCGGCTAACACATAGGTGTGAAAGTATCCAATCATGTGGCTCTCTAGGGCTTTAGGATCTACCGGTTAGACAGATTCCAAAACTCACAGATGTTAGTCATCGTATTTGCCAAAATATCACAATTCTGAGCATCTACTCTCTGTGGGGATAGAATTAAAAATTTCGGCATTTATTCTCAGGGAGAATCTAAAAAGCTAAATGAAGCTATAACCATAAGGGTCCATCAAAGAGAGAATTTCACTTCTTTCTTTAAGGTACATTTAAGTTCTAACGTCATTTTAAAAAAACATTTAAGTGCTAACTTTCAAAAAGAATATCATTAACTAAATCATAGAAACATTGCAGTTTATGCATCGATGATGATTAAAAGAAAACCGATATTTAATGGAATAAATAACATGGAAGAACAAATACCTTGCCAGCATCAGCAACCACCTCAACAGCTTCTACACTTGTTCCATAGAGATTACCATGAACAGAAGCAAATTCAAGAAACTTGCCATCCTTTATCTCACTCTCCATCACATTGCGGTCAGTAAAATGGTAATGAATCCCATTCTTCTCCTTCGCTCTTGGTGCTCGAGTTGTGTGGCTCACGGAAAATCCGAACATGGATGGAAATTCTTTCATTAGCTTTGATATCAGGGTGCCCTTACCCACTCCAGAAGGGCCACTAATGACAATAGGCTTCTCAACATTGCCTAAAACTCCTTTGCTCCAGGCAACCACCTCATTCCCTACAGTCTTTTCATGTTCTCTAACAAATGGAGTGCCCACCTACAAAAGCATGACAGAACTTTTGGCATAACACGAGAACAGGTTCTAGAATCAATTCATTAACACAAATTATTGAATTTTGTTATTTCATTTTCACATTATTCAACAAACAAATGATATTGATGTCAATACCTAAGCAGTTTTCCTATTAATCCTTTTCATGCAGAGATAAAATGAATCATCAACAAAATCCGCGAAAGGTTTTGACATTACAAATCAAAACGTTGAAGAGAATAGCATTTGGAACATGTAAGCATGAGATTTACTGACCTCAAGAAACCAAAAGCATTCACTAGAACCAGAGTTCCCTCTAACAACTAACACGCGATCATCATTTAAAAGCACAGCTGAGAAGTCCTTAGATGGCTTGGGTTTTGTTCCCAACACAATAGGGATTCTCCTGCGAAATCCATTCATACATTTTTCATCCTATCTAACAGCTACAGAACAACAATAAACAGTTAAAGCGTAACCAACTACAGCAGAAAGCTCACCATTCCCCACTAGACTTATCAAAGATTCGAACTCCAATAGTCGACCCCAATTCATGATCAACCCCATCAATCACATACTGATGAAAATAAGGAAAGAAAACATTTCATTGATAGTTAATAGAAATGAATAAATTGCATTAAATCAGTATATATCGAATCGTCATACTATTTTACTCCCAACAACAATAGCCGTTTCATTGCCCTTCGATTTCGAATCGACTTTCTTTGGAGAATCTCCCATAAGATTATCAGCAAAGAAAGCTGGAGCTTCTCCCTGAATACCACCAAACTCAATCAGAACAATCCAATAAGCACATTTTTACCATTCAACTCCAAAAACAGCTAAACAAAGATCCAAACTTTAAAGTACTCACCATAGAGATAAGCAAAAAAAATCCCTTCAATCAAAAAATTGAACCTGAAAATAGAAAAACACAAATCAAACTAGAAATCCCATATCAAAAAATCACGTCTTTTCGCGTAAAACTTCAACGTTAACAGCCAAATTCACTAGTGCAACAAAAATTTACAAAATCACAAAACATTTCACCAAGTAATAACCTAACTGAATCAGGGAACGTTCAAATTAGACAGAAGCTAAAAGCTAAAAACCCCTGTGAAGGAAAATATTTTATTTATAAACTCAAAAGTTTTTTGAATCTTACTTCAAGATCTATCTATCCATTCTGTATAATGCTGTATATTGAAAACTAACTAACAACATCCCTATTTAATGTAGTATAACAAAATTAAATTACGTTTAAGAATCTTAATTGAACATACATAAGTAAAATATCATAAATAACAAATACTAATTAACTTTACCCACTCCAACTTTGAATTACTATTCCAACACCTTGTCCATTAAATATCACAAGTACCATAAAAACCAATCAATCTGAACGAGAAAGCATATGCAAATTACCTGATAAACCACAAATCATAGCAACCCAGAAAGCTATTTAAATTTTTTCTGTTTTTGCTTTAAAAAAAAAAAAAAAACTTGATCAAAACAATCCATTAAGCACATTTTACCATTTAACTCAAGAACAACTTAACTAAAGGTTCGATTTTTAAGAACGAAAATCCCTTCAATCAAACATTTGAACTTGAAAATAGTAAAACACAGATCAAACAAGAAACCCCAGATCAAAAAATCATGTCTTTAACGTAAAACTTCAACATTAACCAACAAATACACAACTTCAACAAGAACTTACAAAATCACAAAACTTGTTTCAGAAAGTAATTATAACAGAATGAATCAAGGATCGTTCAAATCATACATAAACTAAAAACCCCAAATCAAAAAGGGGTCCATAGAATGATATAAATCAATATGAAACAGAAAAAATATGAAAAAGTACCTGAAAATCAGCAAATTACAGAACCCAGAAGGCTATTTATCTTTATAACTTCTTCTTTTTTCCAATTATTTTGCAATTTTTTTTGGTTTTTGTTGTTTTTACGAAGAGAGAAACAACCCCAGAAGTTGCATTGAATGAGAAATCCTTGAGGTTTTAGAGCAGAAAAATTTGAATAAGAAGCCAAAAAAGGTTAACGATGAAAACGAATCGGTGAAGGCAAACGGTGAATATTTCAAAATGACAAAATAGTCTTATATTTTGTAAAAAGATCAAAATAGTCCCTTTTAAGTATTACTTTGACCAGTTTTGGTACTTTTAAGTTTATTAAAAGTGAGCCTTTACCTTTACATTGTTGTAAAGAAAATAGTGAAATAGTAGGAGGGAGATCACTTTGAAATTCGATTTTGCGTAAATTGTTATAACAATAAAAATATTTTTTTTATTGAAAATAAGTTAGTCTGTTTGGATTAAAAATATGTTGTAACATATGACTAATCTATTGGATATAACTTTTGGTTCTATCCCAGCTTTACATATTGTTGTAATATAACAATGTAGGTTTCGAGTTATTTTTATACGTAAGTTAGTTAAATGTAGTATTATTATTTGAAATTATTACTTAAATTTAATCGAAATGGTGAGAAAGATACACTTGAGACACCATAATTTCCGTCTGAATCGCAACACAAAAAAATGCATCAAACTCTTCAAATAGATCAAAAATAATGTATACTACAAATTTGTACTTCCGAATATGAAATTCTATTTAATATTTTTTATGCTTGCAATTATGAGTAAAATTAACAATTTGGATTTGAAATATATATAACTGAAGGTATTCAATTTTCAAAAACTTAAAAGATCAAATTGTTTAAATGATAATTAAACTGTTTGAATCTACTACTAAAGATAAAAGAAACCAATATTTATTATTTTTGATAGATCTAAACGTACTCTTATAAAATAAATTTATAATCATTAAATCGATTCGATCATTAAGTTATAAAATTATAGTCCTGGCCCATTTCCATTTTAGATAAAGCATATCAATTAGTTCATCCAATATGTTTAGAGACCCTACATGTATGTTGGATCAATATTGGACAGAATCTCTGTTCTTGTCTGATTCATATTACCAAATTTCATTTATGTATACCTATGGTGGTCCTTGATGATCCATTACATTTTTCAGTGTAAATGGTTGTATATTTATTGTATATGAAATATATAATATATTGAGTCGGTTTAATGAAAATCATGATTTTGTTATAGAGTAATTCCTAACAACTTTATTATAGCATCGAACTTTAAAAGTTTTAACTTGAAATTACTTAATATAAATGAATTTCAAAGATGGTCCATTAGAAATATGTGATTCGAATGGAAAGTTCATCGAAGAAATATTCTGAAGGAGCTCCTCAAAAATTTCTATCAAAAGATTATTTGTTTTTAATAATGGTCGATCGATATACATAAGTTTCAACAAAAAGTTGGACAGAAATGTTAAAACATCATTAAATGAGGGGTATGATGTAAAGTTACTACAAGAAACAGGGTTTTAATTGCAATATCTTTAGTCATCACAAAAAGAAAAAGGTAAGATGCCGTGACATCCCGTGAAACCCGTTATAAAAAGTAACAGTTTTATTAATGACAATATTTGTAGTCCCACAAAAGAATTATTATTTTAAATGACAATTGCATGTAGATTGCTTGATTGCCACGCACAAGTAACGATTTTAGTAACAACAACATCTGTAGTCCCCACAAAAAAATATTATTTGAACAACAATTGCATGTAGATCGCTACGCACTATTAACAATTTCAGTAACGACAATAGTCCCCACAAAAAATATTATTTGAATGACAATTGCATATAGATTGCCATGCACTAGTAAGAATTTTAGTAGCAACGACATCTATAGTTCCCATAAAATATTTTATTTTAATGATAATTATATATAAACCGCTACACACAAATATTAGAAATATTGTTGATTTTGACGTAAACATCGCGTGTTTTAACGTCTTTGTGACCATAGTCCATATGGCAACAAAATGCATGGGCCTGCTAAGCCAGACAATGGGCATCTATGTCGAAAAAATTGGCACGACATCTCATTATACTAATTAGCAATATATAGTCACTTTTTATTTTCTTGACAAAAAAAGGTTTTTTAAAATCATATTTTGCAATTAGTAGTCCACGTATTTGAAGTTATTTTTTTTTAATTAAATTAATAATTCTAAGAGGTGGCAATATGGTATCTTTTTTTTATTGGAAAGTGGTTTTTTCTCTTTTTCTTTCTCTTTCTTTTCTATACGTACAAGATTTTTTTGATACATGTTTTTTAATTGATTATCTTTTTCATTACTTTGAATAAAAAATTATTTACTTTCTTATTTATTAGTTTTATATGTTGAATTCTATAAAAATCATTCGTTTATAGTGTATTTTTTCACTTTTGCTTTTTAATTCTTGATGGTTTGTTGATATTTACTCGTCAATTTTTCTAATTGTTAGCCTATGTTTGATCCCCTCTTGTGTTGTAGTTCGATCTTTTGGGGGGTTTATTTCTAAATTGAAGTTAATATCTAATTTAGGTAAAAATTTATGTAATAGTAATTAATTGTGGGTATCAATTGTCACGTTTAAGAAAGTTATCCTAGAAATATTCATAAAAATGGGGATTTTGTTACTAATTTTGGGGATTCTCCATCCATAACTCTAAATTTTATAGTCATCTGAGTTCTTCTCGTTATTCGATTCGACTTGTGATTTTCTATTGAGCATTTTATTTTTCATGTGCAATCCTCATTTTCTGAAGAAAGAATCTGGAATGTATACAAATTTTGAGAGAATGAAAACACAAATATGCATACACGATGTTCATGATTAAAAAAAACAATTTAATACAGTGTATGTAATACATATTATAAGTGAATGAATACGTAAAGTGCTTGATTTTTTAATACATATAAACTGGAGGGGATAACATAGCTATAAATGTATATTAATACTAAATGAATAAATACACAATTCTTCTACCACATACAATCATCAAGTATACAGTTACATTTTTTATTTTCAAATAACGAATAAAAAAATATGAAAATACATAATTTATGTTTTTAGGTGGTTACGTATGTATATATAATTTTGTGTATTTCCGTTATTTTTGTTTTTTAGTAATATTGTTTATATGAGGAAAACAAAAAAAAAACAATCAAAATGTCATTTACTAATTTGGGTCATTTTATGCTTATTTTTATGGGCAACTTTCACATATAGCAAATAAAAAATTCATATTTGTATGCTATAGCGCAGTTTGCATAATTGCGCTCCATAGCAAACATAGAAACTGTGTAATTCGCTATACATATACAGTTGAAGCAATTGTATAAAACGAAGTGTATAAAACAAGAAAGAGAAAGACACTTGGGAGGATTACTGTATAAAAACGAAGTGTATAAAACGAATTGTATTATCACAAGTGTATAGAACGATTATATACAATTGGAATTGTATAAAATGAGAAAGAGATAAAGACAAAAGAGACTTGACAAGGAATATACAATTGAATCGAATTGTATAAAACGAGAAAGAGAGAAATTAGATACAATTTGAAAATTGTATAAAACGAGAAAGAGAGAAAGACAAAAGAAACTGGGCAAAGGAGTATTTTTATTGTATAATTATAAGTGTATAGGGCAAAAATATATGTACTTGAATGTGTATATACAATTTTCTCACGCTTTATACAAACAGAAACGCAATTTATACATTTCGCTTCTATTTGTATAAGTGAGAAAGGCGAGGGTGGCGAGCAAGATTCGAGAGAGTGGCGAGCGAGATCTGGAAGAGGGGAGAGAGGGAAAAAATATATGTATTTATACAATTTTCTTTGCTTTATACAATTAGAAACAATTTTTATACACTTGTGTTTGTATAAAAAGTGAGGAAGCGAGCGAGAGACTGGAGGAGATTGGCGAGCGAGATATTTGGGAGAGAGACGCCTGACAATTTTTTGCAAACGTTTGCTATGGAGCACAATTAAATCAAACCCTAATTACTCTATTTATTTTAAGTTATTAATTTGCTATTATATACAATTTTCCCTATTTTTATTTGTCTATTAAATGCTAATTAATGTTGGGCTGTTCATTGCTAATTTTTCCTTAAAACTATAAGTCGTACATAAATGTCATTTCCTTATATATGAGCTCATTAGGCCCAACAAAGCCCAATTTACCCTTTCCAAAAAGCCCTCTTAATTATTTTGGGCTTTTTTAGATGTCAATATTTTGTGGGCTATGAAATTGGATATTATCAATAGAATTTTTCAAAAAAAAAAAGAAATGTAACGACGTAGGAATCCATATACATATATAGTATATATTCAAATAGGTTCGAAGGTCCCTTCTCATAATATATATATGGATACAACACCATTTTAGTTTGATTTATTTTGAAAGAACTTGTAATAATGAAATCGACTCGTTCATCAGAGTATAAGTTCATAACTCTAGCCCGTCCCATAGGATATCTTTGGTCTTGTCTAATTCAAGTTAGCAAATTCCATTTATTGCTCTTGCAAGTGGTCCTTGATAGCCCATTAAATTACAGTGTGGATGATGGCATATACTACATGTTCAAGTAGAGACAATTGATAGGTTAACATTAATGTTGGTTGGCATGTTGCACTTTCTTATTACATACGAAGCATATACAACGATTTAATCGACATTTTTTTATCAAAAAATATCATTATATATAAAATTATTTTCGTAAAAATAACAAGTGTATATCTCACAAATTGATTCTTTAACAACTTTAATTTTGACCTTTTTCAAAGATTGTGTTCTCCCGTCAATCAAGATTGCAATTGACTCTTGACCTAATTAATTAATTTATTTTCTAAAGAAAAATAAATTGAAGTTCAACCAATTGGTTAGAGAATTAGTCAATAAGCCAATTGGATATTTAGGAATAATTCAATTATTCTAGTAGGGTATTGTTTAAGATATTTGTGGTATTAAAGAGGAAAAAAGATTCAAAAGCTGCCAATTTTGACTTAATCACCACATTAAGAAGCTAAATATATGGAATTAGTAAGTTACTTTTAATCCAAATATTTGTTTTGCAAGAAATTAACACTAAACTCATTATATAACCTTAACTTTGTTTATAATTAAAAATCTACTTTACTTTTTCTTTTCTTTTCTTTTTGAGTGAGAGAATTGTTGTCTTTTGATGTACCTAACAAAGTCAAAAGATTTGTTTCTATCAACTTTTATAAATTAAAATATTTTTCATTCGATGTTTAACATCAGCATTGAAATGATACGTATTAGACTTTTTTAAAAGTGAGCCGTACCAATTCCTATTACATATTCAGATCTCAAGATCCATTCTATCACAACAATTCTTGAGGTACTACACAAAAATTGATCTTTAATTAATATGATAACTTAGTTGTTATTAAATATATATTTTTACTGACAATTAACACTTTTATAAATATCTTTAAAGTCTATAACGATATTGTATCCAATTACAATTCTGATAACGACTCTAAACTCTTTGTTTACGCATTATCGCTATGAGTTATTTTTCTTCTAACAACATATCATCATTACGATCAGTGTTCAAATCCAGCCACTATTCATATATTTAATAATAAATTATAGTGTGATATCATACTTTAATTATATTATGTAAACTCCCAAAAAAGATTGATATTTAATAACCTTAATTATAATAATATTAATCTAAACTATTCTCTCTGTTTAAATATTTCACTTCATCAACACTCAACTAATTGGAATAGTAATGAGAGGTTTGCAAATAACATAATAATTAATAATGAATGACTTTTCGTGAATTTAAAATATGAAATAATCAATATAACGTTTGGCTAGCTAATGCTGCAATTTTATTTATTTTTTTAAATAAAATAAAATAGTAAAACTATTTATAGTCCAATTCATGTGGACTACTAGAGTCAGCAAAATATCACTTTTTGTAGTATATTTATTATTATATTGTGTATTATTTTATTTAATATTTAGCAATCATATATAATGAAAAACATTGTATCCAAGTCAAATCCCCCAAGACCAATCCAATACAACCAACAACAATCGAAAAAAATGACCAAAGTACCCTTTCACTTTTAAAATAACAAATTGACAATCATAAAAGTAATAATAATTTATAAATTTTAATTAAAATAATAATTACTATAAATTTAAAAATGACTTAACTCGGATTTTTTCCATTTATCTTTATGAAACATACTTTTAGTATAATAGAAATACATACTGATATATAAAATCATAAGTTTTAAATATATATGTGATGTACGGTAAGTTTTTCTTTAATGTGCTGAATTAATTATACTTTATAAAATGAAATAGATAGAGCAATTTCTATAATTTTTCACATTTTGAAAAACTGTAACGATTTTATATTTAAATAATTATTCGAAAAAAGGTGAAAATTACCTATGGATTTTTTTTATATTCCTGTAGTTAAAAGGGGTAACAATTACAATGAATGAAGTCTTAAAATAATAAGAAAAAAAAACATATTTTATTTCCTTCTACAAAAGCATGTAAGTAATATTATGATTTAATCCCATAAGTAAACATTTTATGATATTGATCACTAAAGTATGTAAATAAAAAAGGACGAAAACAGCTTTTTGATATAATAAAATAATGCATATATGTTGCATTGGTTTTAACATGTTTTTTACACCAATAATAATAATAATTTGGAAAAAACAAAGAACCTTATAATGTCATCTAATGGAGAAATAATATAAAAGTGAATATTTTTTTTCACAAAAAAGGCAACATACTTTACTACTACTATTAATAGGAATAATACGAATTTTTTTTTTAAAAAAAGGAAAAATAGGAAACTTTTATAGTATGTTCTAGAAATAGATATAATTGTCAACATGCATTTGTTACATTCATAATCCATAAATTTAATTCTTCATTGAAATTAGAACTTCCATTTTAAGTTCTTCTTTTCACCTTTTTTTCAACCAAAGGATATGACTTTTAGATGGAGAGAAACAATAAAATGCTACAATTTTGTTCAAGTGTAACCACAACAAAACCCATGCTTTACAAAGAAATTAAATTTATGGAAAAATATATATATGAGAATTTAGCTAAGACATAGTTTGGTCGGAGGATTAAGAGATTATTATTTAAGTTAAAATCGAAAAAGTCAAATAAAATTTATATCACTTTACTTATTTTAAATCGAATACACACATACATCTCGGATATCTCATTATTAGTTTAATGAACCAAACAATTAGCAATAAGAATATGTTAATTAAGCAATCTCGAAATAACTTAATCACCAACCAAATAAAACTCTAGGAGTTAATTTGTAGTAGATTAAAGTTACACAGATACTAGTGATGCATGCACTAGTTATTATAGTAATGTCACATATTCTGCATAAACAATACATGAATTATATAAATTCTCTCGTAATTTATATTTGTATTAGTTATACAGATTGAAAATCAAACATATTGATTTTATACATGAATCGTTTTACCGCTTAATCAACTACCAAATATAATATAACTTATACAGAATGTAATGCTCGAACAACTCATCTTCAAACCAGGTACCCTATTAGATATCAAATATTATTAGAGGGAGGTGTGTGTGGGGGGGGGGTGGATTCTTGGTGATGACAGAAGAGATGAGATGGACCAACTTTTTGTAAGCAAATTATTACTCCCTAGCCAATACTTTTTCACCAATATGCATTTGTTACAAAAAAAAAAGATGACATTTTTATAATATGCAAAATATATTTTTAAAATCCCATTTTGTTTATTCCAAAGTGGGTTCTTGATTTTGGACAATTTAGAAAAACAAGAAAAGGTCAAAATAATACACACATTCACAAGAGTAATGTGCATAGTTGGGAAGTTTCCATGAACCCAATTTTGACCTTTGCTTCTCTTCTCTTCTCTTGTTTATATAAATTGGGTTTCTTCACGCGTTAAATTTCTGTTCAGATCTTGTTTTTTCATCTATAAACACTTCAATTTTCATTTGTTTATATTACCCTTTTGCAAAAACCTCAGGGTTTATTGTTCTTTTTAGCTCCAAAGTTTGAAAATTGAATTGGGTTTTGTGAGATCTGAGATTTTTGTTAGGTGGTATTGGAGTTTTCAAGGATTTAAGGGAACCCACTTGCTTGTTTTCTTGATTTCTAGGTAAAAAAATTGTAAAAATTGGATCTTGGTTGAAGTTTGACTAGTGAAAGTTGAGATTTTTGTGTGTTGATTTGGTAGGGAAAGCTTAGATATTGAGACCCTTTTAGTTTTAGGTGAGAATTGAAGCTTTTTGTTGTGTTAGTTAGGTGGGGAAGTTAAGATCTTGAGACCCTTTTAGCTGAAAGTTTTGAAGAAGTTGGGTTTCGAGGATCTGGTTCAATGGGTAATTGTTGTGCAGTACCAAAAACTTCAGAAACAGAGGAGAAGAAAAGGGGGAAGAATAAGCCAAATCCATTTTCTGTTGATTATGGTCATCATGGGAATGGACACAAGTCCTATGTGTTGGATAATCCAACTGGTACTGATATTGAGGCAACGTATGAGTTAGGGCGTGAGCTTGGTCGAGGTGAATTTGGGGTTACATATTTGTCTACTGACAAAGTAAGTGGAGATGTGTATGCTTGTAAATCAATATCGAAGAAGAAACTTAGGACTCGAGTGGATATCGAGGATGTAAGGAGAGAAGTTGAGATCATGAAGCATTTGCCTAAGCATCCTAATATTGTAACCTTAAAGGATACTTATGAGGATGATAATGCAGTGCATATAGTTATGGAGCTGTGTGAGGGTGGTGAGCTATTTGATCGGATTGTTGCAAGGGGGCATTATACCGAGAGGGCAGCAGCTGCGGTGACTCGCACAATTGTTGAAGTGATTCAGGTGAAGACTTGTTTTAATGCTGTGTTAATCCTTGGTTATTTGATTATCTACTCTTAATTGTGTGATTTAGATGTGAAATTTATGTTAGTGAAGTAGAATGGGAGAATCATCACAACAGCTTAATGAATTGCCATGATTGTTTAATATGCTTTAGGGTACTAGTGATATAAGAATGTGTTGAATAACGTAGAGGAATGAGAATGCGGTTATCATGCTAAGTAGATCAGCTCTCTATTAAGGGAACTAGCTTGTTGGCAATCAGGATTTGTTAAACTGATAAAGGGGTGAGATTACATGGGCATTTTCTCATAGATCTTTTTGGTCTGATACCAAGTAAGCTCTAAACTTATCGTTTCCCAGTCAGTTGGATGGCGTGATACGCTAAGTAGTCCAATTCAACATTGGGGAAAACTACCCTTTTGTGGAGTAATTGGTATATGTTCTTTGCACCATTTGTCTCGGAGATTTTGTCATTTTTCAATAAGCTAAGATCAACTATCTGAGACCTTCAAAAGGAAAGATATTAACTGCTTGACAAGTTGCAAAATTCACACATGTCTAAACTATTTCCAATCATGGCTGGTTGGTTATTCGATATTTAATTACTTCTCTTTTTGTTTGGGTTACAGATGTGCCATAAGCATGGAGTTATGCATCGGGACCTCAAGCCTGAAAATTTCTTGTTTGAAAACAAGAAAGAGACAGCACCATTGAAGGCAATTGATTTTGGTCTCTCAGTATTCTTTAAGCCTGGTAAATTTCCTAATATTTTTGTATCTAGCTGCTTTTGAATACTTGAACGTTATATTCACGTTTAGCTTGTCATATTGGTTTTACAGGTGAGAGATTTAACGAAATTGTGGGAAGTCCGTACTACATGGCGCCCGAGGTGCTGAAGAGAGACTATGGTCCAGAAGTAGATGTCTGGAGTGCTGGAGTAATTCTCTACATCTTGCTATGTGGTGTTCCACCATTTTGGGCAGGTTAGTGTCCTTACCCTTAAAGGGCTAGTTATTGGTGATTCACATTACAAATATCTTCCATGTTGCTACTTCACCAGACTATTTGGTGATGCGAACTCTTTATCCATATTTTCTCGTTGGTTATAATATTTCTAAAGGGAAAGTAATTCTTGCGCGGTGCGCCCCTAGAGTATTATTTTGTGTATTGCAATTCTCTCTAAAAAATTTGAACCAGGATACATGGTATATACAAATTGACAATGGCTCGGGTAAATGCATCTTGACTTGCTCTAATTTGCCCACAATTGATCCTTGCCCTCTAAATTGATACTCTGAACTTCCAAAAGAGCCTGATGGCATTCTTAAATAAGCATTGCTGGTTAAAAAAAAAGTTCTTATTGAAGTTTCTTTTGGTATATTAATTGGTCCTCCTAATAATCTGTTCCAAGCAAACGGTGATTGGCAAGTCAATTTTATTCGCTCTTTTAGTTTTTACTCCAGTATAACTGTCCAAAGCAAGAAGTTTATCTGGCTGTTATATTATTTTATCAATCAACTATTAAAATACTAGTACTGTTTTTTGTTATGGTCAGCATGGTGTTTTTATTTAAAAAAATCTCTCATTGCAGAAACTGAACAAGGAGTTGCACAAGCAATCATTCGTTCTGTTGTGAATTTTAAAAGGGACCCTTGGCCTAAGGTCTCCGACAATGCAAAAGACCTTGTGAAGAAGATGCTTAACCCTGATCCTAGCCAGAGGCTTACTGCTCAAGAAGTTCTAGGTAAAGCACTTTTTTCTCAAAAAAAAAGGTTCTAGGTAAAGCACGGGCTAAAAGAGTTCTCTTCATTTACTTTGTAAGCCATGTGAAAATTCATTATTCATTGTCAAAGCTTAACTTTTTTGCTCTGACTGCTTATAGATCATCCCTGGATACAAAATGCAAAGAAGGCTCCAAATGTTTCTTTGGGTGAAACAGTGAAAGCAAGGCTCAAGCAATTCTCTATGATGAACAAGCTAAAGAAAAGAGCTTTAAGGGTGCGATTCCAACTCCAAGATTGATGTTTCTTCTTTTCTTTACTGTGAATAATTTTCTCGGAATAGCTGCTAGTCTTGGGTTGAGTTTTCTTCAATAAAATTGCTTTTCTACCTCACAGGTGATTGCTGAGCATTTGACAGTGGACGAAGTGGCTGGAATAAAGGAGGGATTCCAATTGATGGATATAGGTAACAAAGGGAAGATTGACGTTAACGAGTTGAGAGTTGGGTTGCAGAAACTTGGCCATCAAATTCCCGAATCTGATGTACAGATTCTTATGGATGTTGTAAGTATCAAATTCTGTGTTGTATTTGACTTATGGTCCTCTTATATTACCTAGTTGAATGCTTGAACCATCTCAAAACAATAAAATAGACAAAATAAAGCAATATTCTACTGCTGCTGTTAGGCTCCCCACACCCAATCAAAGTAGTTAAATGGGATATTCATTCAATTATTGATAACTTCCCCCTCCATGCCCCATTGATTGACTTGTATAACTTCATAAGAATACTAGCCACGACATTATAATGTTACTTGGGAGGAACAAAGGGAACTAATCAGTGATATTTTCACAGGGTGATGTCGATAAAGATGGATTTTTGGACTACGGGGAATTTGTAGCAATTTCAGTCCATCTAAGAAAGATGGCAAATGAGGAGCACCTGAAGAAGGCATTTGATTTTTTTGATAGGAACCAAAATGGATATATAGAGATTGAGGAATTAAGGGAAGCCTTAGATGACGAGATTGAAACCAACAGCGAAGAAGTTATCAATGCTATTATGCAAGATGTAGACACTGACAAGGTCAGTAATATATTTCATATTCTGTGTGTTATATGATCTGGTTCCTTGGGTACTATTCTTATCCCGTTGAATCTATGAACCTGAGATTAGGAAAAAGAAAACGACGTTGTGATGCATGATTATGTGCTTACGTTTCATTCTCTTTCAGGATGGACGGATAAGTTACGATGAATTCTCTACTATGATGAAGGCTGGAACAGATTGGAGGAAGGCATCAAGACAGTATTCACGAGAACGATATAATAGTCTCAGTTTGAAACTGATGAAGGATGGATCCTTACAGAGCTAATTAAGTAAAGCCAAAATATGACATCTTGAGTAAGTCCTAGAACTCAGCTTTTGGCTTTCTAAATTCGTCCTCTCTTTCCTGTTCACCCATCGATCTGCCATTTTTATTTCGTCTCTGTATTTTTTCTTCTGGGGGTGGATCAATTAACTTGGGGACGACTGCAACATTCATGTGTTCTTTGAGTTGTAATCATGTTGTGTCATTTTCTCTTTGCTTTTCGTTTGGACGATCCGAGAAAATATGGTGAAGGATAGAAAAGGTGATTATTGTGATTGTATATAGGTTGGCATCGTATGCTTCAATTGTTCAGTTATGGATACCAGTTATTTAATGATACAACATTTCAGATTCAAATTCTTTTATTTGTTAACGTCTGCATAAACTCAACCATCTGTATTATACCCTACTTGTGGTTGAATATATTGTTGTAATTGCCTCAGGTTGTGTAAAAACTCTTAGCCTGTTTTACATGTATAAACAAAGAGGGAAGAAGACTAAATCAATCAAAAAGAGAAGCCAAAACATAAGCAATTAGTATACATCAAAATCTTTTTCCTTTGAATATAAGTTGAGAGTTTAGTTCTCTCATTTATATACATTACACATAAATCAAAACTATGTATATTTTTTCTTACAATAGACTAGAGTATCAACTGCATACAAGTTCATCATCTCATTAGTGAATGTTGATGGATCATTATAGTCTTCTAATAGCAATGACTGAATGCTAACATCCTATTGAGTGGAAGAAGGTACCATAACATATTGCACTTGCTCTTCGTGCTAAGGAACAACTGATTCAGCATTAATATTTCCTTCATTCATCATAACAAACATGACGATTTGCTGAGGAAGTTGATGATCATCTGCCCATATAGGCAACTGGTTTGTGTTGTCATATCGTTCATCAACTTCCTCAGCAAATTGAAGGACCGACTAAAAAGGAAAGTAAGATAAACAAATTGAAACATGAGGTAGTAAGTCAAGTCTTTCGAGTCATAGAATATACCTGGGGGAATGTATCCAAATGAGCCAGCCACAGCACTACTACTTGCAGTCCCTCTAGATGGATCAAGAAGTTGGGATATTTCAACTTCAGCAACACATTCCCTGAAGAAACATCAAAGATGGATACACATTGCTGAAAGTTCCAGTACTGAGCTTATTTGTATCAAAACTACCTATATATTTTTGACAAGAATTATACTAAGAAACTAAATCAGATAGCCATTCCTGGTTTTCTTCAATAAATATATCAAAATCACCTAATTCATCTGTGAATAAGCACTCGTCGTTGTTTAAAACACCTGTGGATGTTGTCTCTTCAACATTCTGCACAGAATTATCAACCATCTGTTGAGCAAGTTGATCAGTACCATATCCAGTTTCATTAGGCCCTTGGGGTTGTGTATCATCATCATTATCATCATCATCGTCGTTTCCATGTCCTGATTCTTTCCTCCTAATGAAGCACAAAACAACATCCTCGTGCTTCATTATACCTCTATTTTTTAACGGCTTGATTACCTTGTCGTCAAGACTATACTCTTTCATAATCCAAGAAACATCGTTAACTTTATCCTTTTTATTTTCTTCATAGTTATAAGTTTTTTTAATCCCAATTTTGTTTTCACCTATTGATTTTCCTTTCCCCTGCCCTTTCCAACTTCCTCCTCCAACCAAAGTCCGAATAAACCTCGTATTTCGCTTCTTTAATTTAGTAAAAAAATATTTATTACCTGCTTCCATTAACTCCCATGGCTTCTTTCTCCCATAAATATTTTCAAATGGAATATCATTGCAAATGAAATTGTTAGAAGCAACAAATCTTATTAGATAGCTAATAAGTTGTTCATCGGTCGGTAGAAATCTAACCCCTAATTCTAAATCCGGAGAATCGTCATTAATTCTTCCGATCCTCATAATTCTTCTCAAAACTACCCTTTTTTATATTGTATTTTGTTTTCTAATATGTAAAACTGTATACAATGATGCTTTATATATAAGTTTTTGTTTGTATAAAATAGGGTAATGGAAACCAAATTTTAGAAGAAGTGGGATATAATAAATACAAAAAAAAGAGTTATCGTTATATTTCAAAAAGCAATTACATAAAATTATCCTAATACAAAAGTAATGCAAAACTTTCCTTATGTAGTAAATTTAAAAATTGATAATATATATATGATAATTGTAATGCAAAAACTTATATTTAAAATCTGATGATATGAATAAATAAATAATTAACAATAATATGTTAAGTTAAACTGTTAATTAGTAGTTAGTTGTAGAAGTGGGCCGTTCTTTTTCCATTCATTTTAAAAATTTATCGATATATATCTAAGAAAAAAAATTAAAATTTGATTACGTTAAAAACCGGATGGTTTGATCTCTTTTTAAAATAATAATAATAATAATAATAATAATTTTAAGGGAAAATTGTATATAATAGCAAACTAATAACCTAAATTAAATGGAATAGCTAGGGTTTGATTTAATTGTGCTCCATAGCAAACGTTGGCAAAAATTTGCCAGGCGTCTCTCTCCCAGAAGTCTCGCTCGCCACTCTCCCATTCTCGCCTCTCTCGCTTTATACACAGAAGTGTATAATTTCTGTTTCTGTTTTGTATAAAGCGAGAGAAAATTGTATATACACATGCAAAAATGTATATCTTCGTGTTATACACTTAATTATATAATTTACAAACATTTTACTTCAAATATTGCAGAAAAAAAGGCCAAAGAATTATACAATTGTGAATTATACAATTGCAGTGAAATACAGTTTTTTCTAGCTTTATACAACAGAAGTGTATATATTGTGTTTCTGTTTTTGTATAAAGCGAGAAAAACATATATCTTCTTGCTATACACTTATAATTATGCAATATACATACATTTTAATTCGATTCAACTGTATGCAAAACTAATTATACAATTGCAGCAAAATAGGCCAGCGAATTATACAATTTAGGCCAGCGAATTATACAATTTAGGCCAGCGAATTATACACTTGTATATGTATAGCGAATTATACAGTTTTTATGTTTGCTATGGAGCGCAATTATGCAAAGTTTGCTATAGCATATAAATATGATTTTTTTGTTTGCTATATGTGAAAGTTGCCCTAATTTTAATGTGATTGTTCCTAATTAAAGGCTAACTGCCTGTTTATTTTTTAAAAAAATAAATAAATAGTGGGACAATTTTAAAATTTTTAACCACGTAAAGGAAAGTTATGGATTTCTAAAATATAAGTAATTGATTGAGTATTTTCTTCTTCCTTTTAAAAAATTTGATAATTAAGTTATTTTAATTCATATAAATTGAAATTTAACCAAAAATTAACTAAAATTGTCGAAATTTAACCAAAAAATAATCAAAATTGTCAATATATATATATATATATATGAAATCAAATTATTTTAATATATAAATTGAATCTTATCCAAAAAATAATTCAATAAAAATTATAAATATTTTTTACATCTAAAAAAAGGATTGAAATTAACAGGAAAAAAAAGAAGACTGAAGGAAGATTCTATAGGAGTTTAAAGCGCAACTGTCTTCCTTTCAATTTTTCTTTTTTTTTTTTTTTAAAAAAAAAGAGACATTCACGGCAAAAGGAAAATACTTACAATTTTTTTGTTTTTTTAAAAAAGCTTTATATATACCACATCTGATTAATGATTTGTCTATGTATTCTAAATATATAAAACTTATTTAAATATAATGTATCTAGAATAAAATTTTAATTTATAATATAATATAAAATATACATCAATAATTTGAAATAATTACAAACATGTTAGGAAAACTCATAGAAAATAAAATAACTAACATGATTATACATGTATAAATAATATAATAGCTTGACTTTATAATAATAGAAGAATCATTATTTCTAACAAATATATTGTTATCATACTATACATCTACACACAAAAAAAAAATAATCAAAAACTTACTAATATTATAATAAAAAATCACTTCATCATGAATAAAAATAAAATTACTTTCAAATAGCTAAACAAAATATGATTATTTAATAAGTGAATTTGGCTATGTATATTTAAAAGAAATGTTATGTAATATATAATTACTTTTATATTGTTATCAAATAGTAAAGATGTGATACTACAATTTGTTATTGGTGTTACTCTCAATCTTATTATTTTTATATATTAAAAAATAATTAAGTATTATTCATTTATTCAAGAATTATGAGGGTCAATATTATTAAATAAATTTGTATAAAATCTGTTAGGTGAGCCTTGAACGTTGGACATTGGGTGTGCTTATGGCATACAATCAGCCGCTTGGAGCATAAGTCTTACAAAACTAAGTGTCACACTTGAGTTTCAGGCGTTTTACTAGAGCCGTCCTTCCCATCTCGCTTGTCACTCTCTTATTCGAGATGTATCACACCAGATGCATCTCGCATATCAAGTATCCTAATACATTCTAATTACACTAGGTTTTTTTTTAGTGTTATTGAAATAACACCATTGTATGTCATTTGATTTGAAAGTCTTTTCACTTTCTTAATGTTATAAAATTTTAAGTTTGAATAGAAAAAAAAGGGGGCTAGGCCGGCCCAACCCTCCGCCCATTTAGGGTTGGATTGAGTGAACATTTTCAGGCCCTCTCAAATGAAGGATTGACCCGCTCTAGCCTTTGAACTTCCTTGATTGACGAGACTTACACTTGATAGAACTGAACAAACCTTTTTTAACAATTCTAATTGAATTGCAAACTAATAATATTACAAACTAATAATATTTATCTGAATAATTAACTCCAAACTACCTCATATGAAATTGTTAATATTTTAACACATTCATAGTGTGGAAGTTGAAGAGAAAAAAAAGTGTGGATGCAACCAAAAACACCCAAATTTATTTTGTGGAAGATGACAATAAAATATTTTCTTTTTAAAAAAGTGAACATTAAAAGTGGAACTTTAATTATTGATCACACACGTGGCAACAATTTGTAATTTTAGTAGCTTCAATCACAAATGGGCTTTTTTAAAAAATGTATTGTCGAACTAGTTAAAAGGTTTTGGATTTAGTGGACCATCCATCAATCAAAAGTCCATCAACCACGTATTCTCAATATTCAAAATTATTACGACGATAAATTTTTTTGATATTATATCACTATATAATTTTGATTTTGTTATTACGATATCTATTTATGTATTAAAATTCATTTTGATATGATCTTGCTCCAAAAAAGTTAACTGAATATGATTGTTTAATGTGTTAGATGTATTATCGTTCATATTAGATTTTTAAAAAAAAATAAAAATAAATCCAAAGACACTTGCTAGTTTTAGATTTTATTTATATTTTCAAGTATAAATGTGAAATTTAACCGTCATGTAGTGTTTTATAATTTCATTTTTTAACTCAAATTTATATCAAATGCCTTCAAAATATGCTTTTGGTATACAGATAGAATGTTTTGTTATAAGATTTTTTTTTTTAAGTATTTCATTGAATATAAGTTAAGATATATTTTTTTCCTATATATTGTTTGATGGTTTCAAATTTGCTCTACATAAGACTTCATTTGGAAAGAAACGTTTTCTACCAAGTATTTATTTATATTCAAAATTTAATTCCAAATCATCTAAAATTAAAAGATGCTTTGTGACGACTTATATTGGCTTACTTGAAAATATTGAAGACTGATAATAATATTTAAGGTTTATTAATACAAATGATCTAAGTAAGAGTTCATAATTATATGAACTACCAAAGTCATTAAGTCTATTACTTTTGAAAAATATTTTTCATAATTTAACAATTTAAGGCTATGATAAGATATTATTTTATGTTAAATGTCTTAGTTTAAACTTTGATAATAAAATATTTATTTAAATCGTGA
The DNA here is from genome assembly GCF_001406875.1 of Solanum pennellii. Classification (NCBI taxonomy): domain Eukaryota; kingdom Viridiplantae; phylum Streptophyta; class Magnoliopsida; order Solanales; family Solanaceae; genus Solanum; species Solanum pennellii. Next base: position 77,534,045 of record NC_028646.1, on the reverse strand, counting down.
ATTCAGATTAATCTATCGATAAATTTTGACCAAAAACGTATGTAACTGAAAGGTTTTACCCAATGGAGACAATACCTTGTGTCATCATCATTGCAAGTTATTGGACGTTACGATTTTTGGACAAACTCCCAAGTTAAATAAGACAACAATTAAAATATAAACTAGTAATAAAAAATAAAAGAAAAATTATTTTATTCGAGTTAAATAAAGATTGTATATCTTAGTTTCTACGTTACAAATAGTTAATGTTAGTTGATTAACTATTTAAATTTTCATTTTGTTGATGAGATTTCGAGTTCATTTCGTAATTTTATTGCTTTTGGGACCATATGATTTCTTTTTTGTGGCAAATGACAATGTGTTTATTAGTATAATGTACAATAACAATGACATACTTAGAATAATTTTATAATGATATTTCGAAAAGATATTGTGTATATAATTTTTTTCTACTTTATTAAGGTAAATAGTCTATTTCTAATAGAGCTTTAACTCAAAGAAAATATATTTAAAAAAATTGAATAACAAAAATATTTAATGAAAAGAAATCATAGCAATAAGATTTAATCAAAATATTTTGAATATTACTGATTAGACCTTTCGTTTCATTTTAATTCTCCCGTTTTAAGTAAATGCATGATTTAAAAAAGTAAATAATAAATTTAAATTTTGTAATATGGAATTAAAGATACGTACGCTAGAAGATAACAAAATGCTTTTTTTCCCCCTCAATTTTAATTTTGTATTTTTACTCATAATGATAATGTATATTCTTGATTACTCTTTCCATTTAATTTTGATTGTCCTATTTCGATTAAATACATTTAAGAAAGTAAATAATATATTTGGAATTTTAGTAATCTAAATTTAAAGATATGTATTCTAGAAGTACCAAAATGCTTTTTTTCCCTTTTAATTTAATTTCGTATTTCAATCAAAATATTATTGTATAGTACTATTTACTCTTTCCGTTTCATTTTGATAGTTGTGTTTTGACTAGATACATAATTTAAAAATATAATATATTCAAATATTGTAATCTTAAGTTAAATTTACGTACTCTACAAGGTATTCTCTCCTTGAATTTTAATTTTGTAAAATCAAAACGTATTTTATACTATACTATTTTAATTGTTCTGTTTTAACTAGACACGTAATTTAAGAAAATAAATAATATATTCAAATTTTGCAATCTTAAATTAAAAATATATATACTCTAGAAGGTACAAAAATCCTTTTAAATATTATTGTATATTAGTAATTACTCTTTCAATTTCTTTTTTATTATTCTATTTTAACTAGATACATAATTTTATAAAATAAATAATATAATTAAATTTTGTAATCTTAAATTGTATATACATATTCTAGAAGGTACCAAAATGCTTTCATTTTTATTGTTTTGTTTTGATTAAGCACGTAATTTAAGAAAATAAAAAATATATTCAAATTTTGTAATCTTAAATTAGATATACTTATTTCAGAAGGTACCAAAATGCAATTTTTTTTTTAAATTTTAAATGGGAAAGACTAAAATGAAAGAGTTATTCGAAAAGGAAAAAGAAATGTTTTTTCGAATAAACTAAAAAAAGAAAATAAGCCAAAATCAAAAATCAGTAGTGTAATAATTTGTATTTATAATTAATTAAATTAAATGTATTTAGTAATTTTTTAATATTTTTATATAAAAGGTAAATTGAGAGTGATGAATATACTAACTAATGAGTGAAAATTTATAGAGAAATCAAGAAAGAGAAAAGAGAGGGAGAGAAAACATAGGAAATGGTGAAGAGAAAATAGGAAGAATCAAGTCTTTCTCTCTCTAGATCTGTAAAAATCCCTTCTTTTTCTCCCCAACTCTTCTTTTCTCTCTCTAGATCTATAAAAATCAAGTCTTGCCTACTTTCTCTCTCTATATCTATATATATATGTCCTGTTAAGACATGAAATAGTACTGAAGAGCTGCTGCTGGTCTTAAAAATTTCATCTTTTTTGATCTAATCAGCTCAATTTTTGGTGAGAATTGATTTTGTTAAACTTGCCATTTGTTTGTTATGTTCTTGCTCTGCTTCTTTTCAATTCTTGATTGTCCTTGTTTTGTATGTTTTTTGTGTTAATGTTTGTTAATTCTTAATTTGAGTTGAGGGTTTATCGAAAACAGTCTCACTGTAGATCCCCACTTGTAGGATTATGCTGCACATGATATGTTGTTGAGGGGTTTCTTGTTTTTTGATTAATTGACTTTTGGCTTAGTGATTTTGGTTGATTAGCTGCAAATTTTTAACCCCTTTTTTTGTTTGTGTTGTAGTTGGAAATATAAATTGTTGATTTGGGGATTTTTTTTAGAAATTGAACTGTGGACTGAAAGCTTAAGCATCTTGTTATAAGGTTTGAAAGGTCAGTTTATATTCCTTAGAAATAAAACCAAAATTTAAAAGACTTTTTTATTCTGGGATAGTAGAATCTGTGCTTTTTGTTTTCAAGAAAAATGAGAATTTTAATCTACAAAAGTTGTCCTGTTTGGCCATAGATTTTGAAGTTGAAGTGCTTGTACATGTATTTTAGGTGGAAAATTTTGAACTTTTGTAAGTAGAAGTCCCAAAATTCCAGAAATTGGTATGAGATAGTGTCTGGGAACTTGAAAATGTTAAAGATTAGATTTTGAGATGAAATTTCACGGCCAAATGTATGGCCTAACGCTAGCGTAGTATGTGAATTTATTCGTAATTTGATTGAGACAGAGTCTTTCTGCTTTTCTTTTCTGTTTTGCCATTCTGTAGAGAATATTAGTATTTGTTCCCATCAGTCTCTCTGATATATGCCTTACCTTTTTCTTTGAGAATCAGAAGATAAGTGTCCTTTTTCGTGTCGTCTCAGCATGGTGAGTTTTTTTTTTTTAAATTGTGATAGAGATAATTCTTGGTTGTGCAAATATTCTAATTTGTACAGTAAGTTAAGTTCTGTCAATAAAACAACTTCTCCGTGAACCTGCAAATGTGCCATTGAAGTTAAGTTTTTATTAGTTGTCACTGAGGTTGGCTTTTTCTGTGCTGCTCTAGATTTACCATAATAGATTTTGCTTGATATGTTGTGTTGTTATACTAATTCTTTATTTTCGTCTCTTTCAGTTGGTATATATTGAACTACAGACATGAACATGAATCATTTGACTGTTGAAACTGAAGATACTCTTGCTAGCTTGCTTGAAATTGCATCCAACAACGATATAGATGCTTTTAAAAGATGGATTGAGCATGATCTATCCAGTATTCATGAGGTTGGGATGTGGTATGGGCGCCAAAAGGGTACAAGGCAAATGGTTCTCGAGCATAGAACCCCTTTAATGGTTGCTGCTATGTATGGTAGTATTGATGTTTTAAAGCTGATTCTTTCACTAGCTGGAGTTGATGTGAATCGTTCTTGTGGCCGTGATAATAGCACTGCCCTTCATTGTGCTGCCTCAGGTGGATCTTTGAATGCTGTTGAGGCTGTCAAGTTGCTTTTAGAAGCTGGTGCTGACCCAAACTTCAAAGATGCCTATGGTCATCGCCCTCTTGATGTTTTAGTTACTTCACTGAAGGATCACACCATCAAATCGTGTCTAGAAAATCTGCTCAAAACTGATGGTATGGGAGATTGCAACCTGAGGGTGTCTATGGCCAGTTCAAACTCAAATTCTCCACCACTTTCGCCTTCTCTTGGAAATATATCACCATCTTCTGCTTCAGATACCACTTCTTCTCCGAGGAGTGCAAAATCTAGTGACCTCCCTGTGCCCTCTCCTCCGGAGAAGAAAGAGTACCCAATTGATCCTTCCTTGCCTGATATAAAGAACAGCATCTACTCCACAGATGAATTCAGGATGTTCTCATTTAAGATCAAGCCATGCTCTCGTGCATACTCCCATGATTGGACTGAATGTCCATTTGTCCATCCAGGTGAAAATGCTCGAAGAAGAGATCCAAGAAAGTACCACTACAGCTGTGTACCTTGCCCTGAGTTCCGCAAGGGAGCTTGCAGACGAGGGGACATGTGCGAATATGCTCATGGGGTTTTTGAGTGCTGGTTGCATCCTGCACAATATCGAACCCGGCTTTGCAAAGATGGTACGAACTGTGATAGAAGAGTTTGTTTCTTTGCCCACATGCAAGAGGAACTCAGGCCACTGTATATGTCTACTGGTTCTGCTGTTCTTTCACCTCGATCAAATGCTTCCGCTGCCAATGCTATGGATTTTGCTGCTGCAATGGGCCTTATACCAGGTTCTCCATCCTCAGTTTCTGTCATGTCCCCGTCACCGTTCACTCCTCCAATGTCACCCTCGGCTAATGGTGTTTCAAACATGGGTTGGCCACCACAAAACGTCCCAGCTTTACATCTTCCTGGCAGCAATCTTCAGTCCAGTCGCTTGCGTTCATCACTAAATGCAAGAGATATCCCTGCTAAAGACCTGACTATGTTGTCTGATTTTGATGTGCAGCAACAGCAGCTACTAAATGGACTGTCTTGCCTATCGCAGTCCAGCACTCATGCTAATTCTTTTAATCGTTCAGTTCGTCCTAAGACCTTAGCCCCTTCGAATCTCGAGGATTTATTTTCTGCTGAGGGGTCATCTCCTAGATTTTCTGACCAAGCTTTATCTCAAGCTGTTTTTTCCCCAACCCACAAGTCTGCGGTTTTCAACCAATACCTGCAGCAGCAGAAGGCCATGTTGTCTCCGATTAATACAAATTTTTCACCAAGAAATGTCGACAATCCTATGTTGCAGGGCTCTTTTGGAGTTCCATCATCGCGGAGTATGTCTCCCCGAGGAATGGAACCAATCTCACCCATGAGTTCCCGTGTCTCAATGCTTGCTCAAGGTGACAAGCAACATCAATTTAGGAGTCTCAGCTCTCGTGATCTTGGCTCCAGCGCTGCTTCTGCCATTGCTGGCTCTCCCTCAGATACTTGGTCGAACTGGGGTATAGCTCCAGGAAAGCCAGATTGGGCTGTCAATAGCGAGGAGTTTGGTAGGCTAAGGAGATCGTCATCATTTGAGCTTGCCAACAATGGAGAAGAGCCTGATCTATCTTGGGTCCAATCTCTTGTCAAAGAATCACCACAGGAAGCTAAGAACAAATCTGCATCTCGAGTATCAGGCCTTACAGATTCTGGTGCAGATATCACCGAAGGCTCAACATCTGGTTCCCAGATTGAACAATATGATCAACTTGGTGCATGGATGGAGCAAATGAAGCTCGATCAGCTTATAGCTCGGTAAATTATCCTTATTTTCATTTTACCGATCCTTGACCTTACCAAAGCATAAGGCTTTGGAAATGGTCATTGGTCTCGATTCTTGGTGTTCACTTCATGTTGGCTTGGAAGCAGGCCAGCAGCAGTAGAAGGTCCATGATTCTGAAGAAAAATCATTTTTCTAATTTGATTTAAAGCAGGTACAAGAGAAAAACCTGTTTACGCGAGTTTTCTCTAACCTTACAGTATGTAGACTCATTACTCATAAGAAAATTTTACCTTTGCTTATTTGGATCAGAGTACTGAAAGCAGTTGTCATTTTTATGACAATTATGTATTAACATGAAATTATTTCACCTGAATATTGTTAAATGTGTTGATTTTTTTGGTCCAGATGTGTATTTTCTGTATCCTGATGTTTGTTGCTTGGAATATTGTTAGTGCTAGAAGGTGCTGTGTAAAAGGTAGATAAAAAAGCTTTCTGATTGTAGTTGTTGATGTAAATTTGGAATCAGAATTACACATGCCTTTTAGCTGATACATTAACAACTACATTCTCCTAGCCCGCTTGCATGCACCTCGAGTATCTTTAATGATATTTGCTACCTCATACCAATATCTGTGCCTAGTAACGCTTAGACGGATAGAAAGAAATCAATAGGCGTCTTTTTGACTTTGTTGATATTTGAACCCTAGTCATACCCACAATGTTAGAGTCAGAATTTTCATGCTTGCGATCTAAATCAATTTTTGAATCTCTTTTCATTTACTAGATTTTTTTCTTCAAAACTACTTAGTTTTAATTCTACTTGCATAGTATAATTTTTAGTGAACGAGATTCAGTTGAACCTCTTTTTTTTTGAGCTACTTTCATCGCTTACTTCATTAATCACTGAATCACGCTCTTGAATGTGATACTTATTCTTGGAGATTGAATTGATATGATTCTTACTTGCAATACATGGAAATCCTTAGTTGTGGACTTGTGGTGGATTCCAATTCCCAAAAAGTAGGATTTGATGTTTTGGTAATTTTTTTTTATTAGATTAGGAATAATGAATCCTTGTATTTTAAGAAATAATAATGATAGTGGAGCTTCATGGTAATATATAATAATAATTCATTAGATGCTGTTAACTTTTATGTGCATGTGGAATTCCCAACTGGTATTAAGAAATTCAAAAACATCTAATATGCTTTTAAGTTCCTTTGGGATAAATAATAAGATTCCAAAAGCTGATGCATAAAGAATATTGGTTCTGTAAACGGTACGTAGAAGATTAACATGATTCTGCACGAGAATAATACGTGTAAAATAAAAACAAAAAATTAACTTATAGATAAATATTATAGTAATATATATATTATTTAACCATGATTAATTGATGACCATTTATAATAAAGGGGGAAAAAAGAAAGAAAAATGTCCTTTTAAATTGGTGGATTTATCTTTTTTCTTTATGTACTTTTATTTTGGAAGTTATATCTTTGGTCTTGAATTAACCAAATGGCATCATATCTTAGAATTTTTGTAAATGATAAGGACTGAAAATTCAGTAGTTGAAAATAACCTTTTTTAAAAAATGAATAAAACCATAAACTAAAAACTAAAATTTTCTAAATTATGAGTCTCTTGAGTACTAGGAAAAGGCAAATAGAGAGATAGATAGGGAAAAAAATACATTTTTAAAAAAAATATTGACCCTTTATAATTAATTGATACTAATTTAATTGTGATATCAAATTGTATAATTATGTTATTTTCTATTGGAGCTTAAAGAAATAAGATTATTATGTGGTCATACTAATTTTCTTTTGATCGTAAAAAACAATGTTTCATGTTATGATACGTTATATTATATGTTTTCTATAATACGTTTTGTTATAATATTTTATTCAGATAAACAACGTCATTTTATACAGATTTGATTGTATTAATTATGTGAAATAAAAGCAACTATAGTATGATATGATTTAATTAAAGTAATGTTAGAGAAAGCAAATATATATATCATATTCAATTCAACTATGTTTCTGAAGTTGATTTGAAGTTGTCATGAAGTTGGAAACAAAACATTATTATAATTAAAAAAAATGTTGGAACTAGGTTTCTTTTATTTAGTGAAAATAATTAATGTTTTCGAGAGGGGTTTCGTTAGGTGTGATACAAATCGCGATTGTTGTAAATCCGCGTTAGCTAAGGTTAGTATTCACAAACAAAGATATTATTAGTAAATTCGCGTTTGCTAAGGCTAGTATTCACCAACATAAATATTATTAACATTTACTTATCTGAATTAGTCGAGTCGTAGGTGAATATTAGGTTGGAAACTAAAAGGCAATCATAGACCTTGCACTACTAGTCTACCTTTTAGCCTTTATGTCTATATGACTCTAGAAGTCTTGTTTTATTAACTTGTACATCTTTTGGCAAAACAAAAATTCATGATTTTAGGATAATGTTATAGCATATTAATGCTATGTAAAAAAGGAAATCAAGAGCAAAAGGGTAAATTTTAGCAAGAGGTTTATTACCTTGTTTTATGAAAGAGTATTCATGTGATAACTTTTAAATGCTTTTATTATGACTATACTTAAACTTTATAAAAGGAACTTGACATTCAACTCATATTCAGTCGTAGTGGAGTGGATGAGATTTTTTTACCTTTACTTAGAAGTCTAGTCGTCTTCGAAAAATCTTGACATACAACATTTTTCTTCTTTAACGAATTTTACTGACTCACAAATCTGAATTAATCGGACCATCTAATTTAGTTCTTGGCACATCCTTTCTTAGTCACTTCAACAAAGGGAAAATTATTCAAATTGTTTCTCTTTAGAGGTGAAACAAATTTATTCAAGAATAAGTTAGGTATTTCCTAATAAAGAAATGGTGGAAATCAATCAGCTCCCCAACCATTACATGTGTTTCATAACATTATATTTATTATTAGGAAATGTAATCATCTTTCCTTATCAAAAATCTAATTTTGAATATATGTGACAATGTCTTTTGCCAAACATCTTAATTAGTTCCACTACCAAACATATGGAATGTTATTTGCACAATTCACGATATCCGAAAAAGCTTACACGCATCTTGATGATAATTGACTACCTCTCACCAGTATCGTTACCAGACAACTTGCTGAAAAAAATAAGAAGAAATCACCCAATATATTAGCCTCTCCTTCTCTCCTGGAATTTAAACATCAGACCTCGTGATTTTGCTATCACTTTATTTATCCTTGGGGTGCATATTTAAGGAAATAGTAATTTTTGCTACTTCTTCATGGATGATATAGAGGTGGAATTTGAGCAAATTACATCATATAATGAACAAAAGTTGGAATGAGATCTCTTTCCTTAAAAGAAATTGAGGTGTATCACACACATATATTTGTGTATATTCTATTTATATGGTCTAGTCATCCTTCATTTTAACCATTCTATTCTACTTACATTTACTATGGGCTTAGCCTATGCCAACCCTACTCCAAAATTTGTAAATGGAAACATGTGAGTGAATTTTTATCTTATTAATACACTCTAATAGCTCAAAATAGTCTAGTTAAATGTCTGGTTGATCACTCTAACTTATAGTGATTGGCCATTAAGTGTCAAGTCATTAAATGAGGTGCATATATTATAAAACTATTGTTACAAGTAAACAACTTATTATAAGTTGAGTAATCATCCAAATATTCAATTTTATTAAAATTGTACAGTTTAACAGTGGAAAAGGTAGAATATAATTTCCGTTTCGATTTTCAGTATTCAAAACTTAAAAAAAGAGAGACAATTAACTAAAACAACAAATGAGATAATATCAAAGTCATGCAAAGAATCCTTTTATAATATGTTTTATGTGTGTTAACTATTACCCTACCCTTGATTTATCTTTTACTTATATTACCTTAGATTATTGAAATATTTCTCAATTAGAAAAAAAAAATGCCACTAAAATAGAAGTACACTTTCTCCAAAAGGAAATTAAATTTAATTGAAGCTTTTTCTTGAAAATATCAATAATTAGTTAAATCCATTAATTATGGACCTGCCAATTTTTTCTCCTCAACTACATCCATAAATAGGCACAATAAATTTTCATGATATCTATAAATATGTGTCTGGTTGTAAAAATGATAATAGTCCCTTCATATTTATTTGTCTATTATATTTAGTAATATATGCTTATTTTTACTTGTTTAAACTGAAAATTCAAGAAATAATGAGTAAAATGACTTATAATAATTAAAATAATATGATAAAATTATAATTCATTTATTGTTTCTTTAAGAATACGTCAAATACAATACTCACGTGGTTATAAATATCGCATTAAGAATAAGTAGGTAAGTCATTAATATTCGTATGACTTTTAATTGCATTTAAAGATAAATAGATAAGTCGTTGAGTATTATTTTCGTCTATTTTTAATTGTTATATTTTTTTTTTTGGTATTATTTGGCAATAGTTTATATTTTTAGAGTCAAATTAGAAAAATTTTTACTAACATTTTAAGATGTATTTTTTCATCATATAATATGCAAAAAGTTGCAGTTTATAGTACTTTTCATATAGTTTTAGAATATCTAATTTTTTTGTTTAAAATATAGAATTTACGTGATCTAATTTAACTTTAAAAATTAGTCAAATTGACTTTTGAAAAGCGCAACATGACAAATAATACCGGAACGTGATCTAATTTAACTTTGAAATTAAGTCAAATTGACTTTTGAAAAGCGCAACATGACAAACAATACCGGAACGTGATCTAATTTAACTTTGAAAATTAGTCAAATTGACTTTTGAAAAGCGCAACATGACAAACAATATCGGACGTAGGAAATATTTTTTTTAAGTCAAATAATAACAATTTTAACTAACGTTTTATTATGTATTTTCATCATATTGGTATACAAAAAATTGAAATTTATAAATTTTTTTATAATTTTTGAATATTTAATTTTTTATTTAAATATCAAATTTAATTTAACTTTAAAATTAATTTACTTTACGTTCGAGAAAGATTAAAAAATGGACAAAAATGAGCACTAAATATTAAAAGTGTATTTTTTTAGGGACTAGCAAAAAAAGAGTGAGATATTTCAATGGAGACAATATTCATTGTGATTTCTTTGAAGTTTGTGCAGCTTGTTTGGATGATTATTTGATGATATATTTTATTTTTATCACGTTTTAGTTTAAATATAATAATTTTTAATTTATTTTAAATTTTCTTGTATAGTTAATTTCATTATTAGATATGGATAATAAGTCATATTTTGCATAATGATTCATTTATTGTGTAGTGTTGTCATTTTTACATTTTATTTTATCTTTTATCATAATTATAACTTGTATCTTATTTTTTGTATTTATCCTTTTAAATTATTAATATGCTATATTATATAACTATAAAGGAATGATGAATCTCGACTAAATCTAAATTATTGCTGAAGAGTTTCATATCAAGATAAATTATATCAAGAAGACCCAAATACGAGGAGTCTTATTAAAAATGAAAAAGTATTTACTGTTCAACGCGATACTATATAATACCATATATATATATATTAGCCAAGAATATGTAACATGCAAAAGATTTATCATCTTCATTTCACCATTTTCAGTCATTGAGTATCCCTTCATTCAGATCTCAATATGGCTATTGCAGCAGCAGCTGTAATCGTCCCTATGGGCATCATATTCTTCATCTCTGGCCTCTTCATCAATCTCATACAGGTATACCTTCAAAACCCTCACTTGGGTTTTTTTCCCCTTTTCTTGTTTTGCTTCTTTTTTGTGTGTGAATTTTTGGAAGTTTTGCATGATTTTTCTTATGGGGTTTCTCAATTTCAAGTAAAAATGAAGTCTTTTGCTTATTTATCTATGATTAGTTAAGTTTTATGGTAAATGTAGTACAGAATTAGCTCTGTTTGTAAGTTTATTTTGCTATTTTGTTGAATGAAACATTGGTGAAATGGATTTTGATATGGTGTTGAATTCCAGGCTGCTTGCTTCGTCTTAATAAGGCCATTTTCGAAGAACATATACAGGAGGATTAATAGAATTTTTGCAGAACTTTTATGGCTGGAGCTTGTTTGGTTAGTTGATTGGCGGGCTGGTGTCGAGGTAATTCGTTTTGGATATTATATATGTTTATGTTATTTCGATATGTTTATCAGTGAGTTCATTTGTTAATATGCACAATAACAACATACATTATGTAATTCCACAATGGGGCTTGGGGAGGATAGAATGTACACAGACGTTATCCATATCTTTGTGGTGTAGAGGAGCTGTTTCCGAATGTAAATGTAAAAAGTTACAGTCTTGGCATGTAAACCAATTGCCCAAATAACTAGAAGCTTCGTTCTTTAACATTATTGGCCTGTCCTACTGGATTTTTACTCATTGTGTAGCATTTGATATGAAAGTTATAGTGAAATTTGATATTACAAATCAAGAACCTTTACTAGATGGGAATGAGGACTTGAATTATGGATAAGGATTTGCTAAGATAGTTTCTTTTTCTGTTCCATGCTGCTATGATGATTATTTTCTCAATAATTCGCGATCCCAAAAAAGTATAGGAGAACAACAAGAGATATTAAAATTGAAGCTAAGCAAGCATGACAGTGTTGTGAAGGTTACCAATATGCAGGTAACTAACTATGTACGATAGATCCATAATTTAATCTCATTGATATATTTGTGTGCACTGCCATTAGATTCATTATGTTCCTTGCATTGTGGCTGTTTCCATGTTCTTAATATTTTTTGAGGTTCTCGTTGCTTTCGTGTCACACTTAACCCTCTGTATTTATTTATCAAAACTCTGGGTTGATCTCCTGGGAAAATGGCAAAGGTTCAACTGATTTGAGATAAGATGGGGAATATCACATACTTTTGATTTGCTTTCTATCAGTTTCTTCTTATGTTTGCCACATGATACTTCTTTTCTCGTTGACGAGTTAATCTGGTTGCAGATTAAACTGTACATGGACCCAGAGACTTTTAGATTAATGGGTAAGTTGGATTCCATTTTCCATTTTCTACTCTACTGGTATTTTGCCAAGTTTCTTCAAGTAGTGCTTATTCTTGCTGTACTGGTTGATCTTTCCAGGTAAAGAACATGCCTTGCTGATAGCAAATCACAGAAGTGACATTGATTGGCTTGTTGGGTGGGTCTTAGCTCAGGTTTGGACAACTATAATCACTGTTCGGTAATCTATTATGTCAGAACCCTTGAGCAAACTATGCAAATGTATCCCTGTGATACTTTTATATCCAACTCCATTATACGTTTTTGTTATGGATTTTTAACTTGAAATTAGCTAGTAATTTTAGAGGAACTTTACTTTTATTGCTTGATGGAGATGTGGCCTTTCAGGAGATTACTAATAAATATTATCAATTGGCTTCTGTTTGTTGATTCTTGAATCCTTCAATTGCAGCGATCCAGTTGCCTTGGTAGCGCATTAGCTGTTATGAAGAAATCTTCAAAATTCCTTCCTGTAAGTTCTTTGAGTGTATCTTTTTCTTTCTTTTGATCAGTTAAGTGTTTGGAGTGAATGTTATATATATTTCCACTCTCCTTTTGACCGAAAGCTACTTGCTATCCATTTCTCTCTAAATCTTAGTGTAGAACAGTGCTCAGTTCCCATATCATCCTGCAATTGTTTTGTGATTCTGGAAGAGTAATGGCTTTGTTGTGTTTTTGGAGTTCTTTAAGTTCATGTGCATAAAATGGAGTAAGAAAATCGCTTACAACAACAACAAAATACCCTGTGTAATCTCACAAAGTGGGGTCTCAGGATGGTACGGTGTATATAGAACTTACCCTGCCTTGAGGGTATCCGCATTTATTTGAATATGGTGGTATATTGTAAACAGGAAGTTAGCACTTTTCTCTTGTTTTGGTTTGTGACCGCTCCTAAACACTTTTTAACTATTTTTCTTTTACTCAGTCTCTTTACTAAGGTCACCAATCTTATTCATTATGCAGGTACTTGGTTGGTCAATGTGGTTTTCCGAGTACCTATTCCTTGAAAGAAGCTGGGCCAAGGATGAAAACACGATAAAGGTATAGTTAAGCCCGATCGATTTAGTCATTCGTTGCACAGTTAAACATACTTGAGCATCTTTGTATCCAAATACTTTCAATACTACAAAATGCATAACTAGATTTACATTTCTCTATAGTTTGGCTTGTTGATGAGTGTCCAGGATCTGTTGTCTTTGTTGATTTATAACTAATTGTAATTTGACACTTACGGGGTCAAATTTGCAGTCAGGTCTTCAACGACTACGAGATTACCCTCAACCTTTCTGGCTGGCACTTTTCGTTGAAGGCACTCGCTTTACACAGGCCAAGCTTTTGGCTGCTCAAGAATATGCAACCTCAGCAGGGCTACCTGTTCCGAAAAATGTGTTAATTCCTCGTACCAAGGTGAGCACCAAACGTTACCTTCTTTTCCCAACTAAATCATATTTGAAGTAGAGTTTGTATATTGTATCATTACTAGGCTGATGCTTACACAAATCATCAAGAGATTCTCTTTAAGTTTGTAATGGATCCTAAAGTTGGTAGTGTTGTCACATATTGCCTTGCTAGCTATTATGAGATTGTGTTAAAGAAAACAAATGTTTATTTATTTGGTAATTTCAGGGATTTGTCGCAGCAGTCAGTCATATGCGCTCATTTGTTCCAGCTATTTATGATGTTACATTTGCCATGCCTAAAAGCTCACCAGCGCCAACAATGTTGCGTATCTTCAAGGGTCAATCTTCTGTGGTAATCAAAACTATCAATAACTTGGAATTCTGGTATCATATCAAACAATCCGCAAGTCATTTATTGCTTCAGTATAACAAGTTATAACTGTGTTGGCACTATGTTAATCTGAATGAGTCTGTTCATTCATTGTTAATTAATCGACGACTTGATTGTTAGTTTCATGCTTATGAGTTGGGGAACGATTAGGACGTAAGTATAGGCTCATTAAGATAGCAAGAGGAAAGGTGTTATGTTTAGTTTCAATGTTTTATTTGTTATGGTGCAGGTTCATGTGCACATCAAACGCCATGAGATGAAAGATCTACCAGAAAATGATGAAGCCACTGCTCAATGGTGTAGAGATATCTTTCTAGCAAAGGTTACCTCTCTTTCATGTTGAATCTACATAGGAAACGTCTACTGTATCTCGAGAACCTAGTGTTTAGATGGACATTATATAAACCGTTTCTCGTTTAATCTTGTCACCAGGACAAACTGCTGGACAAACATATTGCTGAAGACACCTTCGGAGAACAACAGCTGCAGAATGTTGGCCGCCCAGTGAAATCCTTCCTGGTAAGAAACATGCTAGCTAAGCTAGATAAATCCTTCCTACATCTCTTTCTTTCTTGTGACAATCAAGAAATCTCGAGGGTTGGTGCACGATTTGAAACTTGGTGGATATTAGGTTTCCCTATCTATCTTCTCTACTTAAACGTGTACCTAACTCACACATCACACCAGAGGCAGATGTTTGAATACCGACACCAGGTTGATCTGCACCCAGTACATTCATTCAACGCAGATCACAAAACAGTAGATATGGACCATAACTTCAAATATCAAAACTCATACAACTTAAATCCTGGATCCGCCTCTGCTTCATGACAGGCACCTAACCTAATCCACACATCATATTTTGACGCTCTTATCGCTAGACCACATTTAACTTCTTTTATTTCTCCAGCAAACTAATTTGATCTTTTCCAAAATAACAGGTTATTGCATCTTGGGCATGTATTGTCTTATTTGGTGCTATAAAATTCATACACTCAACAGCATTACTGTCTTCATGGAAGGGTGTTGCAATTTCAGCTGCACTGTTGGCTGTTGTTACACTACTTATGCAAATCTTGATTAGATTTTCTCAGTCAGAACGCTCAACACAAGCCAAGCCAAGTACTGTTAATCAGCATTCAACAAATGGACAACAAAAACAACACTAACACACATTTCTTCACATCTGAAACAGAGATTACACCTGCAAATTTATAGCATTTTAGTCCTTCATCAGAAACAGATTATGCAGAGCAAGTTACACGTTCCATTTCAAATAGTTAAAAGGGTAAATCTATCGTAATATTAGCCTTATGCATGTAGTTTCTTACTTTTGATATTTATAGTCTATTCTGTTTCAGTTACAGCGTTAATTTTTTTGTTACTATACTCTATACTGTTTTCCTTAATAATAATAATAATAGACATGTTCTCTACTCTGTTGTGTTTCTTACTTCGATAACTATTTTGATTTGCTATACTCGTAAAATTTTTAACAGATAATTGATAAATAAGTTTATTTCAATTACAAAGAATGAAAATTTTATAGAATTAAATCAAGGAATAGTAATTAAATTCAAGCATGAAAGCATCTCAGAAATTCACAATCGTCTTCAAATTCAATGCTTCAACAAAGCGACGAGAGAGATGAGCAAAGACATTCCAATAACAGCACCAGAAACTGGCAAAGAGAATCCAGCTCCGGCATTCGGCGACGGAGCCGGTGACATTTCAGGCACTTGTGCAGAGACAGCGATGGCGGCGAAAATCACAGCGAGGACGAAAGTCATGAAGATGCTAACTTGCGCCATTTTCGATTAATCTAACAAAATACAGAATTAAGCTGAATCAGAGGAATTTTTTAATTGCTGTTGGAGATTTATGGAAGGAGTGAAGAGTATTTATAGGTAGTGAATCGAGGAAAATGAGGGCGGAGAAGCGGACACGTTGTTGAAAGAGTCCAACTCAGATCAGTGTTGGACGGCGGCGGACGGTGGTGCTAATGATTGGAGGAGATCGTGGGCGGTGGCTGATTAGGTTCTGTTTGGCACATGGTTGTTGACCTATTCATGTTCTATGCTGAATAATGTCATTGAGCCATTTGGTTCACTTAATAATTAATTATTTACACATAGTTAGGTGGGCGTGGTAATATGGTATATATTAAAATATGGTCAAATTCATTGGTGATTTTTTAAATTTGACATAAATTTTTACTTAGACGCCTCAATTAGGCGATGTTCATTTCAGACACCTCATGTAGGGTTCTGTTGTGTCATTTTGACATTTTTTGCTGACATGTCAAAGTGAATGTGATACACTCGATAATAGCGCGTGAAAGACTTAATTCAGTTGTTTTTTATTTTATTTTCTCTTCTTCTTTTCCATTTTTCAAGCCACCACCCCTTATCTTTTTTTCAAGCTTAAATTCCTTCAATGGAGGTCAAAAATTTTATTCAAATTCGTTTTTAAGTCATTTTCTTCTTCTTCATTGTATTACTTATCTGAATCTACCATCACCTCCCTCCATTTTTTGTCGGAAAAATGGATACCAACGCCCATATTTCATATTTATTCTCTCCTTTCTTCCTCTCCCTCTTTTCTTTCCAAAAAACAATACTAAAACAAAAGAAGATGAATAAATATGAAAAATAGTAAAGGAAAAAAATATTTTTTTTTGAAAAAGCACAAAAGAATTTTTGAGTGTAATGAAATAAGAGATTTTGTCAGAATAATATTTTAAATTATTTACGAAATTGATTTTGTAATTATTTTTAACTGAAAATAACACATGTAATTATTTAATTGATTGTTTGTCACGTCATCAACAAGTGTATTACACTCTCTTTTAGTAATTTGTTTATTGTCAGAAAAGTGTCAAAATGACACAACAGAACCCTAAATGAGGTGTCTAAAATGAATATCGCTAAATTGAGGTGTCTACGTGAAAATTGGTGCCAAGTTTAAGGGGTCAACGATGGGTTTGGTCATTGAAATATCATAAGATATTGATTTTTCTAGCTGATTTTGATATTACGATATTTGATGTGGTATATGATATAAATGTTCGGAAGTTAAAATTTTGACAATTCTATTTTGATTGAAATGTATTTGTATTATAATTGATTAACAAAAACAATTGTTTGTACTTCATTGTATGTGTGTGTGTGTGTGTATATATATATATATATATAATATAATGTGTTACTATGATACAATTGAGACCTTTTTTTAAGGAAAACTTTCATATATAGTCATTTAAAAATAATCTAATTACTCTTCATAGCTATAGTTTGATAATTACAATTCGTAGCTAAATGTTATATGGAGGAGAGAGACGAGTGAGACTGGAAGAGAGAGGGGGAAAAGAGCGAGAGAAAGGTGAAATGTATATGTATATTATACATATGTATTTGTATATATGACAAAAGAAATTCGGAGAGGGAGGAGAGAG
The DNA here is from genome assembly GCF_001406875.1 of Solanum pennellii. NCBI lineage: Eukaryota > Viridiplantae > Streptophyta > Magnoliopsida > Solanales > Solanaceae > Solanum > Solanum pennellii. Next base: position 77,516,511 of record NC_028646.1, on the reverse strand, counting down.
GCAAGCGAGAGAGGGCAGAGAGTGGGAGAGGTGAATTGTATATGTATAATTGCATATTATACATATGCATTTGTATATATGGCAAGCGAGATTAGGAGAGGGAGGAGAGAGGTGAATTATATGTATATAATTGTATATTATACATATGCATTTGTATATATGGCAAGCGAGATTGGGAGAGAGAGGGAAATGCGAGCGAGATTGAGAGAGGGAGGAGAGAGGCGAGCGAGATCCAGAGAGGGAGGAGAGAGGCGAGCAGAGAGGGCAGAGAGTGGGAGAGAAATAAATTGTATATGTATATAGGTTAAGTAATTGTATATTATACATATGCTTTTGTATATCATGATGAATTATACATATACAAACGTGACTAATTATACAAACCCGAAATCAGTCCCCGTAATTAATGTATAATGTTAGTCGCAAGTGATAATTATACCGAACTATAACTATGATGAGTAATCAAATAATATAAATTTGCTTACCGCGTAATTCTCTCTTTTTTTTTTTAAATTATCAAAATAATACACTATTATACGAGTATATATTAGTTGAAGTTAAGCATATTATGGTTACCAATTTACCATACCATAAAATACCGAAATCGAACTTCAATATACTAAACCATGCCGAATTAAAATACCGATACATGTTTTAAAAATTGAATATCAAAATTACGATATCCCAATTACGATATCCCGTATTTTATCATATCATACCCACCCCTAGGCATAATACATAGAAAAATATTCAAATTTGGCTTTTTACGGACAAGTAAACACAATCGACACACCGCTAAAATTGACATCAGATAACTGAAGTAGACTTTATTCATTTGAAACACTTTAATGCCCGCTATGTCATTTTGACATTGATGAGAACTATGAGATTATATAATCTGATATTTAACAACATACTGATTCAATATATAATCTGATTTCCATGTTTCCATCTACGCTAGTCATAGAATGTTGAAGTAGTGTACCAATTGGCAAAGACCTTAAAATTTGATTATTTACCTTCCATCTCTCTCGACGTGTCTATTAGCATCACACCTGTAAATTCTTCAGGATCATCGTCTTCACGATGTTAAATAGGGATGTAATCGAAGAGCTCATAAGGGGAATTACACATTTGGTTTCACAAACAAGTGACTGAAATAGGAGCACATAGCTGCACAAGAAGTGAAGAATCTAACAGCCGGGATGTCAAGGGAAGAAGCCACCCCAGCAGCCCATAATTGCTTGACACCATGTATTAACAAGTCTGGTTTTTGAGTTTCCAAGATGTTGAGCAGATTTGGTTTAGCCATTTAGAGAGCTTTTCGAAAGGCTGAATGGAGATGGAGTGGGAGGCCATTAATTGTATGATAGTGAAGGGGGAAGCTCTTGCAAGACTGGTAAATTGGAGTTCCACAAGATATAAAGAAGAACAACAGCTTTCTGGGATTCTTGTTCTGATGAAACTTAGGTTAATAGGTGAAGAACATAGGTCAACCAAGAAACCTCTATCCACGAGCTTTTTGGCTAGCTCGAGAAACGGAGAGATATGACCATACACCAGCCATGGAAACAAGAAAACCTTCTACTTAATAGATTCTGGACACATGATCGTGTATTCGTGCAGGAGCACATAGTGTGAGTTCTCAATGCTTACAAGGCTCAGATGAATATGGCAATAAATAGGATATAAGGCTGAGCTCTCAATGCTTACAAGTCATTATCTCTATAAGCATTACATTGTTTAATATGTCAGATAGTTTGTGAACTTGTCTCTAATGTTGCTATATTATATACATTGTTTAAAGTTTCTAATCTTCTTATTCCTCAAGAACACAAGTTGATCTAAAATAATGTTTCCTTTAAACTGCAAGAAACATTATAAGTTCTAGCTACAGGACTCCAATGAAACTTCCTTCGAGTTTCCCTAATTGGCGTTTAGTACCTACATTGAAGCTCGACTAATCTAGATAACTTCTTTACATACTCCTCTGTTCTATGTGTACCAATTACATGAAAATTAGCTTTGTTTTATCCTTCATGTTTCACCATGTAGCTGAGTTTTGCTCTAATTACCCAAAAGAACAGCTCAAAGCCTTGTTTTTCTTTAGTTTTCGCCTTTACAGGTTGTTAATTTCCAGATTATATAAACTATAAATGTACTTTTTTCAGGTATAATCACCTTCTTAAATAACAGAATAATCACTTGCAATAGAGCATGAAAAAAAACAAATGGAAATAAAGAACCAATTTTTATACTCGAAAACAAAATTTTATAATCAGAAAATATATACTGCCAATAGATCAATCTCAATACATACGGAAAACACCTAAATCCATAACAAAATCAATAAACACTGGTCTCACAACTGAAAAAAAAACACACAATCACCACTAAATCAAAATTCTAATGCCTGAAGATAGCAGCAACACATAGAATGAGAGAAGTTCCAACTAACACACTGGAAGTCGGCAAGGAGAAAGCCGCACCGGCGTCAGGTGCCGGGGCTGGAGCTAATCCTAATTCCTGAGCCGAAGTTTCAGTCATAGCTGAGAAAAGAGCAACGATGAATACAACGAAGAAAACGTTGATAATGCTAGATCGAGCCATTTGATAAACAGATTTAGTAGGAGAAAGTGACCGGAGATTGATCGGCGAATGAGTGTAGAAATGAAGAAAATTAGGGTTCAGATGTGTGGAAATGGATCTGAAGAGTTAGTGAATTTATAGAGGGGGGAAAGGAAACAGCTGGCGACAGAATATTGACAAGTGTAGTTTACCAAACGAAAGATATTAAACAGCTGGGGAATGTGAAAGCTGTAAAGTTCAGCATAACCTATTATTTGTTCACATTAACTGCTGCTAATCATTTTAGGCTCTCCATTATTTTGGAATCAAGACTCTTAATCATATTTTGGAACCTAAATAATTTAAATTTTCACTAGGTAAGACTTTATTAAAAGGTAAAGTATCTTTATAAGGATTTTTAATTAATTTAGATTCGTATTATGAGAAGCTCAGACTAGAATTTAAAATTAAATGTGAAAAAATCTTATTTCAATAATCGTCATAATATCTTTCCATTTTTGCCAGCCATTACACCTAAAAAGGTGAATTAGGCGGCCTAATAAACAATTTTCCCAAAAAGAACTTTAAATCATGATATACTTTTCCTAGAATTTGCGTTCCTTACTCATGTAATTAACTTGTCTATTTTTATTTGTGTTTAGTCAATGAATTAGTTCATCTGTCAACTGAATTAAGAGCTTAGTCTAAAAGTTAAAGTGTATGATGTTTTAAGCAAAGTAGATATACGATTAGCAATTATCTTTAGAGACTTGTATTCATTGCAGCAAAGAAGCAAAACCTAATACATAATGGCTAAGTACAAGAAAACACAGCATAAACAACATTTTGCAGCATGGTGTAGAGGTTTTGCATTATATAAAAATTTACTTTCGCTTAGATTGCCTTTTACCCTCCAGTCTTCTTCGAGCAGCTTCGAATTCTTCCTCACTTGGCTCTGTCGCTGATGGATCCCCACCGTATTTGCTAGCCAAAGATGAAAACATAGAATTCATTTTGCCCCTCCGTTCATTTTGTCGCTGAGAAATGATAGCAAACAAATCGTCTGGTTCTTTCTTTGATCTGCAACATTTCAATTTCTCCGATTACAATAATATAGCACTTTCAGAGTTTCAGTTAGTGATGCATTGTATGATATAAGATGACTCACTTTTGTCTACGTTTCAATGGGCTTGTAGGCGGTTTTGTTTCAGACACTTCCTTTGCCCATTTCTCATATGCTTTGGTTGACTTTATATCCCCTGTCAACGCAAAAATACAAGTGTCGATCACTTCCTAGTGAAGAAAGAAACAAAGTTTTACGAGGGAAGGCTTTGTGCAACCTCAATAACAACTATTGCTAAAGGAGAAAAGGGAACAGGAACTTAATGCAGAAAACAGTTGGCTAAACACGTTCAGATCAAACCGACACATCTATTCCATAACTGTAAGGGCATCATAGAGGACGAATTGTGATGTTTACGGATACTTAATATGATGGAAGTTAAACTCTACCTGCTGCTATAGCTTCATCCAGCATATCTTTGAAGCGATGTGAATCTAATTTGACATCAGAGCAAATCATGGAGCAAAAGAGCCTGCAGAAGATTCCATATTATGTGGCTACCTAGAAATCAAAGTATTAGAGAGGAAAGAGCATATTGCATCTCACTTTCAGCTCATACCTCTTCATTTTACCCTTATACTTCTTGTATAGATCAATCAAGTCTGTCCTCTCCGACTCAGATCCTCTATAATTAGCTTCAAACTTGTCAATATCCGCCTCGGTTATCTGAAAAAGACATGTAGGTTCCTCCAATGTTAAGAGTGTCTACTACTCAATTAATGAAGTGGAGTAATTAGTTAACTGTTACCTTTGGATGCATAGCTCGGAAAAACTCCTTCAAGTTATCAACGACATCTCCTGCCAAGTCCTGTTAAAAGGCAGATGACAATAAGAACCTTTTTTTCTAGATAGGTACCAGTTAGGTGAACCCAATTAGTATTTCAGCCAAAAAGACCATTCTATTATCTATTCTCGAATACATATTGAAAAGCTTGTTTACTATCGCTGCAATTTAAGAATCTCGATATATAAGAGTGATATTACAAAGAGTTAGACATCAGTTATACTTGTATACAAGCTAGATCAACATAAAATGACACCATACATGCATGTCTACTGTAACATTAACCTTGTTGTGCACAGTGTGAAAGACTAAACCTATGTGAAAAAGATATGCATAACACACACAGCCAAACATTATGTTTAATTCAAGGAAAGGGAGAGGAAGTTGATTTATTTCCCCAAGGGAAGATGGTCATCCTTACCCTTTGTTTGGTATACACCACAAAGGAAGTTAATCATGTCTCCTTACTCCTTCCGTTCCCTAACATGGAGGGGCCAAATAGCACTCCCCCTTTCTTTTACAATCCAGAAGAAATGAAGTCAAACAGCACAGGACTAATTCCTTTTGTTCACCCTCACTTGCCCCCTCCTTTTCACCTTGACAATAGTAGGTTGAGATAAAGAATTGGCTCGAATATTAGTTTCTAGAGAAAACTGTATGGTCAGATTTCAGCTCTACTTCTAGCAGAGTTGATACCCCCCAAACCCAGCTCAACAGTAATCTTCAGAAACCATTTCATGATAGAAACAACATTTTGGCTCACTGTCAAAACAATGAAACAACCTTTTTACTACTATGCACCATCATATGCAAAAGGCACAAGTAAGAAGTTCCAACATACTGAAGACACAAGAATTTCCAAAATGTCATCAAAGTTTGCAAAGATCACAGGAAGAAAAAAAGGAATCACAGCAATGACTCACAGCATCATCTACACTGCCAGTCTGATCATAAAGAGCTCGTTTCTCCTCATCTCCAAGAATTGATATCACCTTTTGCAACTGCTGAAATTTCTCTTTTGCTTCCTATAATGTAAATTTAAGATAGTTCATCTTCAAATTAGCTTATGTATACAACAACTAGGGCAAAACATACTCAATCATATAGCCATTTACCTCATCATCAGGATTCTTATCAGGATGAAGACGCAGAGCCAGCTTGTAATATGCCTTCTTTATTTCCTGCTGGGATGCTGTTGTTTCAACCCCAAGAATCTGCAAAGTAGATGCCTTGTTAGTATTGCATCTCTTCCTTGAACAAATTAAACCGCAAACTGCAGTAACTTAACACCAAAAAGAAAAGAGTGCACTTAGTCTGTGGAAACATCTCTGAAACCATTATTCCATGGGCTCTACTTGTGAAAGTTTATTTATATGAGTTCATTAGTAAGCATATCACATGTCTCAGTCAATTTAGAACTATTCTACAGTTATGCATGCCAGTATTTACATAGTATATATAGAGGGAATTTATCTTAGAATTCTCCAATCAAATCTGTTTCATATATATTTCTTTTTGCATACTGTAAAGCAATAGCAATTAATACCCCCCATATCCAACAAGACATCCAAAATTTGGCAGTTTGCACAAAAATCCACGTAAGGAGTCACTAGCCGGTGCAGCGGTGCTCAATCATTACAACAATGAACTCAATGATCTTTAAGGGAAAATGCAGCACTAAGACTTCACTAGTTGGCACTTCACATGCTTCAGATAGTTCAACATTCTTTGTACAGCTACAAAGAAATCAACTTGGCAGTATATATGCAAAATAAATACATGAATATACATATCTACAAAGGGAGTTTATCCTAAAGTTTTCCAGTCTAATTCGCATGATAGATTTTTCTTCTTGTATAGTTCTTTTATAAACTATATAAACCAAAGGATTTGCTTTTATGCTATTTGTACACTAATGTTATTCAATTAAACCCCCTTTCCACACACACTTAAGCTCCACCACTGAGTAAAGTTCATAAGAAATTTGAAGCGTTTTCACATCAAAAACATATTGATCAACTTGTTAGCCAATCTCATTCAATACAAGTACAAACACAACATTCTTCAGGGTCAAATAAAGAGGGCAAATTGGTACAGATCTTCAACATCGGGTTATATCAACTCAAAACACTACACTTACTTGGAAAACCCCAATCATGATAAATCTAGAATAAAATTGAAATACAGACATAAACCAAAATCATACACTAAGACAAACTTCATATCTGCTACATGCACATACAAACATATATATATATAATTTCAACTAAAATTACTAGATCCAACTCCATAAGGTTTAAAAAATCGCTTGAAATCATCAACTTCAGAAAGGAAAATTACAAGTACCTCATAAAGACTCTTTTCGCTAGAAGAAGATCCGTTCATATTCTCTTCATTTTCATTCATTTCAACGTCATCGGAATCGGCGTCTTCTTCAAAATTCTCCACCGGAACCCTAGCCTTCTTCTTTCCCTTTCCCATACGACAAATCTGAAGATACTTACACTACTTGAGCACGCAAAAGCAATCGACAATTCGCAATTTGAATGCAATTTTGCTAATTTACTTGCAAATCAGGCCTTTATAAAGGGGAAGGATTCCCGCCATTTGATCCTCAAGGCCTTCGAGTTCCCGCCAGGGTACACTAGAGATTTATGACGGTTAAGATCTTGGCCACGCGAGGTATAATACTTTAGAATCGTTCGATTAGTTTGAGTGTGAAATATTTTTCGGAGATATATTTGATGTTTAACAATATATATAACAATAACATATTTAGTATACGTGCGAGAACGAAATACTCCCTCCATTTCAGAATAAATAATCTATTTTTCCTCCGTTTTAGAATGAATGACCTATTTTGACTTGGCATGAAGTTTAAGAGTATAAAGAAGATTTTTGTATGTTGTTGGTGTTGTCCTAAATTAAATTTTAGGTTAAATGTATAAAATTGTTCTTTGATCTTGTCGTCTTTAAACATCTCATTTGATCTTATAGTCTTAAACATCTCATGTAAAAAGCTGATTTTAAAATATTACCAAAAAAGATTATTCTTTTTTAAACAGACTAAAATAGCAAGAATGTCATTATTTTTGAAATAAAAAGAATATTAATTCAAGAAGAATGATATATACATAATTACATTACTCCTATAAGTAAAAGATAAAAAGGTTATTTTGTAAATCTCATAAATTTGAAAATGAAAATATTGAAACAATAGTAATAACGAATAGAACAATAGACCAAAGCAAGAAATTAAATAACATATGCTAATAAGAACGACACTAAGCAAAGCAACACGTAACATAGAAATTGTGAAACCATTATTATAAAAGAATGTTATGCAAATACAAAAATGATAAACTAAACAAACTTATCTGCATACTATTTTTCTAATCATATTTTTTGTCCGTATGTGATGATATTCTCCATTAGTTGAAGGAATAACACGTATTGTATTGTCTAATCACCGCTCTTCAATATTATTTCTTCCGCTTATCACTTCTTCTGCGTAACTCCATTCTCATCAATCTCTCATATTTTTGACTAAAATATTTGCATATTTTTTTTATATATTTAATTCTGCTTTTTTCGTCTTATCTTTAAAATAACGATTATTTTTTTCAAATTTCAATCTCAAACACGGAAGACGTCATAGCTCAACCTATTTTAGTTTAATAATATTGTTTACTTAAATAAATTTATTTGATACAACTCGTTAATGACACGGCTAGTGACATTTACTCGACATATATTTATTCCACCATATTTTATTTAATTCATAACATAATTGAAAACCAGTCAAAGAAATTATTAGCCTTAAAATAAGGAAAAGAAAAAAGAGTACACAAAACATATTAAATTATGACAATAAATTTACTATCGAGATTAATTTAATACATGAGGATTTCGTAAGGAAAAAGAAATGGCAAAACGGTAAATTACAAGTTCGGTAAGGGTAGGTGAAGAAAAGAAGGCGTGCAAACTCCCAAAAGCGTTTGTTTGATTTGAAAGTAATTACCATTCCTAAATTATAATTAAATAAAAGAATTTCTTAAAAAAGAAAGTTAATAATTAAATTTAACCAATAATAGATAAACGTATAATTCTCGACTTGATTTCAGCTAACAATTATAATTTTTAACTTTTGATACATATAAATAAACATTTAAATTTATATAAAATTCAATAAATTGATAAATTTATTCTATTTGATATGTTACATGATAATTTTATATTTTACATGTATTCAGTTTAAGTGCTTAGTTATATACGGAGATACGTATTCATGTATTATGTATAAATTTAAATATAAATAAACGAAACGAAAATAATTTTCTTCATTTTTTACAATTCAATCCTTCTCCTTTCTCTTTCTTCCTCTCTTTTCAGGTCTCTCTCTAATTTTTCTCAATTTCGCCCTCTTTTCTTCGCCTCTCGATTCTTCGATTCAGGTATACCAGAAATTTTTGGTTCTTTTTTGTTTACATCGTAATATTTGATGTTAATTTTATGTTTTTTGCGATTTTTTTTTGAATTTTTTGGTTAATCTGGGGATTCTAGGACCTTTTTTTTATGGGTTTCGAATTCGTGACTGAAGATCGGGGGAAAATTTTTGATTTGATTGGTTGGGTTGAGTTATTTGATGATTTTTTTTGTAGGGTTTGTTTGAATTTTCCGAAAGAAGGGAAAATTGAGCATGTATATATGTGTTAAAAAAAAAAGTTCTTTTGGGGTGCTTTGTTAGATTTAGATTGTTTTGGTTCTTAATTTTGTATGGTATAGATGTTATTTGTATAAAGTTTTGATTTTTAGGAATATTGCTTTATAACCCAAGTGGGGGATTTGCTGATTTTGTGTTTCTAGATGAGAATTTGTTGTATCTTTGTTGATGGTGAAGTCTTGTTGGTATCTGAATCATCTGAGCGAACTGTATATGTTCTGTGCTAAGTTGTGGTTGATATGTTCTTATTTTGGCTCTTTTGGTACATGAATCAATCAACAATGCCTCAATCCCAATTCCAAATCTAGTTGGTGTCAGCTATGTGAATCGTTAGTAGTCGTTACAGGATTTGTTGCAGTTTAACTATAGTAACGCTATGTCCAACCTGATCATCAACGCACTGCAATCCTCTCCCTTTATGCTAAACTTATATAGACAAAGTTGTTGTTTTTCTGTCCGTCGTCTTAATTAAACGATGTAGAAGGAATATGGAGACAGAAACATGTGCATCTAGCTTTTGGGATGTTGCTTTGGTGGTTGTTAGAAGTGACAGTCTTTTCTGCCATATACTATACCCTCCTCAAACCTCACCTTTTTGATTTCTATGTTGTTGTGCTATCGTTTACTGAATTATGAAGTTTCAGTTTCTTAACAGGAGCTCTAGTTTAAGAAACTTTGATTTTTTGAGTCTGTTTGTGAGGGTGATGGTTGGTGATGTTACATAAATACCATTCGCTTCGAGATGATCGTATGTTGATCCAGGTTATAGAGCATATGCTGAGAAGTATTAAACAATTTAGCAACATAAAGGAGTGCCCTGATTTTGGATAATCATTCAAACAAAAGCTGTCATGGCATCTCTAAAATCTATCTGTTCATTCAGTTCTGAAAAGAAATTGATTGAGCAAGTTCATGCTGTATGCGATAAGTAGCACGCAAAAGAAAAATATTCTTTACTGTTGTATTTGTGTAGATAATCAAGTTTATTGGTCATGCTCCTTTCAATGGCTACCTTGATTGTTGAATTCCATGTTAAATGATTTATAATAAGTGATATGGCGTAATGACAATGACTGAAGTGCAAGTCTTTGATTACCACAAGCTTAGAGTGATGTCTTCTTGTCGGTCTTTACCACTTCCTTGTGTTTTCGTGACAGCAAACAATGTTTGATCATTTCGATGTTCATTAGTTGAGGAGGAACCTCTGTGTTCTTTTTGTTATGATGATGGAAAAATTGTGTAATGAAATTATGGTGTGGCAAGTGACAGGTTAACTGCTGCACAAAATGGAGTCTTCCAAAGAAACAGGCTGCCAAGCTCCCGAAGGTCCGATCCTTTGCATCAACAACTGCGGGTTCTTTGGTAGTGCAGCCACTATGAATATGTGTTCCAAGTGTCACAAGGACATGATACTGAAGCAGGAACAAGCTAAATTTGCAGCAACATCAATTGAAAACATTGTAAATGGAAACTCAAGCAGCAATGGCAAAGAGGCTATTGCGACTGGTGCAATCAATGTTCAACCGGGATCAGCAGACTTAAAGGTTATCTCTACAGAAGCATCTTCTGATTTATCCTCAGGTCCAAGTTCAGAGGTGAAGCCAAAAGAGGGCCCAACTAGGTGCACTACTTGCCGCAAGCGTGTTGGCTTGACAGGATTCAATTGCAAGTGTGGGAATCTTTTCTGTGCGGCTCACCGTTATTCTGACAAGCACGAGTGCCCATTTGACTATAAGAATGCTGGACGGGATGCTATTGCTAAAGCAAATCCTGTTGTTGTAGCAGAAAAGCTAAACAAGATCTAGGAAGCATCTATTCAATGTCTTATATGAACTGAAGTATGATGTTCTTGCTTTAAAATCTGTTGGGTCTTCCTTTAAGTTGGCCTTTTCGTCGTATAAGGTGTCCCTTAGATTTCGATGGTATAAGTGATGAAACTGGGGCACATTCATTCTATCTCCAGTTTGTAAGTTGTTATTTATGCTGGCTTGGTGGATATCATCTTTGGACTTGTCGTCCTTGTTCTTTCTCAATCTTTCTTTTGACTATCCATTGATAACGTTAAAAAAAAGGAAGAACAAAATGTCATGTTTACTGGTTTCATGTTCATTCATCGTTTGTCAACTTGCTTGTGTTATCTGATACCATATGTTATATTATCAATTCATTCACTCAGAGGCTATTTTGTTATAGATGTTATGAGTTGGAGGCATTAGTTACAGCTAGGGGTACTGCTTGGATTTTTCGAAAATGATAGACAGGTTTGTCGTAAGATAAGCATTTTTAGAGGATCAGACACGGGTGGGTGTTTTGGTTTTGTTGCAAGAGAGTAGCAAGTGATATTTATATGCACGATTTTGTCTCATAGATTTGCAGCACCACTGTAGTGCCACAACTCATCACAAGTTCAAATATTGCACTAAACAAAAACTTGATATTTAAGTGGAGAAGGATAAAAGGGCGGATTATCAATTCGAATCTCTCTCCCTGAAAGTAAAGCCTTCTCAATTTTCCAATGTTCTTCTTTTTATTTGCTTCTCAAGTTCTCTCACAATTACAGCACAAGGAATTTCAGCAGAAGAGGCAAATAGCACGAAACCTTGCCTGCATAACAATGTGATAGTCACCACTAGTTTGTTCTTGTTTTACAACTACAAATCAATCAATCATCTCGCGTACCAAGTATCAGATTGAGTGACCCCATGTTCGTATACACAAATCTTTCTGCATACATATATATATATATGTTATATTATATAAATAGAATTAAGGGATACGCGTAATTTTCTCCCTCTCCAGCGGAGATCAAACTGGAGTTTCCCCTTGCTGTTTGATTAGAAGAAGGTGAAACCCAAAATCTGAATTCTTGATAACTCTCTTCTCTGGCACCGGCTGCTATCAACTAATATGTCCGATATATATACAGCTAATCACTAGTAAAAGACTTGCTTCTTCTTTCATAGCTCCATTTTCAGCTGATTTGGATGTAAAGATGCTGCAAAGAATTTGAAATATAACGATTAGCTTTGAAGCTCATTTTGACTCGTGCTGCATCCCATATCAGTTTTCTTTACTAAACTCTTTCTGTTCCAGTTTTAAGTTTAGAGAAATTATCAAAACGGAGGCCATTAAGTTGGGATTTACCTGAATTTGCTGAGGAATCATATGTCAACAGCGAGTTCTCTGGAGTAACAAAGCTAGAATTGTCTTCTAACCTTCCCCAGGCAGGCTGATGGAACCCTTCAAAATGCCATAGATGTTGATATTGGTTTCTGTTTCCGCTGCTTTGTCCCTCAGCCCAGATAGGCGGCACAACCATGTCTTGTAAGTTACTCTCCACATGGGAACCACTCCGCTAATTTTCAAAAAGAAAGTTGAAATTCTTAAGGAAATGATCAGAAGTTTTGAACATCATGAAGATTATCTCATACATGTTTAGACATTATAAGCAATTAATTACTCACTCTAAAGCTAGTCATGTAATAACTAGAAACAAAGCCTCAAAAGCGTCGCCTTGAGATCTTTGAACTATCACAATCCAACACACAAAGCTGGCATTATTTGTAATTTAATTGGAGTGAAACATGATAATGTACAAAAGTTGTCGTTTCCAGTGTTCTAGATGTCATGACGTGAGAAGTTGAAACTTGCAGAAATGTTGAGAGTAAAAGTATAAATATGGCCAATTCTCCTGAGGTTGTATTAAATAAAGGACCCACTCAGAGAGGTAACTTTAGAGGGTAACAACATTGTGGTATGGTCACAACTCACAAGGCAACTTTCAGGTGACCACATATCAGAAAGGACAGTTGAAAGTGTAAATCTGCATAGTAATGCAGACAATTATGGTGGTCCACCATTGACCCTACTCTGGCATTTTTGTTAGTCAAGAGGCGCATATTTCAAAATATTATGCGGGGATCAAGAAAAATTACAGCGAGTAATTATACAACACTGTTATTGTGAAATCTCATCTTTTAGGTGGTCTTATAAGCTGACATTGAAGATAAACAGATGGGCTGTCATCCCAGAGGATACAAAGCTAACGAAATAATCATAAAACACAGCATTCATTTGAGGAAATAGGATGAAGAGAAGTCATAAAACACAGCATCATTTGAGTAAGCTCACAATAATAATGAAGTTGACAAGCAATGGAACTTACTTCTGCTGCAAAAAGACTGTCGAGGTTGAAATCAACTCTCGGGTTAGCCGCAGCAAGTCTCATTGATAAGAACTACAACCAAAACAGCTCTCAATCAGGAAAACGATCAAGCAAACCAAATAAAGCATCTATATTACCAAGTGAGAGAGGAAAAGTTACTTTCTAGAAGGTCATGAAGGTTCATATGTGGGATTCCCACTGGTCTGTATCTTTTGCCTACATTCTCAAAATAATGTCAAAAGATGCAGGAGGTGCAAATGTATTCGTCTGTGTAAGGACTGAACATGCTAAGCCACTACATGCAGGCTCCCACACCCCAATATCATTTTTGAATATTAAGCAAGATCGCTGAAATTTTTATTGACTTCCTATATATGTTTAAGTGCACCCTGACATATTCAGACTATGATTGTGTTTCCTCAATCAGGCCGAGTCGCTCCTCAGATATGAGTTCACTATGATTGTGTTTCCTCAATCAGGCAGAGTCGCTACTCAGATATGAGTTCATCGATTCTCCTTTTCCTTATGACTGTATGCTAACAAGAGAGTTGATGAAAAATTAAAGAACTGCTGTATATTAACCATGCCCCTACCTCAGGTAGTCGATATTAAAAGTTTTCTTCTCTCTTGTTTATAGCTTAAGCAAACTACTGCAAGAATTGAGGAGTGTCGGGTCAAGGCACTTAACCTGCATAGGGGGCTCTCAGTTTTGGAAGAAGTGACTATTTAGAGATGAGAGAGATTGTTGTAGTGGAGTGAGATCTGGATACATCATATTTTCATTTACACCTAAAATATCATAATCAAAATAGTCTTCTGTAGATTTAGCACTAATACATCAGATGCAAGGATTTCCGAGATCTGACCTCCACTTGGCGCTGTAGGGACTGTACATGGTTGATGATCTCATCCAACACCATTGCAGTACCTGAAATCTGCAAATACAGTCCAAACTTTAGAACGTGCTTAAAATTTTTGGTTAAGTTCAATGTTGAGAATTCACTAATTGTAAGATCTTCAGAGTTACCCACTAATTAATCACCATATATTTCTGCTTAGCCTCATAATAGCCAGTGTATGTTAAACCACAGCACAACAAATTAAAACAGAATCGAAATACACATCCTTCTAAATCTTCTGTGGACTGTGTATAGATAAATTAGAAGTAATCCTGATAAGCAATCATGTCATAGATGTATGGATTATGAACCACCTGGTAAGTGCCCTCGTCAGCCAAGAAAGGAAGTTCACAGCAAAATAACTCCAGGGGAATAAGTGAGCAAAATAGTCTCTCTTTTTTTTTTTCCTTTCTATTAATCTTTCTCCTTAAACCAAAATCCTTTTTCATAAATCACCACCTAAAATGCTCCAAACCACTGGTTCCTTATTCAAATAATGGCTCCCCAACATAACAAACACAATTAAAAAATTTAAGATGGAACTAACCATTTCAAAAGAACCTATTGTTCAAGGGATCAAACTCTTACATATATCATTTAAGAGTTATCAAATTGGTCAAGTCACAAGTGGCTGGGTTAGTAGCCTCTTTATATATACTCCAATAATCCTAAGTCGAGCAACCGTTTGGGCTTGAGCCTTTGAGGTAAGCAAAAATTTCTTTTTCTCAACATACATATGCATTTTCTTTTCGCCATGGTTCCTTTTTGTTGATAATTTTTCTTTTTGCTATGATCAAGTGTGTGTGGACTCTGGCCTTTCGCATTCTACTTCTAAATTGAACTAGCATTAGCTTTTGGGTTTAGTTTAGGTCAGATATCTGTTTTCTCAACATAAATCCAAAAAAATTATCTGACGGTTGAAACAGACATACTAACCCCTAGAAAAAAATTAATTATCGTGGCGTGTATCGCCTCAACTAATTTCACGAGATATGTGCTTACTTCCACCAACACAAGTATCGATAATATATATGAAGAAATTACCTAGTGTATTAGCCTTTCCCCGAGGTTTGAACTTGAAATCACATGGTTCTTGACTCATTTTATAGACCACTATGTCACACCCTAGGACGCAATTCTGTTCTAATAACACATCCGCTCCCCAAAATTATTCTAAGAAAAGTAGAACTTAGAAAGTAACAGTTTTTCTTTATAAAAAGGAGTTGCAACACCTTTGTGGAAATGACACAAAGTACTCCATCCATTTCCATTTGTTTATCTTAATTTACTTTTAATTCATTTTAAAAAAGGAAGTCTTTTTTTCACGAATCTTGATTTCTAATCATTCACGTGACATGTTTAAACACCACAAAATGCAAAAGTAATCTTTACTTTCTTAAAACTTGGTATCACCTCAAAAGTTATTACCCATCAAATGCAAGGCAATAAAGCTGAAACAACAGTAAAATTGTTCGCCACTTTTCTTGGTGCCAAACCCACCACCTTTTTTCATTAAGAAAAAGGTGAAAATGACTGATTTTGCACCAATAAAGCTAATCAATAATGCAATGAAAGCAATCACAATAAAGATATTTTTCCCCATTAAGTACTAATTAACAATCAGTACAACATATTAAACAATTATTAATGATTAATTAATACTGATAAAAGTTACAGCTTACCTTGTTACATCCTGGGACCAGTTCTTGTAGTAGCTTCATCCTAGCATTAATCTTCTCTCTCCTTGCCTACATATATATATAATCAAGATAATTAAAAGCTTAATTATATGTAATTACTAATTACCATGTTTAGCAAAACATTATAAGCTCTTAATCTTACTCTTTCTGCTAAACTATGGCTATCAGTGGCTTGGCCTCGACGCGCTCGGACGTGAACATATGGTAGCTTCTCGCCGCCGTCTTCTGAGGTATCGTTAGCTGATTTTTTCCCCTTTTTAGAAGTTTCTTTTACCTGAATTTCACATAAATTGTTCATACAACTGAAATTAGTATCATTCATCGGAAAATTATACTATTTATACATAGTTAACACTATTCTTTAGGCCTTCGGCTAGTTCATGTGTTTACTTTACTACCAGAGAAAATGAAAATTCTGGCTTCGTCATGGGGTGTTGAAATTACCTTTTTCTCGCGTTCCTTTCTCTTTGTTGATTTCTGATTGACTAGTGGATTGGAAGTTGCCGGAGATGAGTTGTGGTTACATTCGGAATCTAGGGGTTCTTGCTTGACGAACAGTGATTTCGACCCGGAATTCGAAAGGGTTGAATTGGACTCCGGGGAGTTGCCGGCGGCGGCGAAGACGGAGAACTTAGAAGCTCTATCGATCAAAGCGATATCTGAAGGAAAAATCGGAGGAGGAGGAGGATAACGATAGTGAGGTTCACTGATAGCAAGTTTATCTGATGCTATTTTGTCAGTTTCCGGTGACTGAACCAAAAGCTCCACCGCTTGATTCGGCGGAAGCCCAAGTAAAGCAGTGAAAGAACTTCCACCTTCCGACGTAACAGACAAAATTTCCTCACCAAATTGATGAAACCCATCTCCAATTTCTCCCATTCTAGCTCCGCAATTCTCGGATCTAGCTCCTCCTGCTTCAATCGACTCTATCAGATTATCCATTTCACAGAAAAACCAAACCAAGCCCAACTTTGATACAACACAGCTAACCCAATTCCAGAATGAGACTCAACAAGACAACCCCAAGCTCAATTTCTACAGTTTCTCGAATTTCGTTAATGCTGCAAACTCCAACTGAAACTTTTAAACAAACCCCACAATTTAATCAGAGATTACTCCACAGTAACCCCACCAATGAGGTTCAAAACACTAAACAAAAAAGAGAAAAAATGGAAGTATTTGAAGTGAAAAATGAAGCTTTCTATATACTTCCTTCTCTTTTCTTCTTCTTTTTAGGAATTTTGCAGAGTTAATTGTTTCTAATATGGAGTTTTTATTAAGAGCTTCAATGGCGGTCTTCTCTGCAACTCTGTGTACTACTGTAGTCTTCCTTATCTTTGACTCTATAAAAAGGATTTGCCCTTTTTTCTGAGTAGCCGCTGCCTTAAAGCAATATTTGCTTTGGTTTTTGTGCACTTACCAAATTTTAAGGTACCAAATATAGCACAAAGTAAATACATAAAATATTTATAAACCTAACTCTAGGTGATATTTGGAGTACATATCTCAGCGTAATTTTATTAGTGAGGTTTGAAAAGAGTAAAATACGTGTAAATTTTACTCTTATTATATAGTAATTATAACATTATTATGTTTAGTAAAATTCTACTTATGAGTATTGTAAAGGATATAATATATATGAATTTTTTCATTTATCTCGTGAAGATAAAAAATTAATATTAAAAGACCCATAACATCTCGTTGAGATTGAAAAATTGTTCTTTTAGAATTCTCAATACAACAAATTCAGATAGAAGAAAACTGCGACGAAAATATAACAAACAAGAAAGTTTACTAAAAACAATAATAAATTAATAAGGTAATTGGTACAGAGTAGACAACATAATAGATAAAAGTTTAAATTTCCATATGTCATTGGATCATATATGAAGTATAAATATCTAGTATATTTTGAACTTTAATATGTCATATTGTAGTTTCACTTATCGAATCTTCATTATTGAAGTTATTTTGTGTTTTTTTTACCTTAGAAAGTGCTGGCAATTACTTTAAAATCACAAAAACAATCCAAAAATTTGATCATTTGAACTAATATTTTACAAGTCATTACGTAAACAATAAGATTTCGAGTAAAATCATTCAAATTCTACCACCATAAGACGTTGTGCAAAACAATGGATAAGGTTGATTTCATCTTAATCAGAGGTCTCAATACGGATTATTTTTTGTTATTATAATAGGGGCATAAATTATATTAGTAAATTTCAATGTAAATATCGAATATGAAATGAAATTGAAAAGAAAGAAGTAGTGAATCGGGTGGGCTTTATTGTGGGCTCATCGGATTCTTACCCAACCTGACAATGTTTTAATAACAGTCCATGACCCGTCTTTTTCTTTACATTTATGTGATTTTTCCCCCTTTCTTACTCCTATTTATTGTGTTCTGTTTATTGAATTTTTGTTATTTATGTTCTATGTTTTTAGTTGTATAATTAGATGAACTTGTTAAATTTTGAAACATATGTTTCATTATTCCATAAATTGAATGGAAATAATATTTTTACGAGTTTGGAGCCTAATGGTATAAAATGTTATCAAAAATTTTAAAATGGTATATAAATTTTAAATTTTGTTCGCCGGAAAAAGCAAAATCGCTGCAACACCAGCGATTTGCTAAATTTAATGATTTTTTTTAAAAAAATGTTTTTAAAATGAAATCGCTATCATGACAACGATTTACAGTATAATATTTTTTTTTAATAATTTTTTAATAAATCGCTGCCTAGCCGCGTTTTATCTTAATTTTTTTTTAATTATTTATTAGAAATTTAAAAAAAAAAACAAAAAGCAAATCGCTGGCTAGGCAGCGTTTGTTTACCAAATTTTCTTAAATTATTTTTTAAACTTAAATCGCTGCAAAGGCAGCGACTTAAGTCGAATTTCTTTTTCTTTAAATTAATCGCTGCTGCTGCAGCGATTTAGCTTCTTTTTTTAAAAAAATTCAATTAAATCGCTATCAGTGCAGCGATATTCGTAATTTTTTATTTTTTTTAATTTTTATTTAAAAATTGTTAAAAAAAATAATCCTCCGTATTTTTGTGTAGTAAAATCGCTGCTCTACTAGGAATTTTGCCGTTTTGATTAAATTTAAAATATATACATTGTTTTAAAATTTTTATTAATATTTTATACCTATTAGGCTCCGCACTCATATTCTTACTAGGAATATCTTTGAGATTATTAAGTGTTTTTGCGTTGTTCGTTATTTGAAAGAAGATACCTAATCTCATATAAGGAACATAAAGATCAATTTTTGTAATTTATTATATATACACTTTTTTTTAATACTTATGAGGTAAAATAAATACATATTAAATGAAAAGTAGCTAGGAAGAAGTGGAACAACGGAAAGTTGTTTGAAATTAACATATATATATATATATATATATATATATAATAATCTTAATCGTGTATAAATAGTAATATTTTCCGTTGAAGACGGTTGAGATGAACCCCCTAACTCTATGCTGGCTCCGCCCGCACACACCAGAGTACGATAATCAACCGACTTGCACGAGATTGTGCTGAGGAGGACAGGAGAGAGATGCGGGGAGGCGGACCCAAGCACCCCACCGGTGCGGCTCTCTAGCGTTTAAATATGTTCACGAGTCATTCTGCTTTGTAGGTTTTGACAATGATCCTTCTGCAAGTTCATCTACGAATCTTGTTTCGACTTCTTCTTCCTCTAAAGGTCACTTGTTCATGAATTGCCATAAATAGACTTAACTCTTGCTGCAAAATAGTTATGTAAGTTATTATGGCACCTTTTAATAGCATATGAATTAACTAGCAATTGGACCAAAAATGAAATAAAGGAATAAAGTTTTTGGGCATTTGGGGATCTTCTACACGCAATCGCAAATTGAAGGGTGAGATTTTGTCAGAACAAAAGTTAAAGGGTTGTCCAGGCAATTTTGGAAATAAAACTTTCAATTCTTAAAAACTGATTAATTAGCGCTAATAATGGGCTAACTTATAATTAATTTGGATTAGATACAAGATAACAGGCTATTTGAAGTTTGAGATAATTATATATTGACGATAAGGTAGCTCACTGAGTTATGAAATATGTTAATTATATCTTAATTAGAATTATGAATAACAAAGTTAGTCGAAAAAAATATAACACGTCTAATAAGTTCGAAATTGTACAAGTAGGGATTGTACATATTTCATAGCTGGTCAATACGCGCACAACTCAAGTCATCCAAACTAAAGGTTGAAATGGTTTTATTATTATTTTATATAAATTGAACTATCTTACGACGTTTTAAATCAAGCTCGATTTCTTGTTCAGAGTGATCAAGCTTTCTTCTGCCTTTGCACTCGAAAGCCAACTTCTATCTGGCCAGAGTAAACCTTTGCATCCCTCTGTTGGCCTACGCCCCATAGAAACTATCTAAGACTGTCCCTCAATCTCTTGGCCCGTAGGTCCTGACACAAGGTTCGAATTCTAGCCCTACCAAAGTGGTATCTCACTGATGACTTAGGCTCCTCCGGAAGGAGGCTTTTGTCGAGTTCCACCTAAGCTGCGGAGGAAATCCACAAAGCCAAAAAAACTTCCTTAGTTTGGTTAAAATAAGTCATTTTAACTCGTTTAAATTCTGACCAACATGCAAACGAACGACAAACTCTTTGTATTTATAAAATTAGTGAAATGTCATCCAAAGGTGCATTCCCCTATTTATACGACTTATTACCAATTAGGCAGGGTACAAAGTGTTCCATTCTACTTATTGCGTTAGAGTTATATATATTCATAAAAACTGTGTAGAATAGAGACATTTAATAGCAATTCATGCACTTCTTGAAATTTTCATGAATTATTATCCTAGTGGTCCAAGAATCAATTCTAGATTTTCTATTTCCACACAAATTGTGTGTTATTACTCCTTGCGTCCCATATTAATTATCTGTTAGTTTTTTTTCATTTCTCAAGATTCAATTACGAAAATTTTGATCAAATTTCAACATACATCAAATTCAAAAAGCGCGCAAAAAAGTCTCAAATTAACAGTATAGCGCTCTTTAACAAAGACGATTTCATCCCGAGATCTTTGTTTAAAGATATATACTTAATACTCTATCATAACCATGAAATTTAGCTTTCAAAACACGATCGTTCTTATAGATCTTAGTTAATCAAATTGACACTTAAAAAGGAAAAACGATATTTTTTGACATGAACAGAATAATACTCTCTTGCAAAATTAGAACTCCAAAAGAATACTTTAGATAGATTTACAATGTGAAGTGATATCTCATGCAATACATAGGTAAAAATTTGATCCCTATGACATGCATTGAAAATTCAATGTTTTTGTTTGCATTAAAAAGTTAATTAGGAGCTAATATTGTCATATGACATCCATTATTACATTTAAGACTATTTTATGAAAATGGAAAATAGAATAAAAATCTAAGAACATCTACATGAAAATGACCATCAAATTCCTCAAAAATAGAAAACAACAAAATGTCTAAATCTTGTGCAAGTTGAATAGTGAGTAAAAATGTATAGGGAGATGGGACAACTATATCCTAAACTCTTAAGATTTCTCGACATGTCATATCAATTATTTGCTACCAAAAAAATATTATTGTCATGTTAATACAGTCGTTACTTCAAACACAAATTCAATATTTAAATTTTATACATTATTATCCTAAAATTTAATATTTATATTTTTTTAATATATATGCGATCTTCCCAATAATCATAGGTTGAAGAAGATATTGTTCACTTTAGAGGATGAATTTAATCGCCACAAATATGTTGTTTCAATGAAGGTATATGAAGTGACCCTCTCTAGTCATTAGTAACGACTTCTGGTATTCACGTAAACTCGTAACATTATACGTAGTTTTAATATTATATAAAAAGTACAAACGTTTACTATGGTTAATGATTGAAAATATTTATAAGATATTAAGTTCTGCCGATGGAAGACTATATATTTAAGACTGCAAATAAAAGCTATTCATAATGTTATGGTCCCAACCAATGAAAGAATTAATACTAGAAAGGGAAAAATTAATTTATTATTTTATTATTGATAAAAATAAATTTTCTCTTTTTGTTTTTGCAAATAGTAGCTAGAGATTGTAATTGGTAAACATTTATCCTAAACCAATGTGCAAATTTAAAGTTAGAATATATATATATGTCTGTTAATATATTTGTGTTAATTATCGTTAAAAGATTTATATCTTGTATTTATCAATTGTGCGTAACTTTTAATTAATTAGAGTTCATATATCTGATTTTAACTTTTGAATATTTAAATGTTTTTCATCTTTTTCTCATTGTTTTATGTTAAATGTCAATTTTGTTTGCTTACTATCCACTTATATAGTAAAGCAATTGTTTGTCATCTTTTCCAACAAAAAAAAAATAGGATTTTGAAGTTCTGTTTTTGTGGTTGGTATCATTGTGCAATCCTTTAAATAAATAAGTTTTTAAAGTGAGAAACAAATCAATTTGAAAATTTAAAAGTTTGGTTTTTTAGAAGCAAAACATGCTTGAGAGGTGCATAATAAAAAGATTTCGAATTTGATAATTTCGCGAGTAAATGATTTGACTGACGTTTAATAGGTAATGAGTAACCCCATTTATATATAAAAATTTCAATTCAAGCGAAAACTCAAACAAATGAGGCCAGAACATAAGCGTAGATGTATTACACATGCATTATTAGGCATGATAGTAACATAATGTTTATTCATCAAGATTAAATGGGTGTAGTTATAATTTTCGAATAGTAAATAATTCCAAACTTAAAACAAACACCTTTTTTTATAATTAAAAAACAAACACATAGAGTTAAACTTTTCTATAACTATATTATTTGTTTGGATAATTTTTTGGTTGCTACAATGAGATATTTATATATTAAAAATATATAATATGAAAATCAATTTAAGACAAAACATGTAATCAATAAAATATTATTACAGAGATGTTTGATTATTTTGTTTAAACACTTGTTAATTAGCAACGGAGGCTAACGCATATTAGGGTGTTCAATTGAATATTTTTCGTCGAATTTATTTTTGTATATACAAGTAAAATGATATACGAAAATAAATAACATATTTTAAACAACCTTAACATAATAAGTTATTGTAACCTCATGCTTTTAAATGCTTCGAATATATTTTAGACACCTTGAATGAATCAACGTTCGAATCTCACCTACAATAATTTTTTTTCACTCCGCCACCAATAATTAGAGAAATAATGTCCATCCATATGATTTTCTTTTTTTTAAAAAAAAAGTATTTTCTATTTCTAATTTTCAAAGTCTGGACCACAGAATTAAATCTTTTTAGGAAAATATAATTTTCAAAAAAATCATAATCAAACAGCATAACGACCACAGCACTGGCCCATTAAACTCGTGCTCTTCACGTGATAATGGGCCCATTTACACTCATAGCCCATTAAGGTCCTATATTTATTTGAAGTTTTAACACTTTCACATTGTTATTTAACTTTTAACCTCATTTAAAAAGAGTACTCATATTTTTTACCTTAGAAGTTTTAGTTCAAACCTTGAAAACCGTACCTATTCCTTATGAAAATTAAATCTAAATCGATGTCATTTTCTTCATGTAAACGTTGTCTTTAAAGCAAATCGATTAAGAGTGATAGAGTAAATAGGATTTGTGAATATATTATAGTCAATACAGCGCAATCAATAAAATAGGATTTGTTGCTACACATTGTGAGTTTTAAAATTTTACTTCTAATCTCTGCATAACTTTTTTTTTCGAAATAGTGTGTAATAACAAACATTGCGTTGAAAATATTCAAATCTAATTTTGTAGACGGATTGTAACTGACCTTCTATTTCGATAAATAATGTTCTACTTATTAGATAGGGACCAAAATCATAAAAAAAAAAAGAAAAAAAAAGATTGATCTTTTAGACAAAGACAGTTTGCAAACTTTAAAATGTAGGTCCCTTTAGGTGGTATTGTCTTGTCGTACAAAAATTGACAACTATTATTATATTGTTCGCATTAATTTATATGATATATTTTAATTAAATATAAAATTAAAAATATAAGGGAGTTATTATATAACTAAATGTATAAATTTTTATGTGATATGGATAAATTTATTAGAAAAAATTTAATATTAATTTATTTCTAAAGAAAAGAGATATGGTTACATTTTCAAACAAATTAAAAAAGATATACATCTTATAAATTGAGACTAAAAAATATAAAACAATGAAGTGTATAAAAAATTGTTTGGTATTTTTGTGAGTGGGAGATAAATTGTATTCTTTTAGAAGATCAATAATTCAAAAATAATTGTTTTTTCCGCATCAATTACTCTAGAAAAATTAAAGTCCAAAATGTATTACAACATTTTAGAATTTATAATAATAATAATTATAATAATAATTTAGTGGGGCTTTATTTTTTTGTTGTCTTTTGAAAAGATAGCTTGTACATCAATTTTTCAGAGTTTCGTCTAATTATTATTGATGTTATCGATTGATCAAATCACTTTAAAGAATTGACATGTTTAATTCAAGCATTTTTTTGCCTGTTTTTGAAAAGGAGTTTATTTAATATAGACAATTGAATATAGCGAATAACTAATCAAATCCTACTTTGAAAAAAGAAAAACTAATAACACATATTTAATATTTAACTCAGTAGGAATCAGATTCTTAAGGGGTCGTTTTGGTACAAAAATGAATAATGCAGGGATTAGTAATGCAGGGATTATTTTTATCAAGTGTTTGGTTTATTGTTTCTTATATAATTTTGTGTGTGGTTTAAATGTTTTTTTAAAAAAAACTTTCCAATCATACCCTAGAGTTATTATGAGATTTTGTATTTCATGTAATTGAGTCAAAGTAGATAATTAACGGAGAATATTATTTTTTTATAACATTTTTAACTAGTTAGGAGAGTAAAATTTTTATTGTCATGTTCACTATTTTCTTACTTAAATTATTTGAGAGTTAATAATTGTCATCTTAATAAATTAGAGTTAATAACTCAAAAGGTCACACAACTATAATGATTATAGAGAAAATTTATTAAACTTTGTTTTGTATCAATAAATTAAAAAAAAATCTTTGTCGTAAAATAAAATAAAAATATAAAATAAATATAGAAAAATAAATTAAAGTATTTTTATACTCGAGATAAGTGTGTATATATATATACACACATACTCTTGTTTTAGACTACTTGTGTAATGTTTAATGAACTTTCATTAAGAGACAATATTTTACTTATGAATTGTTCTTAAATTCATACATCAACATTAACATATTAGTCGGATTATGATATTTTATATTAATAATAAATAGATTAAATAATTCATATTTTAGAAACAAAAAATTATATCTAAATAATAAAAGTTGTAAGCTAATTTATTTAAATAACTTTATTAGTATAAATATAAAATATAAAATCAAAAAAATAAATTAAATATTAAAAAGATTTGAGGGGTATTTTTGTCTTTACGTAGAATAGTCCATGGTATTAGAGCTAATACCTCCAAATGAAAGGTATTAGCAATACATCACATAATACCATGTAGGATGTATTAACTAATCCATGGATTAGTTATACATAGGCTCACATTCCTACCAAACACAGTATTAAATTATACCACATCTAATACATGAATTATTTCTTTTAATACATCCTACCTAACGCCCCCTAAGAGTTAAAGACTATTATTATTATTATTATTATTATTATTATTGTTATTATTTCTTCCCTCAAAATAGAAAAATCACATAGTAAGTGGGCCTATTGGGCCTGTCCCATTTGGGTTAGAGTGATCATTGGGTCGTGGATGTTTGGCCCTGTTTACACCCACTTAGTATTGTTTTGACAAAGTACTCCTTGTTTTAATGCATCATATTTGTCATATATGTTTTCATTTTCTTACCATAGTACTATTAATATTATTCTCGTAATTTCTTGTCCTCAATTTTATGTTTTTATCTGTATTGTGTGTTTTTGTGCTTCGATTATCGCATTATTTTTTACTGTTGTTACTTTGTCCCCCTTTTGGAATAATATGTACTGCTTTTCTTTTGATTGTCGTATCTTCTTTTAAATGCTTTTCTTGAAGTCGAAAGTCTATTAAAAACATCATCTCTATCTCCACGAGGTAAATGTAAGATTTATATGCATAAGATCTTCTCCATATTCAATCTATGGAATTGTATCAAATATGTTATTATTATTTCTGTTCAGATTCAACTTTCATAACTAAAACCCTTCTTTTCTTTTGCCTACACGATGTCTAAAGCCCGTATCGAAGTTTCGACTAAATCTAAATATTGTGTTCTTTATTGACGAAATGACGATCATCCTTATCTTTTCATAAGATCTATTTTTAGAAATCTGATTAAATTTGAATGTTACAATCTCCGCTTACAGTCATTCTAATAAGGAGTGCTAAGGTGCACTACAAGTTTCATTTGGGGATGACACTCCGTTTAGAATAAAACTATTCTACCACACTGTATGACGATCCATTTTTGGTATAACTGAAACTTGTTGACAATATCCTGAATTCACTTGTAGAAATTAAAATTCTATTTTTTTATATTTAAAATTATTGAGTTGAAAAAATTTAAAAGTGGGCCATTTGGGCTCCACCTAGGAAACAGGAAAACAAACTTCAGTTTAGGCCAGACTTTGAAAATGACTTAACCAAATACAGCTGTTCTTCACGGACCAAATGAATTAATGGAGACAATGAATTATGAATTATGTACTCTTAAAAAGTTGTATGTACATTTGGGTCCATTAAAAGGGAACATAGTGCTAGTCACTTTTCAGTCTTATAATTGAAAAATAATCGTTAAATTTTTCATGACGGTGGCTTGGAGTTCATATTTCAAATTTAATGACAATTTGCGCGAGTTGAAATATATTATAACGGTAAGATATTGGTGTAATCTGACACGTTGATCTTTGTGAGGTAAAGAGACTATTTTCTATAGACTCTCGATTCAAGAAATGTAACCAACATAGGAAGGTGAGAAAGAAAAAAAAGGACAAACTAGCAATGTAAAAAACAAGTGTAGCAACATATATAATAGTACGCATTAATGTATCTTCACACCTCCTCTACTCATGTCTGAACTATATCGCCTCGCTTCTTCATCTTATCTGTCGCGAAAACCACTCCCTATCTTATTCTATATAACTTCGTTCTTATGAGCACGTTCATCTAAATATCATCATGATCTTCGCTACCTTCATCTCCTGAACGTGAACATTCTTAACTGATCAACACTTTGCTCAATGCTATAGTATAAAGTGCTAACCAGTTAAGAATGTTCAAATTCAAACAGGTGAAATGCTTGATAATCTTTACTTATAAAATTTAACTCTATGATAGGTGATAACTAGTTTTTTTTTTTTTTTTCAAATAGGTTAAGAAGTACCCATTTTATGAAGTCATTGTGTATAACAACAAGAGGCATACTGTCTTGATCATGGGCCCAATGGGCCATTCTCTAATAGTGCTAAGTTTTAAATAGTACATACAGAAAAAAGTAGCCAATGATGTTGCTGTACATCAAATATCTGATTTGTCTCTCTATTGAAGATCACTTATAGACACTTGCCAGAAAAAGAGGCCCACTTATGTAGTCTCCTTAATGGACTCATGGGCTCCATTTGACTAATTTCTTATTTGGGCCTTGTGAAAATAGATAGCCCAAAGGTCCAAATGAAGGTTATACATAAACTTTTGGGCAACTTTCACATATAGCAAACAAAAAATTCATATTTGTTTGCTATAGCAAACTTTGCATAATTGCGCTCCATAGCAAACATAAAACTGTATAATTCGCTATACATATACAAGTGTATAATTCGCTGGCCTAAATTGTATAATTCGCTGGCTTATTTCGCTGCAATTGTATAATTCGCTATCCTATTTCACTGCAATTGTATAATGCACAATTGTATAATTCACTGCCTATTTCGCTGCAATATTAAGTGTATAGCAAGAAGATATATGTTTTTCTCTCGCTTTATACAAAAACAGAAACAGAATATATACAGTTCTGTTGTATAAAGCTAGAGAAAATTGTATTTCACTGTAATTGTATAATTCGCAATTGTATAATTCGTTGACCTATTTCTCTGCAATATTTGAAGTAAAATGTTTGTAAATTGTATAATTAAGTGTATAACACGACGATATATATTTTTGCATGTGTATATACAATTTTCTCTCGCTTTATACAAAACAGAAACAGAATTATACACTTCTGTGTATAAAGCGAGAGAGGCGAGCGAGAATGGAGAGTGGCGAGCGAGATTTCTGGGAGAGAGACGCTGGCAAATTTTAGCTAACGTTTGCTATGGAGCACAATTAATCAAACCCTAGCTATTCCATTTATTTTAGGTTATTAGTTTGCTATTATATACAATTTTCCCTAAACTTTTCTATTTGGTACATATGAAAATGGATAGCCCAAAGGCCGAGTGAAAACATTGTTCTTTATGGCCGAGTGCGAGAGTCTTTCGGAAATAGCCTCTCTAATCCCACAAAGTTATAGTAACGTCTGTGTACATTCTGCTCCACTGTATTGTGCATGTTGCTGTTGTTTGGGCCAAGTGAGAACAAGTTCTTCTGCCTCTTACTCCGAAACGAGTTGTTCCAGGTGTTTTGAGTGTTCTAAATTGTTATAGGTGAAGGGATATTTGATTGGTTTCGACAAATTTTTAATGCTGATGTTAGGTACAATGATGAGATTAGGTGTTCCATCTTTTATATGTGATAAGTGATAATTAATCTCATCACTTAGTGTAAAAAATATTCTGAATTATCAATTCATCGCTAAATTATTATTTTTATCCCATGTACCAAACAATTATTTTATAAATGACAAATCAAGTGCATGGAAGAAAATACTTATACAGTATCAGGACAAATCAAAAGATTAATTGGTTTTGTTTCTACGTTCTACTTTATTTTGTCTTGGTTCTTTATTTTGTATTAGTTTTTTATTTTTACCTTTGAGAATAAATAATTTTCGCGAAACATAATTTTTTATTTTTACATTATAATATACCACTACTCGATCAGTTTTGTGACCATAAAAAACTTACATGTCACCACAAACATAGGCTAAAGTAAGTATTCCAAGAGAAAAATAAAGGTCAACTAATTTGAATAACTCTGCAATTAAATGACTTAATTAAAGTTTAGATTTTATTTATTTATTTAATCTTGACTACTATCATTTTAGTCCACTTGAAGCTGATCAATCGCTGTTCTGGATTAATTGTCACAACTCCATTAAATGTATCTTTCAAAATGTATGGCTTAAACCTATTATGTATATAATTTTAGTTAATTTTATAAATACATATATATATTTTTAAAATATATGATTCAGACCAACTCAATATTACAATGCCACATTTTCTTAGATCAAGTACGTTTAGAAAGAAAAAGAAGTATTATTCTTTCCGTAGTTGGGATTTCAAGAGACAATCAAGTTATTTTTATCGAAATTTCTCTATATGCTTTTTAAATATTATTATTGTAATTTATAGTATTTTTTATGTGATTCTCAAATATATAAATTTTTATTTTTTAAAAAGTTAAAACTTCTGTATCAAAATCTACCATCAAAATTTAAAAATTTAAATCTCAAAATTTCAACGATAATATATTATATAATATAAATTCAACAACCAAAGCACGAAAATAATGAGTTGAAACAACCCAACCTAACACCACAAAATTTCGTATTATTTCCTGTGGTTCCCTTTGTGTGATGCATTTTGATTCTAAAACACTAAATTTAAGTAATAAAAGATAAAATTAACAATCTAAAATACTCAATTAAATTATTTTACTTCTTCATGATAATATATATAATATATATCCTCGCATGAAGTTTATATTTTTCTCATCCTTTTTAGTGTATATATACTAAAAATTGACACTCCTTAATTAAACAAATTTATAAAAATGGGGTTTATGCAGGAGATTTTGATGCATCCAGATGAATTATATCCATTGATAAAACTCATGTTATCGGCTAAACGCGTAGAGAATAAGACATCAGTGTGGCTATTGCAGCCACACTGGGCCTTTTGCTACGCTACTCTCCGAAAGGTGTCTCGTAGCTTTGCTCTTGTTATTCAACAACTTCCTAGTGACCTTCGTAACGTGGTAAGTATATGTTGATAGCGTAAAAAATATTTACTATATAAATAAATATTAAACTATTTTCTTCTATTTTCGTTTTGTTGTTAAAATTCATGTCCAATTCTGTAGGTTTGTGTTTACTATTTGGTTCTTAGAGCACTTGACACTGTTGGTATGTATGTTCAAATTAAATCCCATAAGTTTAATTTCATTAATTACTAGAACATTGCTCACTAATTATTTTGATTTTCCCTTCTAATTACTTAATTAATTATGAACAGAGGATGATACCAGCTTAGCTATTGAAGTTAGAGTACCTATTTTGAGAAATTTTTATTGCAACTTCTATGATCCTCAATGGCATTTTTCATGTAAGTTTTGTTCTTCACTTCGCGATTGGTAACAGGTAAAAATAATCTGATAGTGTATATAACTTAAAACCGTTCGCCTTTTTTTAATTATTAGGTGGTACAAAGGCCTTCAAAGTTCTCATGGACCAATTCCATCATGTTTCCACTGCTTTTCTAGAGCTTGATACAAAGTGAGTTCTTAGAAAAAAATGTTGATCTTTTTGTATTAACATATTGTTTACATATCGAAAATTGATTGCGAAAAAACAGAATCATACTTAATTTTTCACACATTTTTGAGTATTTTTTGCAGTTATCAAGAGGTGATTAAGGATATAACAAAGAGGATGGGTGAAGGAATGGCGAAATTTCTATGCAAGGAGGTAATTCGCGGAATATTGACAAAATTGTGTGTTGAGATCAAACCCTTACCATCATATGCCAAAAGCTAATAGCTAGGTTATAACATGTTCGATCATGACTCTGACCTGGGCCACTCCAACACTCTCGTGGGCTTTGCCATAGGCAGGATGTTGACGTTACCCAACATTATGGAAACCATATGTCTAAGAATAGACGAATTCATTTGAACTCATTGCTATGTTCTTGAACTATGTTTGACATAATAAGATCAAACTCATTCTGATCTTGCTGACTCTGAATAATCGTGAATTCATTTTCACTAGCAAATTAGTACTCGTAAATTTCACTTATAAATGACTCATTTGGTATCGTGCAGGTAGAAACAATCGATGATTATAATGAATATAGTTTCTATGCATCTGGACTATGTGGATTAGGATTGTCAAAGTTTTTTTATGTTTCTGGAAGAGAAGATTTAGCACCAGAATCCATCTCGATTTCCATGGGTTTATTTCTTCAGGTATTGACCTCTAACATGTTTATCGCGGAGCCTAAAAGAAAAGCTCTGTATGCTAGCTACTGATTACAAGCATATTTGTCTATACATTTCAGAAAATAAGCATCATCAGAGATTATCTAGAGGACATAAATGAAGTACCTAAATGTCGTATGTTTTGGCCTCGTCAAATTTGGAGTAAATATGTTAACAAACTCGAGGTTTGTTTTCATCATAACATGTTGCTATTTCTTCTTTGAAGTTCATATGTTGATTCGTTGTTCTGTAATTTTCATCTTCTTTATGTGCCTCAGGACTTTAAATATGAGGAAAACTCGGTCATGGCAGTACAATGTCTGAATGAAATGGTTACTAATGCTTTATTGTATGTAGAAGATTGTCTGACTAGCATGTCTAGTTTACGCGATCCTGCTATCTTTCATTTCTGTGCAATTCCACAGGTATAAATTTCCTTTCAACAGTTCAAAACGTTGTTTTTCTACCGCGTATTGGTTTCAATAAGAGAACTAGTGGAGCATCGTTTCCTTGTGATTTTCTTGTACTACCAGATTATAAATATGGGGAATTTGTCGATGTACTACGACAACGTTGAGATTTTCAAAGGCGTTGTTGAAATGAGACGAGGTAAAGACACACGACTTGTCAATATGAATGTCTGTTATTTCGTGTTTGATGATTTTTTTGTGGATGAAAACAATTTCTTGCTAAGTCTTGTTCTTTGGTTTCTTCTTTTTAGGCCTCTGTGCTAAGATTATTGATCAGACGAGGACAATGGCTGATGTCTACGGAGCTTTTTATGACTTCTGTTGTATAATGGAATCTAAGGTATAACATGTACTATTCTCTTAACAACTTTTAACTCTGCAGTACATAGTGGAGACATCTCGTTTGTTTACTTCTTTATATTTTGACTAACCTACCACTGTTTGAAGTTGTGACTTTAACTCATTCTAAAGGTTATTGGCTAAAGTTTAGAATTGCTCGATTTCCTCTTTTTCGTTCACATCTGC
Organism: Solanum pennellii; assembly: GCF_001406875.1. Taxonomy (NCBI): domain Eukaryota; kingdom Viridiplantae; phylum Streptophyta; class Magnoliopsida; order Solanales; family Solanaceae; genus Solanum; species Solanum pennellii. The sequence goes on along the minus strand of NC_028646.1, from coordinate 77,484,115 downwards.
CTTGTTAGAGTTCTTCATCTAGTAGTCCCTCGTGAGTTGAGGTTAAATGAAGTAGTGAGGATTCATATAGTCAACCCCAATTTGTTTAAGACTGTAGCCTAGTTGTTTGCATTTGATATATGAAGCCCTTTGATGTTCAAATATTAGGTGAAATTCAACTATGGTTAACTCTTCTTTATGTTCAAATTTTGATTCTTTGATTTCATCGTGCTCGATTAAACAACTTAACAATCGATTCTTTGAGGTTGATCGCGATGATCCAAATGCAACGATTACTTTGAAGAGGCTTGAAGCAATCTTAAGAACTTGCAGAGACTCCGGAACCTTAAATCAAAGGTTTGTTAGCACTTGTGGAATTACACTTGATATGTTGTTGTTGTTCGTTTATTGAAGTTCTTGACATTATCAGTTGATGACTTTATTTACCACTAGGAAATCTTACACATTCAGCCATCAGCCTAATTACAATATTCCAGTTTTGGTGAGTTTTTTTGCTCTTAGTTCATGATTTACATATACTTTACGTATGCGGAACGTCTATCAAAAACAATCTCTATATCTTCATAAAGTAGAGGTAAGACTCTGCACAAACCACCCTCGAGATACACTGAGTATATTGTTGTTTACCTATACTTACATCTGCAAAGTGTTTGTCGGAAACTGTCTCTCTATCTTCACAAGGTAGGGGTAAGACTCCGTATGCACTACCCTCGAGATATACTATATATGTTGTTGTTGTTTACATATACTTTATTTTTTCTGGATTCAATTTTTTCTTATACACTAAATTTCTTTTGCAGATTATCTTCTTTTTCATCATGATGGCTATTCTTTTATCAACAAAAATACATTAAGAGTCTATAGGTGTGCATTCTATGTGTTCTTACTTGAATAAAATGCAAAGAATCTTAAAATTGTAAATTTTAAAACTAAGCTCTGTCTTAAACAAGTTGAGATCGGCTATATGAATCTCACTTCTTCCTATATGCTCATGATTTTATATCAATATCTGTACTAAGAGGATTCATCATAAATTGACAAGTTTATGTTGGCTACTAGCCTATTGCAACCTCCTTTTTTATTTGGGACTGAAACTGACAATGTGAGCAAGTTTATACAGGCAGAGTTAAATTTTGAAAAAGAAATTAAAAAACAAGGAAAAATTACATAAATTAATACATTTTAAAAAATAATTACTGATTTTAGCGATATTTTTTATTTATTACCATTTATAGCAATGCTTTGTTAAATCTGTAATATGTATTAAAAGTGAATTATGTATGCAATATATATGAATTATAATTGTTTTTTGAAATATATCATGTTTGTTTGGTAAAAAATTGTCACATTGTATTATAAGTGTATTAAAATGTGTGGTAAATGTATTATTCATCATTAAACTTTGTATTATGTGAATGATAAATTGTTCTTTGTAATATGTATTAAACTTGTATTATAAATGAATTAAAAGTGATCAAGTGAGATAAAAATATTATTGCTATAAATAGTAAATATTTTTTAATCATAGTATATTTATGTAAGTTTCCCTTAAAACAATATATTGTGTAAACAAAGTGCTATTTTTCATGTTTAAGAACAATAATTCTTAGTTTGACTGATTTAATGGTAATTTTAGCTTTAACACAAGTAATAATCATGGGATTAATATGGCTAATTAATTAATTTTCCTAGCAGGTTTGGTGTAGAAGAAAAAGAGAAGTGTAGTCAAACCAATGTTGTAACATTTTAAAAATGATTTATGTATCCATAATATCCTATGAATATAATAAAAATATTATATACATGGATCCCATTTTCACTTGCCTTCCCCACAATGAAAGAAAAGGAAGGATTATGCATGTTGAGATCGATTATATAAAATTATAACGTTTATATCGCTTTATTTAAGCCCATTTTAGTCCGTCCAAGACGAGTTGATGCATGACATTATTAAAAGTTGGTTTCATCTCGTGCCATAACTTTGTATTTTATATTAAAAAATATTAAATTCAGGTGAATACGATATCATACCACAATGAAGATCGATGCACTTTTGAATCTTGTCGAAAATAATTGTCTTCAAGTTTCAATATTCATAACTGAAACTTCTCCACAGTATCCTGTAATTCACTAGTAGAAATTAAAACTCTAAAACAATTAGTATTTTTAAAAGGGCAACTTTCACATATAGCAAACAAAAAATTCATATTTGTATGCTATAGCAAACTTTGCATAATTGCGCTCCATAGCAAACATAAAACTGTATAATTCGCTATACATATACAAGTGTATAATTCGCTGGCCTATTTCGCTGCAATTGTATAATTCGCTATCCTATTTCACTGCAATTGTATAATGCACAATTGTATAATTCACTGCCTATTTCGCTGCAATATTAAGTGTATAGCAAGAAGATATATGTTTTTCTCTCGCTTTATACAAAAACAGAAACACAATATATACACTTCTGTTGTATAAAGCTAGAGAAAATTGTATTTCACTGCAACTGTATAATCCATTGACCTTTTTCTCTGCAATATTTGAAGTAAAATGTTTGTAAATTGTATAATTAAGTGTATAACACGAAGATATATATTTTTGCATGTGTATATACAATTTTCTCTCGCTTTATACAAAACAGAAACAGAGTTATACACTTCTGTGTATAAAGCGAGAGAGGCGAGCGAGAATGGAGAGTGGCGAGCGAGATTTCTGGGAGAGAGACGCTGGCAAATTTTAGCTAACGTTTGCTATGGAGCACAATTAAATCAAACTCTAGCTATTCCATTTATTTTAGGTTATTAGTTTGCTATTACATACAATTTTCCCTTTTTAAAATTACGGGACTGAAAAGTGGCTATTTGGTGAATATTAAGAAGAAGAAAGTTTAACAAACTTTTTGAAGTGGCCCATTGGGCCTTTTAGAAGGTTATGTAGATACATGATTGTTCATTCTATATTTGGGCCAAGTGAAAATGGGCTATTCAAATTATTGATTTGAAGGTTAATATAGGCGATTGATCGAACACTACTTGAAAAGTCGTTCTTAAATTATGTGTCAAGTCAAACTATATCATTCTTTTTAAAATGGAGAGAGTACCTTGTTTAGTGATTTAACGTTCTCGCTGAGATTTGTCCCATCATTGAACTAAAAGAGTGTTAGGCTTTAATTTCATATTTATCACGACTCAAATTCATAACACGCACTGTTCGCTTCGAGCTAACTGACCTTACAAATTTGACCTTTAAACTATATCATTATCGACTTCGAAAACAAGTGTATCATGTAAACTCTTGTGCTATGCCTGTTAAAACCTCTTCATTTTCCTATTTCATTCGATATAAGATTCACCCAAGAAAATATATACAACTCTTCTTTACAAGTTCAGCAACTTAAAAAATCTATCGGTATAACCTGTGCAGGCTGTGCTCCATAGTAAACATCACATCTACGTATAGTTAAAAAATAGATTCTCAAAATAACTTTTAGCTAGTTTATTTAATTATCTATATTTGAACGAGGATTAATTTGACTTTTCCTCCTATTAATGATCATATTTATTACTTTATTCATTTTAGATTCATATATAAAGATGTTTATTTTTATTTTTGCTTACTATTTAATCATCAATTAACGTGGAGATTTATAGACCATACATGAAAGGAAATACTAAAAGTAATTGACAAAATTTGATGTACTACAATAAGTGTTTTTTAATGGAACTCATGAGAATCTTTGAACTAATTATCTTGATTTATGATTAATTAATGATTGATTTGATCTAATATATTAGTATTAATCTTTACTAATCACATGTCATTGTCTGTACAGCACTAAAAACAAAGTGACTTCTGCATACTAAATAGGGATAAAAAAACAATATAAATTGTTTTTTCTGCCAAAATTCAGCACACATGACTTCCTATAGTGGTAAGTGGTGGCCTAATACCTAATATCGATGTCTAAAATATTTTGTATTCACGTAAAATTAAAAAAAAAGATATTTTAATATGGTGTAATATAGGTGATCTATTATGATAGAGACGTTTGTTTGTAGGTGATTTTACAAATGTTAATAGGTGATTTTACATTCAAATTCGTAATGTCAATGCATAGAATATTTTGTATTCATATAAAATTAAAAAAAAAACATCTTAAAATAATGTGATAAAAATGATCTATCGTAATACCGGCATTAATAATTGATTTTACATTTAAATTCGTAAATTATTTAAATGTGAAATTTATGATTCTTATCTTTGTAAAAGTTATGTAAATCTTTTCAAGGACGGTTTAACATGATTGGAGGCCTAAAGCGAAATTTTAAATCGGGGCCTAAAATGTAAACAAACTTTATATACTTATTTATTCAATATTTATTTTTCTTACACTATTTAGATAAAGATTATTAGTGTTTTTTCAATTATTAATTTTAGGTAAGATTTTATCAACTCATTAATGAAAAACATCCTTTGAGTGAGACAATTATTATGTGAATTGTTAACATAATTTTATAAGTAATTAGTTGACAAATATTAAATAAATATAAGAGTTAAAACCATAAAATTTGACGCAAGAAGTTGATAACTTGATATATCCCATTTTAATATGATTTTTAGTAATGCTTGAAACTAAAATTTAAAAAGAAATAAAACAAAATTTGTAACTCACTAGTTTAACACTTTTCACTATTAATTCTTATTTTTAACAAAGTAAAAAAATGTTAAAGTGAATAAAATCATATATATTTAAAAAAATTATACTTTTTATTATAAATAATCAATTTTTATATAAAACTTTTAACTCATGATTTATTCTTACTAAATATTTAGGGCCCTCCGAAATTCGAGACCTAAGGCAAAGGCGTTATTTTGCAATGCATAGAATCGGCACTGAATCTTTTTGGCATATATATTCCAAAATAATTTACTATTTTCAGAGTTTTAATCCAAAAAAAAAAGTTAAATAAAGCTGCAGCAAATTTTTTGTCACAATATAAAGTTTTATAAAATCGAAATAATTTTTGCTTTTATGTTGATGTCATGAAACGTCAAGTAATACATATACATGCAACCAAAACCTTCAAATGGTTTTTAATTCACTAAATTAATTTAAAAAACTATAAAATTGAGTAATGGGAATCAGTTGGTTCAAATTTTGAGGTCATTCTGTCCCTTTTATTCCTTTTTATTTTATTTTCCCTCCTATTTTTAACTCGATGTTCAGTAATCACATTAAACATTTTTTAATAAAAGTAATTTCATATTAAAAAAAGAAAAATCCGCTAGCTCAAATTTTGAGGAGGTTACGTGTAAAAGATAACTGAAGTGGTGCATCATGTGATATCTCATAAGGATAGTCAAATTTTTAATTCTCAAACAATGTTTTTCAATCGAATTTATCACACTAATGACTGAACTTATTTAATATAATTTATATTTCATGCGAGATTTGTGAGTTATTTCACATAAACAAGTTTATATGATAAACAGTGTTTTTCTATTGAATTTATTTCACTAATGACTGAACTTGTTTAATACAATTTATATCTCACGTAAAATTTGTGAATTACTGAACTTGTTTAATATAATTTATATCTCACGTGAGATTTATGAATTAATCCACATATCAAAATAAAAAAAAATTCTAATTTAAACTCAAAATCTTTGATTAAAAATACTTGCCACTACTCATCTTGGTCATTCTAATCTCAACATCCCCACTTATTTGCCTCCCAAGGAAAAAAAAGTCCCAAAATTCTCCAATCACCTTTTTTTCTATAATTTGCTACTCTTGTTTGATGAAAAAAACAGTCCAAAAGAAGCTAAAAAGATCTAAAACTAAAAGTTTCTTCAATGCAAAGATCAAAAAATTCTTAAAGAACTATTCTTTATTGCTTGTTCTTGAAGATTTGTAGTACCTCCATACTGCTTAACAAACAAGCTGTTTATATACACAAAAAGATTGTAACTTTTTTACAAGAAAAGTTTATTGAAAGAATGTATGGAGATCCCCAACTCTTAATTTTCTTCTGATTCTTGTTTTTATACAACAAAAAGAAAAACCCCAAATTAAATAAAGGGGTCTTTTTTTTTTTTTGTTGGGTTTTAATGGATTCATCAGAGTTTGAGAAAAACCAGAACAATTCTGGGTTATTAAGGTTTCGTTCAGCCCCAAGTTCATTTCTTGAAAATTTCATTGATGGAGTTGGGAATAATGGAAATATGGGTAGTGAGAATAAAGGGTTGTCATCAAAATTCAATCTTGATGGTTTAAATAACCAATTGGTTTCTCAGAATTCTCTTGATAGTAAAGTTTTTGCAAATTTGAGTAGTAATTCACAGTTGCCACCTCAATATCCAAGGCAAAATTCTACTGTTCATATGGTGGGGTCAATGGAAGGGGGTGGTGGGTACAGGGTGATGGGGTCAGTATTGGGAAATAGTAATAATCATCATCAGGGGCAAAACAAATTGGCATCAAATCTTATGAGGCAAAACAGTTCTCCAGCTGGTTTATTCTCTCAACTCAATTCTCTAAATGGTACTGTTTGATATTCTTGTTGTTCTTATTTAGGAAAGTACTATAGTTTTGTGTTGTTTTTTATTTTTTCAATAGTAGGTAGGATTGCATTGTCTTGATGGCTTGTAGTTTGATGGTAGTATTATTAGGTTGTAGTACTGTTCTGCTACTACCTGTTGTTTTGTTTACTACATTATTGTCTCTCGTACGTCTGTTTTAGTTTGTGTCTGTCTTGAGCTGAGTGTCTATTGGAAACAACCTCTAGAGGTAAGATTTTTGCGTACAATCTATCTTGCTAGACCCTACTCTGTGGGAATACACCGGTTATGTTGTTGTTGTTGTAAAAGTAGGTAAAGGGGTGTATTTATTATTAGTTCAAGTACTTTTATATGTATTTTGGTTCATTTTTTACACAGAAATGGTGTTGAATTAGAGTTTCTAGTAGTTAAATGATTGAGCTGATGCATATATGTCAGAAGACTATATTCATGTTGATGTTTCTAGTTTTTCCCTGATTTAGATTCTGTTTCATATATCTGTTTCAAATTGGAGTGGATAATGGTTGTCTTGTTTGTTTTTATTTTGGTGGAATGGTTTGGAGACGCTTATGCTTGTTTCGGATTGTCATCCCGGTTCTTGAACTCAATGTTTGTTAAACACATTAGTTTAAACTGGTACGAAATGAGGTTCTTTTATTAGTTTCATTAGAAACTCAAACTTTTCAAGATTAGATAAGCGTTCAACTTTAGCAAGTTTCGAGGTATTTGTAATTGTGATCCGTTTGCCAGAACCATGGAGTATTAAGATAGAAATGTTAACAAACAATAGTCATTTTCTTATTGTTTTTTCCGCTTCTCACCACCTTCGTTTTCTATTCCTGATTGTGTTGATTGAATGGCAATTTCCAGGCTATGCTACGTTGAAAGGCGGTGCTGGAGGTTATAGAATGGCAACTGGTGCCAATGGAGATTCAAATCCATCTTCAAGCAGGTTGAAAGATCATTTTGGCTTCTCATCAGTGACACCTTCTTCATTAGGAATGTTGTCTCGAATCTCAGAAGTCGATGATGAGAGCAGCATAGCAACTGATCTCGATGATGATGAGAAGCATGGAAATGGCAACTCAGAACCTCAACTCTACAATATGGGATTTCCTTTTAATTCTTGGAGTGATCATTCACAGTTTCAGCAGACACTCACAGGCCACAAAAGGGAGTTGGATAGTGAGGGGAATAAGCTATTTGCTAATGCTCAGGTACGATGAGAATGAATGTACGGTATACTTTGGCGTCAATTTTTGATAGATTATCTTGATTTTGAATCGAAAATCTTTGTGTATAACCAGATTGAAGAACTTGGAAACCGGCCCCCAATTTTGTCACACCACCTAAGTTTACCAAAGACACCAGCTGATATAGCAGCTATGGAGAAGTTATTGCATTTTCAAGACACTATTCCCTGCAAGATCCGCGCCAAACGTGGCTGTGCTACTCATCCTAGGAGCATTGCAGAAAGGGTATGACATACACAACATATTTATACATATGTACCTATATGTGTAGTCAGTCTTCTAATTCTTGTGTTCATTGTTGTCGTGACAATCTCTGAAATTTCCCGAAAAGGCAGCGTAAGTTTAAAATTCAATGATGAATCAAGAAGTAATTTAGTAAAATTCGCGAGATAAACTTATATGGTGGTATTTCAGGTGAGAAGAACACGTATCAGTGAACGAATGAGAAAGCTACAAGAGCTTGTACCCAACATGGACAAGGTAGATTTTTTTCAATTTCCGCACTCTTTTTCCCCCCTTTTTCTTTTAGTGAAGTCTTACTAAGTGTATAATTCATGTTGACAGCAAACAAACACCGCGGACATGCTAGACTTGGCTGTCGAGTACATTAAAGGCCTCCAAAAACAATACAAGGTATAATTTTGAAGCATAAATCGATAATCCCTGCTTTACTCATTTGTCTTTGAAACTTCTCACATATTTATGTTATGGTTATAGGTACTCACTGATTGTCGCGCTAACTGCAAATGCTCAGCAATGCAGAAACCAGATTGAAACCAAAGAGTACAATGGAGAAGAGTATACTTGAAAGGAGTTCATTTTCAAAAGTGTAGAGGCTAGAAACATTAAGAAAAAGTTATGAGGAATAACTACAAAGAAGAAAAAAAAACAGATCTTTGGCTGTTCTTTTGGTAGATTCTTTAGACTTACAATGAGTCAAAGTTCAAACAAAACATAATTAGTTGGAAAAGTGTACATTAGTTGAATAAGATTATGCATTCACTTTTCTCTTTTAAGTTATGATATATACTCGCGTAAAGAATTTTTACCCTATCAATGTAATTTAGTTGATTATATCAGGTAATTTCATAAGGAGTTCATCTGATTCTTTTTTGTCGGAAAATTATACCGTATGTAAAAGGTCAAAATTATCAGTAGATGTGAAATCTTCTTTGCTTCTTCACATGCTTACTTTTTTTTAGATTTTAAGTTTTATTAGTGAAAATTTTACCTCCGTCACTGAATCGCAATAGCATAAAAGTTAGTGTGAGTTCGCATAAAGTCAATGCTTCTTTTTGTCCACTTGATCTAATATATGAGCTGTTAGATCCCTTCTTTCCATTTATAGACCAACCAATAATGGTGATGGCTGAGTTTGTTATTGGTGGAAGTCAAACATATCTAAATATTAAAACCTATATGACTCAAACCTTTAACTGCCTATATGACCTTTTGTGTCTCTTTCTTCTCTTAGGGTAATCTTATCTGATTCTTATTCTATTCTTTTAGAATATTTTATTTGATAATCATGGTATTCCGATTCATTTTCACACATCGATTAATTTTTACTGAAAATGTGTTATCTCTTAACAAATATATTAGGTAATTGTATGCATAACTCCATCAAGACTTTGACAAATATAAAGAAATCGTTAATGTGTTTTTATATTCTCTGAGATTTAGCTAACGTTTGATCAAATTTTTTGATCTGATAATTAATTTTTAAATATCTATTTGACTATGATTTCAGATCTTTAAATATTTTCAAAAATTATCGAGAAATTTCACTTTCATCCATATGACTTTGATTTTCTTTTAAGTAAATACATGTCAAAACACAACATCAAACTCCATAACCAAATAAATATTAAAAATCTGAAAATTCACAAGACTCAATCCACTTTATTGACTACTAGTCCGAAGTCACGGATACATTGATCCTGTTCAATTATTTGAATGAACACACAATTTTAAGAGGCATATCTGCTTACTGCTATGCCTTTTTTGTTGTCCAATTAGAAAAAAGGGGCTGTGATATATTCATTGCATTGAATTGGTTAGTTGGTTTTGCCTTGGGAATGCTCATACTATATCAGTATTTGGGGTGGAAATGTGACAACAAAAGTGCAAAGTATACATCACACCTTTGGGCCCATGACAGCCCCACTCCACTGATTTACATTTAAGTTGTTCGAATTTTTCAAAAATAACGTTATAGTTATATTAAATTTTTAAAAATATACTATTTTTAAAAAGTCTAAGTAACATAGATTCTAGTTAAAGGATAAATAATCAAAAGTATGATACTAATAAATTTTGAATCTCATGGCGATTCAACAATTTATATAAATGTACAAAATAATTTCTTTATATTTTATTTGTATTATATAATTTTCGACTTAGAGATTTATATTAATTGACATCTCTTAGATAAGAACGATAATGTTACTAAGGGGGTAGGGAAGGACAAGGATGACATTTTATGGTCCCCCCAAACAATACACAAAACTACTCACTACTTTTTATTTCCCTTTAATTTCTTTCTCGTGAAGATCACAAGATTGTATTTTAGAATTTATCGAAAAGAAATTTTAAAATAATCAAGAAAATATTAAATGGGAGTGAGATGGAAACAACTTCCAATAACGTTCATGCATCCACTCATCTTAGACGGAATGAAATGAGCTTAAATAGATAATGAGAAATTTGAAATAATCGATCCCAGCTTGTTTGGAATTGAGATCGTGTATACTCTATAGTATTTTTATTAGGTTCAGAGGATATTATGCATACAAAAATCATTTTTAAAATATTACAACTTTGGTTTAACTTTGGCTTCTTTTTTTTTCTACATCAAACCTGCAAAAACAGAATGAAGAAAAATAAATAGGATACTATTTCCACAATATGATAAGTTAGCTGTAAATACAGAAAAGTAGACACTCTGAATAGATGTTGCTCGGACTCTTCAATAACTTTTAAGAATGTTGGATTTTCCAAAAATAATGTATTTTTGGAGATATCGACATGGAAGCAACAATATTTTTTGAGAGTCCGAACTCAAAATTCTGACTGCTCACCTGTGGTCTCTTTAGGTATTTTTGTTGATAAAAGAATAGCCAACATGATGAAAAAGAAAATAATCTGCAAAAGAAATTGAGTATATATCAAAAGATTGAATCCACAAAAACTTAAAGTATTATACCTAAACAACAACGACAACAACAACATACTCAGTGTATCCCGAGGGTGGTGTGTACACAGTCTTACCCATACCTTGTGAGACCGTTTTCTATTGGCACTCCACACATGTAAAATAAATGTAAATCACGAACTAAATACGAGCAAAAGAACTCACCAAAACTGGAATATTATAATTAGGCTGATGACTGAATGTGTAAGATTTCCTGATGGTAAATGAAGTCATCAACTGATAGTGTAAAAGTTTTTCATAAGATGAATTACAAGGAAACATAACAAACCTTTGATTGATCAAGGTTCCACAGTCTCTACAAGTTTTCGAAATTTCTTCAAGCCTCTTCAAAGTACTCGTTGCATTTGGATCATCACGATCAACCTGAAAAGCATCGATTGATAAGTTGTTTTATCGAGCACGATGAAATTAATGAATCAAAATTTGATATAAAGATCAGAACCATAGTAGAATGTCAGCTAATGTTTGAAAATGACATAAAGATCAGAACCTCTAGAATGAGTAAGTCACAACTGCTGATTATGACGGAGTCAGGATTTTCAGTAAGACGTAAACACGAAGAAGGAAATGAGATTATTCAACATACTATAGTATACTTAATCAGAGGTGAATCCAGGACACGTATGTCTCCGCTACTTAATGCAGAGATAAGGTTGTTCTGAGAATAGTACATGTTATACCTTAGATTCCATTATACAACAAAAGTCAAAGAAAGCTCCGTAGACATCAGCCATCGTCCTCGTCTGATCAATAATCTTAGCACAAAGGCCTGGAAAGAAGAAACCAAAGAACAAAACATAGCAAGAAATTGTTGTTATCCACAAAACATTATCGGACACCTTAACGTTATATTAACTTGTCTAGTTGAAGTAATAGACATGCATATTGACAAGTAGTGTATCTATACCTCGTCTCATTTCTACAACACCTTTGAAAATTTCAACATTGTTGTAGTACACCGTCAAATTCCCCATATTTATGACCTGGAAGTATAAGAAAGTCATAAAACCATTAGGACATATGGTAAAAAACAACGTTTTGAACAGTTCAAGGGAAGTTTATACCAGCGAAATTGCACAGAACTGAAAGATAGCAGGATCGCGTAAACTAGACATGCTAGTCAGACAATCTTCTACATACAATAAAGCATTAGTAACCATTTCATTCAGACATTGTACTGCCATGACAGAGTTTTCCTCGTACTTAAAGTCCTGAGACACATAAAGAAGATGGAAATTACAGATACGAACCAACGTATGAACTTCAAACAAGAAATAGCACATGTTATGATGAAAACAAACCTCGAGTTTGTTAACATATTTACTCCAAATTTGACGGGGCCAAAACATACGACATTTAGGTACTTCATTTATGTCCTCTAGATAATTTTTAATGATGCTTATTTTCTGAAATGTATAGCCAAATATGCTTGTATCAGTAGCCAGCATACAGGACTTTTTAAGGCTCCGCGATAAACATGTTAGGGGCCAATACCTGAAGAAACAAAACCCATGGAAATCGAGAGGGATTCTGGTGCTAAATCTTCTCTTCTAGAAGCATAAAAAAGTTTTGACAATCCTAATCCACAAAGTCCAGCTGCATAGTGACAATATTCATTATAATTATCGATTGTTTCTACCTGCACGAGACCAGATCACATGTACGATGATTAGGGGACCAGTGATCGTAAAAGCACACATTTGGCATGCTTTGGTATGATGACTAGCCATTGAACTTACCAATAGAAAGCTAGCGTAACAAGACTAAATTCAAGATAACCAAAGATCAAGCAACTCATCAGTTTCTTTTTTCAACACGTACATAGAAGATTACTCAAAAATGACAAAAACACATAATTCATAACAGGCTAATAGTTCTTATAGCATTGAAATTTTAACTCAAAATATGTGGACGGTATTAATAGCAGATATACTAGTAATTGCTCCATCAACTGAGTTTCTTTGAGGATTTGAATCACGGAGAGGAAGAAGGAAAAGGGGAATAGCAATACAAAGACTCGAAGAACTGAATCCGTGCATTCTAATAAACATGTGCAATGAAGTTCATCATGAGAAATTATAAATAATTTGTTAACATTCCGCGACTCACCTCTTTGCTTAGAAATTTCGCCATTCCTTCACCCATCCTCTTGGTAATATCCTTAATCACCTCCTGATAACTGCAAAATACGCAGAACCTTTCACTTACAAATACTCCATATGTATGCAATTAAGTTTCATTTCAGACTATAATATAAATTTCCAAGTAAATTACTACTATAAATGGACTGAGAAGATCCAGTTAACTCGTCCAACTTGTCCAAATCGCCCAAATATTTTACAATCAAATTTCAATACGCAACAAGATGTTAATACCTGAAAGTTAACAACTTTTTTTTTGTGTGTGTGGTAAGATCTTACTCTGTATCAAGCTCTAGAAAAGCAGTGGAAACATGATGGAATTGGTCCATAAGAACTTTGAAGGCCATTGTGCCACCTAATAATAAAAATTATAGTATAAGGTAACTAGACCAAAATTAAAATGAAAAAAATAATTTTTTACACCATCACATAACTTCTACGTGTCATAGCAGATATCCTGTCTTATTTTTAAGATTGCAAATTGATCCGATATTTTAAGGAGGCTTATCTCCTTAGGTGACTTAATAGTGTAAAAATTAGGGGATCCTAAAACCACCAATCACCCTAACCTAATTCCTGAGAAACGCGCCGTCTTCCTGGCAAAACGCCTACGGTTAAAAACCATCGACATGTCAAGATCCAAATTCAGTTGGTTACTTGTCCTGGTTAGACACTACTCTGTTCGCGCTAAAACAAAAATAAATATGTTGAAGTCATCTTGTTACTTCTACCTAATCTCAATAGGCTTGATGTTAAGCGAGAATCTTCTGAAACAAGGTTGACTAGAGATTTGTTGTTTAATACACTAGCGAAGCGATGTATATAACTTAAACTCAAACCAAAAATATGCTTGATTGTCAAAGTTGAATAAATTAACAAGTCAATCGAAGTTAAGAACAAAACTAAGATTAGTTTGATTTGTTTGAAAAGAAATTAAAGAAAACTTACATGAAAAATGCCATTCAGGATCATGTAAATGGGCAATAGAAGTCTTTTAAAATGGGTACTCTAACTTCAGTTGTTAAGCTGGTATCATCCTCTGTCCATTTGGAAAAAAAAAATAGAAGAAGAAATTAGCGAACGCTACATTTCACTGCATAACTCAGTTGATTGACTACCTGAATTTTCACACCGAAATAAAAAGCTAATTAAAGAAAGTGCAAAATAAAATTCCATAGATTAGCAAACATACCAACAGTATCAAGTGCTCTAAGAACCAAATAGTAAACACAAACCTGCAAAGTTTGATGGAATTTCATAAGTCACAACTTTTCATTGCAACTTATTTGTTTGGTTTCGAATTGACACAAAGTTAGAGAAAATAATAAGAATTTTGAGTCTTACGATCTCAAATTAAAGACAGGTCGATCTTGCAGTCTTAGACATATCACGTAGAAAATTAAAGGCATAATACATAGATTTGCCCTTAAACTTGGCTTCAAATTTTAAGTATGACCTCAAACTTTCACAGTGCACAAATAGGCACTTTAACTATCCTATTTTTTTTATAAATACACACGCGATTTTTGGACCCAAAGAGCGTGAAATACAATCGCGCCCACATGTATTAGTGAGCCACTCAATAACTGCCAACTAATTAAATATTTTACACGTCATTATACATAGATTTGCCCTTAAACTTGGCTTCAAATTTTAATTATGACCTCAAACTTTCACAGTGCACAAATAAGCACTTTAACTATCCTATTTTTTTTATAAATACACACGCGATTTTTGGACCCAAAGAGCGTGAAATACAATCGCGCCCACGTGTATTAGTGAGCCACTCAATAACTGCCAACTAATTAAATATTTTACACGTCATTATTTTTTTAAAAAGTTACACGTCATTTAAGAAGTAAAAAAAATTAAAATTAATTGTTTGCAGACCAAGAAATCTTCATTATAGATCTTTTTCCACAATGACAAAAAAAATTAGAAGCCATTTACACAAAATATGAGCACAAATCGTTCTAAAAAGGAAAAAAAAAATAGATTTGAAATAGGAGGAAAGAGAAATTAGATTTTAGGTAAATTTTAATTTGGAAATATAAAGATATATATAAAAGGAATTCATTAAGGGTATATTTGTCATTTCTGTTTTTTTTTACCGTTGTGGGCCATTAAAATAGTCATAACTCGCGCAGAAAACGTGCATAACACGCGTTTTGCCATGTAGGATTCGCGTGTGTATTTATAAAAAAATAGGATAGTTAAAGTGTCTATTTGTGCACTGTGAAAGTTTGAGGTCATACTTAAAATTTGAAGCCAAGTTTAAGGGCAAATCTATGTATTATGCCAAAATTAAAATTGAAGAGTTCAAAAAAGTAAGAGGAGTTCTATTTGAAACGAATGAAAAAAGGAAAGTAAAACAAACAAATTGAAACACAGAAGATTAACTTACCACGTCACAAAGATCACTAGGAAGTTGCTGAATGACAAGAACAAAGCTACGAGACACCTTACGGAGAGTTGCGTAACAGAAGGCCCAGTGTGGCTGCAACAGCCACACTGACGTCTTCTTCTCGACGCGTTTAGCCAATAACATGAGCTTCATCAATGGATATAATTCATCTGGATGCTTTATAATCTCCCCCATTGAATTTTTCTATAAAATTTATTTACTACTTAGAAAATGGACGTTACTGTTTCAGAAGAACAAGAGTGTCAATTGATAGTATATATATATAAAGGATGAAGAAAATGTTTCATAACAACAACATATTTCGTGTAATTTATTGGTGGGATTCGAAGAGGAAGGGGTGTACGCAACCATATTCCTGTATAATGAAGGTAAATAGATTGTTTCTGATAAACTCTCGACTCAAGTAAAACATATAAAATAATCAAGTATGTTAAGCAAACATAGTCGAAGAAACCATGCCGAAAAGAATAAAGCCGCGATAATATAATATGATAACTGAAGCAAATTAACAAAATCAAAGATAATCGAGAAGTAAATATAGTGACCCCATATTGCTATTCACCACTAATGTGTTATATTATTATATATTACATTATTATCATATTATTGAGCTGAATTTTAATATTTAGGGTCATCAATATAGCTACTGGCATATTATAAAAAAAATGCAATCAATGTATATTAGTTAATTCATATGTGAGATTGTGTCCAGATTTGCACGATACGCCTAATGGGGTGTTGTACATTACACGTACAACTAAATTTCCCACTGTTTATATTTTCATATCATATAATAATATTTCGAAAGTTATATCTGAATTAATACGAGTTTAGGTAAAAATCGTTAGTTTCTTTATTTTAAAAGGAACATGCACAAATATGCCATTAAACTTTGAGAAAAAAAAATAATTTATGTCATTTGTTAAAAGGTTAGTTCATCGGTATAATTTCTGTTTGAGAAAAGACTCATTCGATCTATGCCATTGTTTGTTCTAAAATGGCATAGATTGGTCAAACTTGAACAAATGACATAGATGAGTTTATCCTTAAAATTCAATGACACATTTGAACCTTTTCTCTTTTAAAAAATTGATTTAATTAATAACGTGACCGAATCATAATTGATCATGTATAGAATATGATTTTATATAACGGAAACAATTTTTCGTTATTAAAGAATGACATAGATGATTTTTTTTTCAAAATTCGATGACATATTTAAGTCTTTTCCCTATTTTAAATGGAGCAGACATTTTCAGTAGTTATTGAAACAAAAAAGGATTTTACTAAATTTATATACTTTTCAACATTTACTAAATATGTTAAAAAGTGTCCATGACAATTTCATTTATTTGTATCATAAAATCCAAAACAAAAAAGAAAAAAATATAAGAAAACTTTTTTCTTCTCTTTTTTTCCCCTTTTCCAGAAAACAGTTGAAGGGACCCACACTAACCGTAGGTATTTTTTTCTTCTTCCAAATTTTCAACTTTCCTATGAATGTATGAAGCAAATTCTAAATTCCACACATAATTTCAAATTTATGAGAAATTGATCTTTGGTCCTTTCCATATTTACTGGGGATCTTGATTTATTTGTATCTTTTCGATACAAATTTCGATCAACACATCTCTAATTTTCAAACATATGCTAAAATCCGGAGATTTGGAAGATACATTCATACAAATTTTGGGTTGAAGGGGAAATTTTTCGGGTTATAATGTCTTCGAATTTGTATGCTGATCATTATAATCAAAAGATTGATTATGTTTTTAAGATTGTTTTGATTGGAGATTCCGCAGTCGGTAAATCTCAATTATTGGCTAGATTTGCAAGAAATGAATTTAGTTTAGATTCAAAGGCTACAATTGGGGTTGAGTTTCAAACAAAAACTTTACTTGTTGATAACAAAACCGTCAAGGCACAAATTTGGGACACTGCGGGACAAGAAAGGTCAGTTAATTTTTTCAATTTTTCTTGGTTCTTTTTCTCGAATTTTATCTTTGTTTTTCAATTTTTTCGTGTAATCCATGCAAATTTTGCAAAAAAATTGTGGAGGTGATATTAATTAGTTTGAAATTATGTGTTAGGCATGTTAGTACGTTTACTTTAGATCCTATGTTTTTCTGGAAGTCGTTTGGTTATAAAAATACAGACAATTTTTAGTACATACATATATATGCCCTTTAACTTGACTTCAAATCACATTTATGCCCTTCAACTTTGGATGTGCACTAGGAGACACTTAAACTTGTATAAAGTTGAACAAACACACACACACATGTCATCCTACATGTCATTTTTTGTCCTACGTGGTGTCCTATGTGTATTGTGGCATGCAGGACTCATGTGTTTATTTATTTAAAAATGAGATAGTTAAAGTATCTGTTTGTGCTTTATGAAAATTGGAGGTCAAAGTTAAAATTTGAAGTCAAGTTTAGGGTCCAATATATGTATTATGCCCTTTTTTTTGTGTAAAATTGTTTGAGATGAGCCTAAATGGAAAGACTTGGTTGGTAAAGATTTCGATAGCCGACCCTAACTTGCTTGGGATTGAGGCGTTCTGGAGTTAGTACGTTTACTATTTCTTGGAATTTTCTAGTTCTGTCAAAAGTATAAAAAAAATATATAGAGAAATCCTAGTGCTTTTTAAATTTTATTTGTGTAGTATTGATCCGAGATGAGCCTAAATGGAACGACATGGTTATAAGTTTGAATTCATATTGCTGATCCCAACTTGTTTGACATATTTGATACGACGTTCTTGTTTTTTGTGATAAATCTTCTTAAAGAGTGGTTTATATCGTGATTTAGACTTCAATGAGTAGGTTTCTTCTTGACTTACAATTCATCTCTTTTGAGTCGAGAGTCTGTTGGAAACAACCTCTCTACCCTGCAAAGGTAAGGTTAAGGTCTGCATACATCTTACTCTCCCTAGATCCCATTTTTGTCTGTTAACATTTACCTTTTGTGTTAAGCTATGTTGCTCGGACTCTTGGGAAAAATGTTGCTGGGATCCTCAAAAATGCTCTACTTTTGAAGAGTTACAGCAACATAGCCAATTTGATAATTGTTGTAACTCAATGAATCATCTCTCATTTCTCTCTCAGGTATAGAGCAGTAACAAGTGCATATTATCGAGGTGCAGTTGGCGCGATGTTAGTCTATGACTTAACAAAACGCCAATCATTCGATCATATGGCTAGATGGCTGGAGGAACTACGAGGTCACGCGGACAAGAACATAGTTATAATGCTCATCGCGAACAAATGTGATCTAGGAAGTCTTCGAGCTGTACCAGTTGAAGATGCTCAAGAATTCGCAGAAAGAGAGAATCTTTTCTTTATGGAAACATCAGCACTTCAATCCACAAATGTCGAGGGTGCATTCATGACAATTTTAACAGAAATTTATAAAATCATTAGCAAGAATACGCTCGTCGCAGCTCCGGGAGCTGATTATGGGAAGTCGCAATCTTTAAAGGGAACCAGGATCATTGTTCCTGGACAGGACTCGGATTCTGGTGGAAATAGTGGTGGTTGCTGCATGTCGTCATGATTTTTTATTGAGTTCTGAAGGTCTTTTTAATTATTCGAATATTACTGGGAATGTTTTATGTTTTATGTAGAATAGGGAATTGTTGTTGATGATGAAGTTTATTTAGATAGTTTGTTTAGCTATTTGTGTATACAGTTCATTAAGTTGTTCACTGGGCATCAGGGGCGGAGGTACAACCCTGTCTATGGGTTCTGTCATGTATTTGTGTTCTAAAATTCACTTAATACGTATAAACAATTTATCCAGAATCTACTATGCTTGCTTTTCTAGAATACAACACCGATTCACTCAAAATCCTAGCTTCGTTAAAGTTACAAACACACCAGAGATATTATCACTCTAGGCAGCCAAGCACATCTAGTAATTAATAATAAAATTAGATGGGCTGTTATTCTACGCCTAGGAAATTAATCCATAGCTATGATCTCCTTTGTTACCAGTTGAGTACCTTTTCTCTACTCTGAACTCTGCTACTTGTTTCTATTAGTAACTTAAGTGAAAGTTTAAAAAAGAATTTGTGTTGGTGAATTTTGATGTGAAAATGAAAGCTCAAAGAGCAGCAATATGTAGATTTTGATATGTAAATGAAAGATGCAGTGGAGAATTTGGTTGTTTTGTTCTAACTAGTATATTCACTTAGAATCAGTTTACTATTTCTTGGAATCGATTAGTTTTGTCAGAGGTATAAAAAAATATAGAGAAATCCTAGTGCTTTTATATTTTATTTTGTGTAGTATTGGTCCGAGATAAGCCTAAATGACTGATCCCAACTTGTTTGAGATATTTGAGACGATGATCTTGTTTTTGTGATAAATCTTCTTAAAGAGTGGTTTTTAGAATTCAATATGTATGTTTCTTCTTGACTTACACTTCATCTATTTTGATCGAGGGTATGGTGGAAACGACCTCTCTACTCCGCAAAGGTAGGGATAAGGTCTGCACACATCTTACTCTCCCTAGATCCCATTTTATCTGTAAGCATTTACCTTTTGTTAAGCTATGTTGCTCGAACTCTTGACAAATATGTTGTTGGGATCCTCAAAAATGCTCTACTTTTGAAAAGTTACAGCAACATAGCCAATTTGATAATAGTTGTAACTCAATAAATCGTCTCTCATTTATCTCTCAGGTATAGAGCAGTAACAAGTGCATATTATCGAGGTGCAGTTGGCGCGATGCTAGTCTATGACTTAACAAAACGTCAATCATTCGATCATATGGCTTGATGGCTGGAGGAACTAAGAGGTCACGCGGACAAGAACATAGTTATAATGCTCATCGCGAACAAATGTGATCTAGGAAGTCTTCGAGCTGTACCAGTTGAAGATGCTCAAGAATTCGCAGAAAGGGAGAATCTATTCTTTATGGAAACATCAGCACTTCAATCCACAAACGTCGAGGGTGCGTTCATGACAATTTTAACAGAAATTTATAAAATCATTAGCAATAATGCGCTCATTGCAGCTCCGGGAGCTGATTATGGGAAGTCGCAATCTTTAAAGGGAACCAGGATCATTGTTCCCGGCTAGGACTCGGATTCTGGTGGGAATAGTGGTGGTTGCTGCATGTCGTCATGATTTTTTATTGAGTTCTGAAGGTCTTTTTATTTATCCGAAATCATAATATTACTGGGAACGTTTTATGTTTTATGTAGAATAGGGAATTGTTGTTGCTGATGAAGTTGATTTAGATAGTTTGTTTAACTATTTGTGTATACAGTTCATTAAGTTGTTCACTGGGCATCAGGGGCGGAGGTACAACCCTGTCTATGGGTTCTGTCATGTATTTGTGTTCAAAATTTCACTTAATACGTACAAACAATTTATCCAGAATCTAGTATGCTTGCTTTTCTAGAATACAACACCGATTCACTCAAAATCCTAGCTTCGTTAAAGTTACAAACACTCTAGAGATATTATCACTCTAGGGAGCCAAGCACATCTAGTAATTAATAATAAAATTAGATGAGCTGTGATTCTACGCCTGGAAGAAAAAAACATTGAAGGTTACAAGTTAAAAATCTATATAATTATGCGTAACCAACAGAAATGAAAGACGAGAGTTTTCATTTCAAGACTAAAATCACAGTACTCGATGCTTATTTAAAAACTCGAAGATATTTAGATTAGTTCAATTTTCCTTTCTCCACTGGCACTTTATCTAACTGAGAATAGAATTTCCAAGTTTGCCAATAATGGATATGTCATCCAACCATAAATTAGTCAGACATATATAGCGTCCTCAGATTTGTCAACCTCCGAATGAATGTTGGAAAAGGCAGAATGGTTTACTCATTCGAACAAAAAAAATCATCCTGTAATATGATCAATCTTAGAAAACAAAGTAGAATGATAAAATAAATCTACTGGTAAATATAATGGAAGAAGAATTTAGAACCACAGGTGTATTTCAAATTTAAAGTTTACAGAATTCTACAGTTTAAATCACAATCAACTATTTTGTAGATATTACTAATACATATACAAGATCTATGGGCAATAGATGAACGGATATATAGGTTACAATAATGTCGATCTGCCTCTGATTGTTACCCCCATCACGAGCATGTGTATCAGGTGATGTTTGAGGTTTTACTTGCATTATTACATTGACTACTTACTAACTTCTGGCATGACTAGGTTCAGCTTTGTCGTCATCACTAACTTTGTCTTCTTCACTAGCTTTGTTGTCATTCACTATCTTCGTCGTAGCTTGTTGTTCCTCCAGAATGCTAAAGAAGAGAGAGATGAGTAGCTTATTAAGTAAAACAAAGTTGATGAAGTATCTAAAACGGAAAGAGAATGTGTAGCTAGCGGAATAAGACATATATACCTTGTTATTGATCAACTGCTGTATACATTTAGTCAGACTATCTACTTCCATCTCATCATTATCATTATCACATTTGAGACTCGGTGTAATCACAGATATTCCATGTTGGAGAAATGTCCATTTCAGGGCAGTCCTCAATAACCACTTCCTCGAGAAATGGAAATGTAAGAGCATGCTCCGTTAGAAAGAAATGCCCCAGCTTAGGCAGATTGACAAGATACAGGTATTTCAATTGGGGAAATAAGGTGATGATTCCTTCTCCTTTTGTGATCACTTCTTCCATTGATTCACAGTCTTCTATCCATAGGCGTTGGAGATTCAGAAGACCTTTGGCCACTGATGGAGACATCAAGTTTCTTAATTTTCCACATCTCCGTACTTTCAATGTTTGAAGTTTGTTGAAGTAGTCAGTTGGAAGTTGGTGAGAGCATAGAGCACTTATGCTGTTAAGCGACAAGATTTTTAGCTCTTCCAGGTTGGGACAAGAAACCTGCGAGCGTTCAAGTATAAAACTTTGTTGGAGCACAAGTCCTTACACACATTTATTTTTAAAAAGTTTTCTAGTATCTCAAACACATTAGTATTTTATTTTTCCATTTGGGCTGGGTCTAGAGGGGTAAAAAAAAAGTGTGAGATAGTTTTTGAAAGCCACATGACATTTTTTGAATTAAAAAATCACTATCATATAATTTTTTAATTAAATAAATATAAATTTATTAACATTTAACGGAAAAGAAAATTATGCACCATATATTAGACGGTAGAGGTATATAGGCTCAAAATCACAAGTTGAGCAGTATATTTGCCTCTAATTCCTTAATTCAATGAATAATTTAGGTTTCACTCACCTTCTTATAAAATTTATCATAAATGCCTCATTTTTCTGCAAATATAAAAAAAAACGAAAAATGGTCTAAAATGCCTTTATTGTTACTTAATAAGGCAAAAATGTCATTTTTCAAATAAATATATTATTTATTTTCTTTCTAAACACATTCTTTTCCTAATGATATTTTATTATAAATATCAAAATAAAAATTAATAGTTGATTTACTATGATCTTATACACATGATCTATACTATCCGTTTAAAGGGTACATTTTTAATAGATAAAGTAATTTTAAAATAAAGAAAACAAGAATAGAGTACTTAAAATAATATCTTTTAACAGAAATAAGATCTGTTAAAAAGAAAAGAAATAATATGTTTATACTGAAAAAAAATATTTTTTTTGACTCAGTTAGTAACAGTAGGAACATTTCAAAAACAAACTACCAACGGAAAGAACATTTTTGGACCAAAGTATTGAGGACAAGAACATTTTTGAACTAAACTATAAATTGAGGTCATTTTTGATCATTTCACGTAATTTAAGACATTATCGACCTTTTCTCAAAAAATAAATTAGAATATAGCTGCCCAAAAAAAAGAGTCTTAAAATTTGTTCTTACTTTTTCTTCTTCTTTTCCATATCTATTTATTTTCACACTAAACAAATAAAATAAGAATATAAAACTCAAATAATGATAAGTTAATAGATCTATGGGGGAGATATTTAAAACTAATTAAAATAACAGTTGGATAAAAAAAGTCACAAAAATTCACATAAAATATAGTCGTTTTTAAATAACAAATTATTTTTTCACTAGTTAGACAAAAAGGATATGGACTTTGTTTAAGTAATTAAATATGTTTAATGCTCAAGTAAAAAGTGGTGATAAGAAGCAAACCTTTTCATCAAAAAGAGGATTTGAGCCACTGTTGGCTGTACGACTGAAATTTTGAAACTCAGGTAAGTTCCATAACAACATTTTCCTTAATTGAGGGAACTCAATCCCCTTGACAGTGTCACTGCAAAAGTGAGTCAGGCATGTCAGAGAGAAAAGGTGCAACTCATATAAATTGATTACTTCATGTGTCCTCTTCAATAAATGTGTCACTAAATCACAATCAGAGATGTGGAGACATTTCACGTTCTGAAATTCATTCAGCTTCAACTCAGTCAACACATTATTAGAGGCATTTCCTATTGAACTTACAAATTCACTCTCCTTCAACAGGTGGCAGATCTGATCACCCAATGGGGCATTCTCCGTGACCTTTAAAGCAATACTCTTGTTGTAATCATAGCTCTCTGGAATCCCACCCATTTCAAGAGTGTACCGTGTCAACTTGGAGGGAAGGCCAAGGTTACTGTACAACACATCACTCAAATCTTTTACTTTCCCAATATGTAGTTCCTCCAATTGAGCTAGTTTTGATAAGACCCCTCCTGAAATCCTTTTAAGTGGATTAATCTTATTCCGAAACTCTAACATAATTAGCTTGCTCAATTTTCCTATCTCCTCTGGCAGCTCATCTAACTCACAATCTCTTATGCTCAGAATGTTTAATTCGGCAATTTCCCCAATAAAGGACATGTCATCCAACCTTAAATCACTCAGACACAGAGTCCTCAGACTTGACAACCTCCTAATGGATGCAGGAAAAAACAGAATGGACTCCACATATTTGTATCCACTCAGACTCAAGACATTGAGGTTACTCATTTCATCAAAAAAATTGTCCTGTAGTTTGAATGGATCTTCAAAACGGAGTTTCAACATTAAAAGCTTCAGTTTTGTGCAAATTATTGGTCTAGGATGTTCATCAAATTTATTTGCAAGGATTGACATGTGACTGTATTGCTCGTAAGAGTCTTTTCTTGGAAACTCTTTTGAGTTCATATCATGACTTACCATAAAGTTATGCTCTCCCTTAGACGCAATATATTTAGCCACATCACGGACCACATCATGCATTTTCACATGATTTTTTTTTGAACCTTGGGATAACAAAAAACCATCTTGCAATGTTTCTGACAGAGAATACACCATATCTCTTGATTTTTCTAAATTTTTGACTCCTGGAAAGATGTGAAGCCCCATTCCATAATTAAGCAATTCTTCCATCCAAATATCACTATCTTCCTCGAACAAGGAACAAAGCAAAAAGAGGTATTTAGCTTCATTACTTCCCAAGTAATCATAGCTTAGCCTCAGAGGTGTATACAACTCTTCAGGCACTTCAGGGATGATTACTGTTATTTCACCGCGTAATTCTTCAAGGGCACGGTCCCATGAACGCTTGTTTTTATGCTTTTTTAGTGCTCCTGCAACTGTAATAATTGCAAGCGGCAGCCCCTTGCATTCATTGGCAACCTCTTTTGCTATACCTTGAAGAGATGAATCATCGACAAAATCACCGACTTTCTGCCTGAAAAGGCTCCATGCTTCCTCTTTGGATAATATTCCAACTTCTATGATCTTTTGAGCTTCCATTGCTTCACAAACATTTCGGAATCGCGTCGTCAATATCACTTTGCACCGATGGTTGGGGTTGCTACCGCTGGGAATTCCAAGTTTGTCTAGATCAGGAATAGCCTTCCAAACATCATCCAAGATTATAAGGTTGCGGCTGTTCTGATCCATTAGCCTTGTACGCAGCTGATCTCCACGAATCAACAAATTATCCCCTTCTAATGTCAACCCGAGTCCTTGTGCGATCTGACCTTGAAGTTTTTTCAAGTCAGGTTGTTGACTGACAGTTACCATGACAACATCTTTGAAGAACCCTTGTTGTTTCTCCTTTAGTCTGATTTTCTCAGCGAGTGTTGTTTTACCGACACCACCCATACCACATATCCCAATCATAGTGACCCCTTCATCTCTCACAGCTGCCATGATCTCCTCCTCGTTCAATTTTCTGGAGTTAAACTTCTCAGTATTGTTACTATATATAGCCTCACTTTGAACTCGACGA
>NC_028646.1:77388619-77458226 GCF_001406875.1 Solanum pennellii | reverse complement strand
ACCGCGTAATTCTTCAAGGGCACGGTCCCATGAACGCTTGTTTTTATGCTTTTTTAGTGCTCCTGCAACTGTAATAATTGCAAGCGGCAGCCCCTTGCATTCATTGGCAACCTCTTTTGCTATACCTTGAAGAGATGAATCATCGACAAAATCACCGACTTTCTGCCTGAAAAGGCTCCATGCTTCCTCTTTGGATAATATTCCAACTTCTATGATCTTTTGAGCTTCCATTGCTTCACAAACATTTCGGAATCGCGTCGTCAATATCACTTTGCACCGATGGTTGGGGTTGCTACCGCTGGGAATTCCAAGTTTGTCTAGATCAGGAATAGCCTTCCAAACATCATCCAAGATTATAAGGTTGCGGCTGTTCTGATCCATTAGCCTTGTACGCAGCTGATCTCCACGAATCAACAAATTATCCCCTTCTAATGTCAACCCGAGTCCTTGTGCGATCTGACCTTGAAGTTTTTTCAAGTCAGGTTGTTGACTGACAGTTACCATGACAACATCTTTGAAGAACCCTTGTTGTTTCTCCTTTAGTCTGATTTTCTCAGCGAGTGTTGTTTTACCGACACCACCCATACCACATATCCCAATCATAGTGACCCCTTCATCTCTCACAGCTGCCATGATCTCCTCCTCGTTCAATTTTCTGGAGTTAAACTTCTCAGTATTGTTACTATATATAGCCTCACTTTGAACTCGACGACGAAAGGAGATTATATTTGGATTGGTGCCGTCACTTTGAAGTTCAGTTAACTCCTGTGTAATTTTCTTGGCTCTCCTGCTGAGGGAGTAACGTGACTTCAAGTTTGGACACCAACCATAAAAGCAACCTTTTTGAACCTCAGCTCTACCTCTCATTACATCATCCACTTGTGCAATAGTGGTATCAACACTAGTTAACCAAGCCTCGCCAGTGAGTGAAATGCAATGTAAGTTTCCCCGGGCATCTTCTTCTCTTCGCTGCACTTCACTTTTGATGTTCTTCAGCTTATCAGATTCTTTTCCCATAGATGTGATGTTAGTGTTGTAGTAATATAAATACCTAATGCCTCGCTCTATTGGCTGCATCAAGCAAGCAGTGACATTCCCCACAATAGTAGATAGGAATTCCATAGCAAAGATAGAGCTTTTTTTCAACTATCAAGCCTGAACTCTGCTACTGGGAAGTAAAGGTGTGAAAATGAAATATCAGATCGAGCGGAAATGAAGAATTAGGTATGAAAATCAAAGAGTGGTGATGTGAGAGAATTTGGTATGAAAATCAACGAGTAGCAATATGAGAGAACTTGGTATGAAAATCAATGTGAGAGAACTTGGTATGAAAACGAAAGAATGGAGAATTTGGTATGAAAATCAAAGAGTAGCAAATGACATGAAAATGAATGCTTAAAAGAGGCAAGGGAGAGTTTGATTGTGTTATTCCAAGCAACAAATTCACAGAAATTTATAAGCTGTCAAAATAATATCTTTAAAGTGAGAGTATTGATTAGCTAACATAGTAAAGTAGTGAACATCTGATTCCATAGCTTCCTTCACTCAAACTCATGTTACGACCTTTCCAAAATATGTGCTTTCTTGCAATGGCAGACACTATAAAGAAGAAAAAACGATAAAGTATATGCTTCTTTTTGGAATTTTCATCTTGCTTGTCAAGTGCTCAAAGAAAAAATGGAAAAGTATACACTCTCTCTCTAATTTTTGGCAAAGTATATCCTTTCTTGTTTCTAAACTTTGGTAAACAGAGTTACCTGGTAGGATTTTATTTTAAATGCGATGGTTATTATAAAAATAGGCACTCGACTTTTTATGACAACGAAACTTGCAACCGCTACCCTTAGGGTGCACATAGGGGTAAACTTCCCTCCATTGTAATAGCCTTCACATATAGGAGACATACACTGCACTAGGCAAGTCTTCAAGATATGACAACAGTCCGCCAAAAGTTTCATCAAGGGTGTTCAAGAGTTTACTTTTTTATATTCATTGAAAGTTATAAGCTGAGCATTAGTTACATTTCGAAGTTTGTTGTTTACCTAACTTGTAAATTTTATATTCTCCACTACCTCTGTTACTTTCCTTTATGACCACTAAAACAAAGCACACTTTTCTTTTAAATTAATTTAATTTTGTCCTCCAATGAACACAATTCAATAGATTGGCAATATATAAAGACTAAGTGAGATTATGGACCAGCTAAAAGTGATTAACAAGTCTTAAAGTAGTGGTAATGGCAGACATAGAAAGAAGAAAAAAGGGGAAAGTTACAGATATTTATTGAAGTGAATTATCACTTGATGGATAGTTACAGATATTTGATCCCCAAATCTCGCATTTAGTTAATAATTCAGTGATATATCCATCCACATGATAATACATGTAATCACTTCTTATCCATCTTGAAAACGAGTGTGATCACAAAACAATACACTTTATTTAGAGGTAGAATTCTCAGCAGCACACATTCGAGGTGCAGTCTCCTGTTAGCTGTACTATTCGCGCTTCAGACAAGTCTGAGCCTAAACAAGTTTGTTGTTTACCAAAATTCTGAAGTACTAGTCCACTACCTCTCTTCTTTTAGATATATAATTGTACGACCACATGCATAACAACTAAAGCAATATTTGCCTTCTAAAAAACCCATCCAACAAATCAGGGTGGAAGTGCACAGATACCCGCTTCTGGGGTCGCCATTAAATTAATACCCGCCTAATATTTCTTTTGAAAATGATTCAAGTATGTATGGTGTTCATTCATATATGAATATATTGAAAAACATGTTA
Source organism: Solanum pennellii (assembly GCF_001406875.1). Lineage (NCBI taxonomy): Eukaryota > Viridiplantae > Streptophyta > Magnoliopsida > Solanales > Solanaceae > Solanum > Solanum pennellii. The sequence continues at coordinate 77,455,437 of NC_028646.1, read as the reverse complement.
AAGTTTCAACACCGGAAGAAAAAAGTAAGAAAATTTGAAGGATGATTTGCCCATGCACTTGGAAAGTCATGAGGTCGAAGAGTATTGAAGTTAGTTAGGCAGTTACTGTTAGTATTACTGTAGCTACAGTCAGTTAGTTAGCTTATTACCACTAATTTAACTGTTAATTCATAAACTGCATTTTAATTAGTTAATAATTAACATTAGATGTTAATTCATAAACAGTTCAATTCCATTCCCAAAATATCTCTCTAATGGTTTCTTAGATCATGCAACTGTAACAATTGCAATTGGCAGCCCCTTGCATTCTTTTGCTATGTCATGAAGAGAAGGATCATCAACTGAATTACCGACTTTCCACAACTTTAGATAGGAATTAATCCATAGCTATGATCTCCTCTGTTACCAGTTGAGTACCTTTTCTCTATTCTGAACTCTGCTACTTGTTTTTATTAGTAACTGAAGTGAAAGTTTAAAAAAGAATATGTGTTGGTGAATTTTGATGTGAAAATGAAAGCTCAAAGAGCAGCAATATGTAGATTTTGATATGTAAATGAAAGATGCAATGGAGAATTTGGTTGTTTTGTTCTAACTAGTATATTCACTTAGAATTAGTTTACTATTTCTTGGAATCGATTAGTTTTGTCAGAGGTATAAAAAAATATAGAGAAATCCTAGTGCTTTTTATATTTTATTTTGTGTAGTATTTATCCGAGATGAGCCTAAATGGAATGACATGGTTATGAGTTAGAATTCATATTGCTGATCCCAACTTGTTTGAGAAATTTGAGACGATGATCTTGTTTTTGTGATAAATCTTCTTAAAGACTGGTTTATATCACGTTTAGCTTCAATATGTATGTTTCTTCTTGACTTACAATTCTTCTCTTTTGAGTCAAGGGTATCTTGGAAACAACCTCTCTACCCTGCAAAAGTAGGGGTAAGATCTATATACATCTTACCCTCCCTAGATCCCATTTTTGTCTGTAAACATTTACCTTTTGTTAAGCTATGTTGCTCAGACTCTTGACAAATTTGTTGTTGGGATCCTCAAAAAGGCTCTACTTTTGAAGAGTATAGCCAATTTGATAATTGTTGTAACTCAATGAATCATATCTCATTTCTATCTCAGGTATAGAGCAGTAACAAGTGCATATTATCGAGGTGCAGTTGGCGCGATGCTAGTCTATGACTTAACAAAACGTCAATCATTCGATCATATGGCTAGATGGCTGGAGGAACTAAGAGGTCACGCGGACAAGAACATAGTTATAATGCTCATCGCGAACAAATGTGATCTAGGAAGTCTTCGAGCTGTACCAGTTGAAGATGCTCAAGAATTCGCAGAAAGGGAGAATCTTTTCTTTATGGAAACATCAGCACTTCAATCCACAAATGTCGAGGGTGCGTTCATGACAATTTTAACAGAAATTTATAAAATCATTAGCAAGAATACGCTCATTGCAGCTCCGGGAGCTGATTATGGGAAGTCGCAATCTTTAAAGGGAACCAGGATCATTGTTCCCGGCCAGGACTCGGATTCTGGTGGGAATAGTGGTGGTTGCTGCATGTCGTCATGATTTTTTATTGAGTTCTGAAGGTCTTTCAAATTATTCAAATATTACTGGGAATGTTTTATGTTTTATGTAGAATAGGGAATTGTTGTTGCTGATGAAGTTGATTTAGATAGTTTTGTTTATTTATTTGTGTATACAGTTCATTAAGTTATTCACTGGGCATCAGGGGCGGAGTTACAACCCTGTCTATGGGTTCTGTCATGTATTTGTTGTTGTTCATCTTATATTCCAAACATACTTACTAGAAAATTAAAACTAGTAGCGAAACTAGAATCAGAAACAGATTAAAAAAAATATATGAAATATTTTTTTAAAGAAGAATTGTTTAGATTGTCAAATGTCATTTTCAGAAGGACATTTCCATAACTTTCAATATGATTGTTATAGAACTACCCATGAACAAAGTTTCATCGGGTTCAATAAAGACAATATAGTCCAAATGTTATTTTTACAAAAACATAACAAATGACTATTCACCAATATTTATGTATATGCAAATACTTTTATTATAATAGACATATATTTTCATGAAAAATCACAACATTTTAAGTGATATTTTTTTCCATAAAAGAACACAATTATTTTGAACAAGTATATATATATATAATTTGGATGTTTCATACTAGTCACACTATATACTAGTAATAGAGAAACTCAACAACCACAATATCAAATGTACTCCAAGTATTTTGTGGGTATAACATAATACAACAGTATCATTGAATTTCATATCTTTTGCTCCAAAGTTAAATTAGACACCAAGTCTAATCATAAGCAAATAACCCCACATTTCAAATGTGATCTCAAAAATATTTTTCAAGTATTTGAAAATAGTTTTTCCACATATTTTAATGTTGGAAACATTATTCTACGAAAGACTTATAGTGCTGCAATTCTCTTTGACAATGTTTACACAATGTCAAAGTTCATTCCATAGAGACACACAATCACAAATTCTAAGTCACTGGTATTTTTTTATCTATCATAAATAGACATACCACTTAGTATTTTAAATACTAACAATAAGGACAAAAAAAATTGTACAATTTATTTCTATGTTACATTGAAGTTTATAGAAAATCAAAAGTACAACACTGACTTATTATGTGAAGTTTTCATATTCTTCAAACCAATTGCATAGTCCAATTTATCCAGAGTATAAAACCACAAAAGTTTTTAGTCAACAAAAATCAGACACACTAACATTTCTCATGGAGTACAAAACTACAAAAGTTTTTTTTCCCTCCAAACAGAATAACACATATTCTTTATCACATAGAAATGTTTTTCTTATCAAATAGTCTTTCAACTATAACAATTTGACATATTATTTTATCAAACAAAAATATGCGTCTCTCATTTTTGCAAACTAAAAAATTTTAAAAGCAACAATATTTGCGAAGTAAAATTCATTCCACAACATATTATTTGCAGATCTTTTTCCAAAGATACACATAATAAAAAAAAATAAAAAATCAAAGATGATAACTCTTAGAAACTATTTCCTCCTTTGATAATTTAATAAGAAGGTTACCTGGTAATCTTTAAAAGAAATACCATAAAAATTTTCTTTTTACATTCTCACTTCGACGTTGCTAAACAAAGCAACGAATTATGGAGAAGTAATGCATTTATCTTCTATTTCCATGATCAGATTCTCTCAATCACTAGAATACAAAAATACTAACAGTATATAATTTCCTTAAGATTGTTGTTCATCTTGTATTCCAAACATACTTAGAACAAAACTTTGAACATCTTTGTAAGACAACAAAGTTTAAGAACATTTTCACAACTAGAAAATTAAAACTAGTAGCGAAACTAAATCAGAAACAGATTTAAAAAAAATATACGAAATATTTTTTTTAAAGAAGAATTGTTGTTAATATGTGTCTAAAGAATCTTACTGATTCCAATAAACTTTGCAGAAACACGAAGTTACCAAGTTTAATGAACCAGTGAAGAACAAAAGAATAGAAGAACTGAAATTAATTCACAAATCTAAATGGGAAAAAGGTCTGATATACCCCTCAACTTTGTTATTTGGAGCTGATACACCCCTCGTTATAAAAGTGGCTCATATATACCCTTACCGTTATACAAACGGCTCACATATACCCCTGCCGTTACAAAATGGCTCACATATACCCTTCATTTAATGGAATTTTAAATAATTAGTTTTAAATTTATATTTATTACTTATAATTTTTTTTTTAAAATTATTTAGTGGTATCTATGATTCTTCTATAAAAGTTCAAGGTATATTTTAATTTTTTTCATACATAAATTATTTTTTGACTTCTTTTATTAAAATTATTTGAGTTTCTTATTCTTATTTTATTTTTTTCTTTCATTCCTTAGTTTAAAGAAAAAAAATTAAACTATTTTTTTGTGTGTATTGTAATTTAATTTCGTATTCAAAAAAAAAATTGGTCATCTACAATAAGTTTTACAAGAATATTAGTGAAACATAAATAAATTTGATTATCAAAATAATAATTATAAGTTAGTCATTGAAACAAAAAAAAGTCAAAAAAATATGTTTGACGAGGATTAAATTTACTCATATGGGATTATATTTTTTAGAAAAAAATAATAAAAATTTAGATTGAAAATTATTATTTTTTCATTTCCGTAAGGGTATATGTGTGCCATTTGTTTACAAGTAGGGGTATATATGAGCCACTTTCATAACAAGGGGTATATCAGCTCTAAATGACAAATTTGAGGGGTATATCAGACCCTTTTCCCAATCTAAAATTTGTAAAACACGTAACAGAATCTGGAAATTTTTAATAGAAAAAAGATCAAGTCCACTGAACTCACAGTGTCCCCTTAAGGAAATTATTCCCCTCTAGTATCCGAGGTTTGATTTGGAATATGACCTCCCAGGGTAAAATGATCTCAATCACCAGAGTATAGATACCAAAAACTCCGGTGTCAGCGAATCACTCAACGGCAGTAAAGTACGCTTAGAATACTAGATTTAGTAGTTGAAGAAGAAGTCCATGAATTCTATATTAAAATGAGGAAATCCCTCAATTTATAGAAAACAATGGGTAGTGCGAAAAGGTTCTTATTGTGCCTTACCAGAAAGGTCACAAACCTTTGGAAAAGTCACAATCTTTCAGAAAGGTCATCACCTTTCATAAAAGTAACAACTTTCCATATAAGTCATAACTTTTCATAAAAGTCGCAACTTTTCATAAAAGTCACAACTTTTCATAAAAGTCGCAACATTTCATAAAAGTCGTAACTCTTTATAAAAGTCGCAACTCTTCATTTTTCCATTCACACCTTTTTAAAATCCAACATTTGTGTTCTACAATTCACTTAATACGTATAAACAATTTATCCAGAATCTACTATGCTTGCTTTTCTAGAATACAACACCGATTCACTCAAAATTCTAGCTTCGTTAAAGTTACAAACACACTAGAGATATTATCCGTCTAGGGAGCCAAGCACATTTAGGGTTGATAATAAAATTAGATGGGCCGCGATTCTACGCCTGGAAGAAAGAAACATTGAAAGTTACAAGTTAAAAATCTATATAATTATGCGTAACCAACAGAAATGAAAAACAAGAGAATTTTCATTTCAAGACTAAAAACACAGTACTCGATGCTTATTTAAAAACTCGAAGATAATTAGATTGGTTCAATTTTCCTTTCTCCACTGGCACCTCATCTAACTGAGAATAGAATTTCCAAATTTCCAAGTTTGCCAATAATGGATATGTCATCCAACCATAAATTAGTCATACATATATAGCGTCCTCAGATTTGTCAACCTCCGAATGAATGCTGGAAAAAGGCAGAATGGTTTACTCATTCCAACAAAAAAATCATCCTGTAATATGATCAATCTTAGAAAACAAAGTAGAATGATAAAATCAATCTACTGGTAAATGTAATGAAAGAAGAATTTAGAATCACAGGTGTATTTCAAATTTAAAGTTTACAGAATTCTACAGTTTAAATCACAATCAACTATTTTGTAGATATTACTAATACATATACAAGATCTATGGGCAATAGATGAACGGATATATAGGTTACAATAATGTCGATCTGCCTCTGATTGTTACCCCCATCACGAGCATGTGTATCAGGTGATGTTTGAGGTTTTACTTGCATTATTACATTGACTACTTACTAACTTGTGGCATGACTAGGTTCAGCTTCGTCGTCATCACTAACTTCGTCTTCTTCAGTAGCTTTGTTGTCATCACTATCTTTGTCGTAGCTTTTTTGTTCCTGCAGGAAACAGAGAATGCTAAAGAAGAGAGAGATGAGTAGCTTATTAAGTAAAACAAAGTTGATGAAGTATCTAAAACGGAAAGAGAATATGTAGCTAGCGGAATAAGACATATATACCTTGTTATTGAAACTCTGCTGTATCCATTTATTCAGATCATCTACTTTCACATCATTGTAACATTTGAGACTCGGTGTACTCACAGATATTCCATGTTGGACAAACGTCTTCATTTCAGGGCAGTCATCAATATCCACACTTATGAGAAATGGAAATGTAAGAGCACACTCCGTCAGAAAGAAATGCCCCAGCTTAGGCAGATTGGCAAGATCCAGGTATCGCAATTTGGGAAATAAGGTGATGATTCCTTCTCCTTTTGTGATCACTTCTTCCATTGATTCACAGTCTTCTATCCATAGGCATTGGAGATTCAGAAGACCTTTGGCCACTGATGGAGACATCAAGTTTCTTAATTTTCCACATCTGTCTACTTGCAATGTTTGAAGTTTGTTGAAGTAGTCAGTTGGAAGTTGGTGAGAGCATAGAGCACTTATGCTGTTAATCCAGAAGATATGTAGCTCTTCCAGGTTGGGACAAGAAACCTGCGAGCGTTCAAGTATAAAACTTTGTTGGAGCACAAGTCCTTACACACATTTATTTTTAAAAAGTTTTTTAGTTATCTCAAATACATTAGTATTTCTTTTTCCATTTGGGTTGGGTCTAGAGGGGTGAAAAAAAGTGAGAGAGTTTTTGAAAGACACATGACATTTTTGAAATTAAAAAATCACTATTATATATTTTTTTTAACTAGTTCTCGAACACGTATGTTGCACGTGTATTTTATGTTATTTGATATCAAACATTTCAAATGATATAATTATTTTAGAATAATTGATGCATTATACAATATTTAATGGGTAAAAATGATGTTACTGATAAAACATTCAACTAAGGTTGCAACTTGCAAAGATCAATAGAATTTGAAGAATTTCTGATTGTATTGATAAAAAAATTTTCTTTTAATCATGTGGGATACATTATATTTATTGGTAAAAAAAAGGTTTACTATTTCAATTATATGATTTGTCAAGATCGCCAAATATCTAACACTATATTTCCATACAATATGAAATAAGTTAATTACACAAAGCAATATATCAATAAGAAAAAAATGACCAATGAATAAAAAATTACATAAGAACTATAAGATGTGAAAATATAAAATATAATGGACTCATATTTTCTATTCAATTTATAAAGAGAGAAATTGTGTATATGAAAGGTTGTGAATGAATATATTTAATTGTAGAAGCTAAAAAGTTTAGCAATTAAAGTTACTAAGAAGTGAAAAATAATAAATTGTGACATCTAATCATGTATTCTCTTCAATTAAATATTGATATTGTATGAATCTCTCCATATGCTCTAACCTCTCTCTTCATATTCTCTAATGATTAAGTTTTTTTAATCTAAAATGGTAATTATTTTAAGTGCTCAAAATTAGCAATTAAGAAGAAAAATTGTTAATGCAAATCAATGATAATGGCAAAAGGAATACTCATAAATGCACTTCAAATTATTACGGTAACATTTTAGTGGTATGTAAAAAGTTTTCTGTTATGGAACTTAAATTAATATTTAATAATAATAACAATAATTATAATAATAATCAATAAAAATAATATAATGGTATTATTATAGTAACTCAACTATATAAGGTTATTTTGATATTTCAATTTTTTTGTTCCCACTTATAATAATATATCAGTAAATAAATATGAATTTATTAACAAAAAAGAGAATTATGCACCATATATTGAACGACAGAGGTATATATGCTCAAAATCACAAAGTTGAGCAGTATACTTGCCTCTTTTCCCTTAATTCAATGAATATTTTAGGTTTCACTCACCTTCTTATAAAATTTATTATAAATGTCCCATTTTTCTGCAAATATAAAAAATAAACGAAAAAATGGTCGAAAATGCCTTTACTGTAATAAGGCAAAAATATCATTTTTAAACAAATATATTATTTATTATCTTTTTGAACACATTCTTTTCCTAATGATATTTTTTAATTAACAAATGTTTATCCTACTTCAATTTGGAAAAAAAAATAACACTAAAAATATTTCTTATTTTATTATAAATATCAAAATGAAAATGAATGGTTGATTTATTATGATCTTATATATATGACATATATTATCCGTTTGAAGGGTACATTTTAATAGTTAAAATAATTTTAAAATAAAGAAAACAAGAATAGAGTACTAAAAAGTAATATTATCTTTTAATAGGAATAAGATTTGTTTTAAAAGAAAAGAAATACTATGTTTATACTGAAAAAAATATTTTTGACTCAATAACATAGGAACATTTCAAGAACAAACTACCAAGGAAAATAATATTTTTGGACCAAAGTATTGAGGACAAGAAAATTTTGAACTAAATTATAAATTGAGGTCATTTTTTATCATTTCACGTAATTTAAGGCATTATCGTCTTAAAATTTGTTCTTACTTTTTTTTTCTTTTCCATATATATTTGTTTTCAAACTAAAAAATGAAATAAGAATATGAGACTCAAATAATGATAAGTTAATAGATCTATATGGGAGATATTTAAAACTTAAAATAACCGTTGGATAAAAAAAGTCACATCAAATATAGTCTTTTTTAAATAACAAATAACAAATTATTTTTTCACTAGTTAGACAAAAAGGATATAGACTTTGTTTAAGTAATTAAATATGTTTAATGCTCAAGTAAAAGGTGGTGATAAGAAGCAAACCTTTTCATCAAAAAGAGGATTTGAGTCACTGTTGGCTGTAGGACTGAAACTTTGAAACTCAGGTAAGTTCCATAACGACATTTTCCTTAATTGAGGGAACTCAATCCCCTTGACAGTGTCACTGCAAAAGTGAGTCAGGCATCTCAGAGAGCCAAGGTGCAACTCATATAAATTGATTACTTCATGTGTCCTCTTCAATAAATGTGTCACTAAATCACAATCAGAGATGTGGAGACATTTCACGTTCTGAAATTCATTCAGTTGCAACTCAGTCAACACATTATTAGAGACATTTCCTGTTGAAATTACACATTCACTCTCCTTCAACAGGTGGCAGATCCAATCACCCAATGGGGCAGTCTCCGTGACCTCTAAAGCAATACTCTTGTCGTAATCATAGCTGTTTGAAATCCCAACCATATCAAGATTGTACCGTGTCAACTTGGAGGGAAGGTCAAGGTTACTGTACATCACATCACTCAAATCTTTTACTCCCACAATATGTAGCTCCTCCAATTGAGCTAGTTTTGATAACACCCCTCCTGAAATCCTTTTAAGTGGATTAATCTTATTCCGAAACTCTAACATAATTAGCTTGCTCAATTTTCCTATCTCCTCTGGCAGCTCATCTAACTCACAATCTCTTATGCTCAGAATGTTTAATTCGACAAGTTCCCCAATAAAGGACATGTCATTCAACCTTAAATCACTCAGACACAGAGTCCTCAGACTTGACAACCTCCTAATGGATGCAGGAAAAAACAGACTCGACAACCTCTTATTGGATGAAGGAAAAAGCAGAATGGGCTTCACATAGTAGTATCCACTCAGACTCAAGACATTGAGGTTACTCATTTCATCAAAAAAATTGTCCTGTAGTTTGAATGGATCTTCAGAACAGAGTCTCAACATTAAAAGCTTCAGTTTTGTGCAAATTATTGGTCTAGGATGCTCATCAAATTTATTTGCAACAATTGACATGTGACTGTATTGGTCGTAAGAGTCTTTTCTTGGAAACTCTTTTGAGTTCACATCATGACTTACCATAAAGTTATGCTCTCCCTCAGACGCAATATATTTAGCCACATCACGGACCACATCATGCATTTTCACATGATATTTTTCTGAACCTTGGGATTACAAAAAACCATCTTGCAATGTTTCTGACAGAGAATACATCTTGTTTCTTGCTTGTTCTAAATTTTTGACTCCTGGAAAGATGTGAAGCCCCATTCCATATTTAAGCAATTCTTCAATCCCAATATTACTATCTTCCTCGAACAAGGAACAAAGCAAAAAGAGGTATTTGGTTTCATTAGTTCCCAAGTAATCATAGCTTAGCCATAGAGGTTTATACAACTCTTCAGGCACTTCACGGATACTTACTGTTACTTTACCGCGTAATTCTTCAAGGGCACAGTCCCACGAACGCTTGTTTTTATGCTTTTTTAGTGCTCCTGCAACTGTAATAATTGCAAGCGGCAGCCCCTTGCATTCATTGGCAACCTCTTTTGCTATGCCTTGAAGAGATGAATCATCGACAAAATCACCCACTTTCTGCCTGAAAAGGCTCCATGCTTCCTCTTTGGATAATATTCCAACTTCTATGATCTTTTGAGCTTCCATTGCTTCACAAACATTTCGGAATCGCGTCGTCAATATCACTTTGCACCGATGGTTGGGGTTGCTACCGCTGGGAATTCCAAGTTTGTCTAGATCAGGAATAGCCTTCCAAACATCATCCAAGATTATAAGGTTGCGGCTGTTCTGATCCATTAGCCTTGTACGCAGCTGATCTCCACGAATCAACAAATTATCCCCTTCTAATGTCAACCCGAGTCCTTGTGCGATCTGACCTTGAAGTTTTTTCAAGTCAGGTTGTTGACTGACAGTTACCATGACAACATCTTTGAAGAACCCTTGTTGTTTCTCCTTTAGTCTGATTTTCTCAGCGAGTGTTGTTTTACCGACACCACCCATACCACATATCCCAATCATAGTGACCCCTTCATCTCTCACAGCTGCCATGATCTCCTCCTCGTTCAATTTTCTGGAGTTAAACTTCTCAGTATTGTTACTATATATAGCCTCACTTTGAACTCGACGATCAAAGGAGATTATATTTGGATTGGTGCCGTCACTTTGAAGTTCAGTTAACTCCTGTGTAATTTTCTTGGCTCTCCTGCTGAGGGAGTAACGTGACTTCAAGTTTGGACACCAACCATAAAAGCAACCTTTTTGAACCTCAGCTCTACTTCTCATTACATCATCCACCTGTGCAATAGTGGTATCAACACTAGTTAACCAAGCCTCGCCAGTGAGTGAAATGCAATGCAAGTTTCCCCGGGCATCTTCTTCTCTTCGCTGCACTTCACTTTTGATGTCTTCAGCTTATCAGATTCTTTTCCCATAGATGTGATGTTAGTGTTGTAGTAATATAAATACCTAATGCCTTGCTCTATTGGCTGCATCAAGAAAGCAGTGACATTCCCCACAATAGTAGATAAGAATTCCATATCAAAGATAGAGCTTTTTTTCAACTATCAAGTCTGAACTCTGCTACTGGGAAGTAAAGGTGTGAAAATGAAATATCAGATCAAGCGGAAATGAAGAATTAGGTATGAAAATCAAAGAGTGGCGATGTGAGAGAATTTGGTATGAAAATCAACGAGTAGCAATATGAGAGAATTTGGTATGAAAATCAATGTGAGAGAACTTGGTATGAAAACGAAAGAATGGAGAATTTGGTATGAAAATCAAAGAGTAGCAAATGTTATGAAAATGAATGCTTAAGAGAGTCAAGGGAGAGTTTGATTGTGTTATTCCAAGCAACAAATTCGCAGAAATTTATAAGCTCTCAAAATAATATCTTTAAAGTGAGAGTATTGATTAGCTAACAAATTAAAGTGAGAGTATTGATTAGCTAACATAGTAAAGTAGTGAACATCTGATTCCATAGCTTCCTTCACTCAAACTCATGTTACGACCTTTCCAGAATATGTGCTTTCTTGCAATGGCAGACACTATAAAGAAGAAAAAACGATAAAGTATATGCTTCTTTTTGGAATTTTCATCTTGCTTGTCAAGTGCTCAAAGAAAAAATGGAAAAGTATACACTCTCTCTCTAATTTTTGGCAAAGTATATCCTTTCTTGTTTCTAAACTTTGGTAAACAGAGTTACCTGGTAGGATTTTATTTTAAATGCGATGGTAATTATAAAATAGGCACTCGACTTTTTATGACAACGAAACTTGCAATCGCTACCCTTAGGGTGCACACAGGGGTAAACTTCCCTCGATTGTAATAGCCTTCACATATAAGAGACGTACACTGCACTAGGCAAGTCTTCAAGATATGACAACAGTCCGCCAGAAGTTTCATCAAGGTTGTTCAAGAGTTATCTTTTTTAATAAGTGAGTTGAATGTTATTTGTTTAACCTAAGAATTCTAACAATCTCAACGTTTGGCAATATCAAATATAAACAGTCGAGTTTTTTTCTTTCTTTTTGATGCATTGATTTTATATGATAAAATATATGATTTTTGCTTTTAAAGTGAAATAGTGATAGAACAAATGCGTCTAGCTTAATGAAATATATATCACTCCTATAGAAATTTTTTTTCTTAAAAAAGAAGAAGATCATGTATTGATTTTAGTTTTGGGTTTAAAGTAAAATGTAGGCTTATTTTGTTCACCATTTGAAAGTGTGTTATATCTTGAATAAAAATTTAGAAATACGTATTCTGCTCTCAAAATAAAATAGAAAAATGTGATGGAACACACTTTGCTCGCGCGCCAGGTGGAAAAAACCAAGCTTAACCACTCCCCCACGGAACAGTTCATGTTAAGATTGTTCAACATCAATTATATATCTGATCAGCAGTTCACATTTACTTGATCAGACAGAAGAAATGAATATTCCCTGTTGGACAAACGTGCTCATTTCAGGCTTAAGAGCATGCATGGTTAGTCAGAAATAAATGTCCCAACTTAGGCAGCCGTCGAAGCTCCAGTTCACACAAATGACTAGTTGATGAATAATTTATACTACAACCAAATGACAGCATAAAGAAATGGAAGATAAATAGGCAAATTACATTTTAGAGAAACACTGCTTGTGACCAAATAGTACTTTTCATAATGGAAAATACATCTACAGATTACATGTCAAATACTTTACACGGTTAGACTTCCGCTGCTGAATGATTTGCAGAATACATAGTTGGACAATGACCAAGCTTGATCCTAAACAAATGAAAGAGTGGTCAGATTCCAAGCGAACAAGTAATAACCAAACTGAATAACTGTGATTCTAAATATAATAATAACGGATATCTTCTTCTTGCCAACCAAGAACCACAATAGTCTGTAAAGACATTGAAATATATGACATCCTCTCAACTCAACTTTTACTCTCCTTGCATCAGAAAAAAAAAAAAAAGACAATTTAAAAACTTAAAGCAAATCAAACCATATAAAGGAAGTCATGACAAGGTAAAATAAAAAAAAAATCCTGAGGTGGATTATTGTGCACCAAAATTACAAGTTCTCAAACTTCCATCACTCAGCAGAGGATAGAAACTGAAATCTCAGGCAGGCAGCCACCTTCTCTATCTAACTATATCGGCAAAGGGAAACTCAATTCGATTTGCAAATGGATTGTACTCTTCAATGGGTTCTTTCTTATTGCAGCCACTTTCACCCGCAATGTGATTCGTTGTCAAATTTGAAGATAAGTTCCTCGCCATCCCTTCTTTTAAAGAAAAAGGATCGGGTGTGAAAGAGAAAAGAGAGAAGCCTGAATTTCTAGACTCCTCAGTTTCACCGGATCCACCAGTCGTTGACTTCTCCATTGTGTGCTGTCCTACTGGAGCCATCCTTTGGACATTAGCTTCCTCTTTTAACCTACCAACTGTTGAAACCCTGGCATTTTCCTTGATGCATCTGTCACTGGTTGGAGCAACTGACTGAAAAACAGGCAAGTGGCCATGGTTGATGGGTGGAGGGATCAGATGCTGCAGGGCACCATGCTGCATGAAATGGGCATTCGCATTTAAACCATATGAAAATGGAGTAGCAAATACATAATGGTTTGGATGAGGAAATGGAATGAACCCATTAACAGGAGCAGTCGCCCAAGAAGGTGGAGTTTGATAATAATAGTCCATTGCAGGAACTTGAAACCTTGGGAAGTGTGTGCCTTGACTGTGGACTGGTGGACGCAAGGATTGAGGTCGCATGCCAAGAGTCCCATTCACATTTGCATTTGTTGAAGCAGCTGTGGTCGGGAAACTTCCCACAGTAGTTCCTACAGAATTTGGTGTCAGGGAACTGACATCCTCACCTTTAGCAGTAGCAGTTCTTTTTTCTTGTGCAACTTCGTAGCATTCAGCAAAAGCATTCTGCATAACTTCAGAAGTTTCTCTTCCTTCAGAGTTTTTGCTGCAATCTTCTGAATCTGACGTCGATGATGATTCTGAATTATGTGGATTTGAAAAGGATGTAGCACTGTCTCCCTCACTAAGGCAGGATGAGCAATTATCAGAATTAGAAGAGCTGCTTTGTGATAAACCCAAAGTCCTCTGAGAGGAAGACCTCGGGATCAGACAAGAATCAACTTCATCTTCAGCCACTTCTTTCACATAACAAAGTGATTTATCTTCCAAGTGAAAACCACTTGTACAGTTGCTTTTAGTTTCAGAACTAGACTTTCTTAATTCTTGTATGCCCTTTTCTTCATTTAACTGAAGCGAACTGGAAACTCCCAAATTATTAGAAATAGAAGGCTCAGGATGCTTATCAATTCCGGTGCTCTCAATCTGGAAAGTTGAAGATCTCAAGGTAACATCAGAGTCAGAGCTGCTCCTTGGATATTTCTTTCGCAATTCCGTTGGTTCCCATACCTTCTTAATAACAGATGAATCTCTACTAGACAGATTATTACGTATAGCCATTTTGCTTTTGGGTCTTGCACAATTTTCACGCAGATATTCAACCTGATTATATTTGGTTCCATAGTAGGGCTTGGAGATATCTGATTCGCATCCTAACTTACTCACAGGTTTATTGTTCCCGATTCCTCTGGCCATGTGTGGGTACAACTTAGCTCTGTCGTCACTGTGTTGGTTACAGCTGCAATCTGAGGATTCATATCGGTCATACTTCCTGATATTGGAACAATTCAACTTCTCAGCAAACTTAGAGGCACCATCTTTCATGCTGGACTTTGCAGCATTACTTCTTAATGGCTTATTTAACCTGTTGGTACTCCTTGAAGCTTCAAAGTTATCACAGCGATGTCTTGGCTCATACTTACTTGCCGCACCTCCACTGCCTGAAACAGCAAATCGACGTCCATCAAACCATTTCAAGCTTGAATCTGGTTCAAATTCTTTTCGAAATTTCAACCTCCCAGAATTTCTCATATGGTCAGCTGGAAATGAGCCATTACCCTCATTCATACTGAATTCCTCAAAATAATCATCAGAGTTGATTTGCACGCTTGGGTGATTATATCCATCCAAAAGTAGATCATCTTCATCATTCGGCGATAAAGGGCTGGATAAATTAACTTCACCAGCTTCACTTACCGAGTCTGTATAGCCCATAAGATTAGATTCCTCATGAACGTTAGGTGATAATTCCTCCTTTGAAACATCATCAGGGGCAAAATTACTTTGGTTTGAGTCGCAACTTTTCTTCTCTCTATCCTTTTCTTTTTCTCTTAATCTCTCCTTCCTCCGCAGCTTCTTTTCCTTTTCTTTTATCCTCCTCCTCTCCTTGCGTTCTTCTTCTTCACGTTTTTCCTTCTCTTCTTCCTCCAGAAGTTTCATCTGCACAGATTATCAAAGATTTAGAAATATGCCTCTGAAAATTGGAAATGGCATAATAATCTCACAAGTAGAACTTCCAACACCAGAATTATAACTACTAATACCTGCTTTTCTAAAGTAACTATCTCCTTGCAGGCAACATGAATGCGCTCCTCCAGCAACTTCAATGCAAGACATACAAATATGCTATGTGCATTTTGCCGTGCAGTTCCTTCTCTAAAAGCTTTTTCAACCTGCAAATAATTTCAGTGTCAAAAGACTTCCAAGCACTACAATGACCAAAAGATGAAATCAATTGTCTAAGAAAGTCTAGGTCCAAGAAACGGAGACCTCAACTTTTTAAGGCAGATTCATGTAATTGTAGAGCGTATCAGAGCAAATCCCCATCACAGAAAGAATAAAGAACCAGACTTGCAACGACTAAGCATAGGACATTAAAATATCTACTATGTTACATTGTTTTAGGTCTCCCAACTTTTAGAAATACCACAGAAAAAACAAAGATTGTCAGGAAGGAAGTAGCTAGAAATACTACTTAGAGCCATGTAGGTATATGATTAAAGTTATTTCTATAACTAAACTAGGCAGCATACAGGCAAAAAAGATTGTCAGGAAGGAAGTAGCTAGAATCCCAAGCAAAGCAGACGATAAACCTCTCTATTGCTGCAGAGGCATTTAATATAGCAAATCAGTATTTTATTAATAATTATATCCAAGTAAATAAACTGAAGAGTAAAAAGGATCAAAGTAGAGCCACTCTAAGAGCAGCTTGACAGTTGACTAAGGCCCTTCATTAATGACAAAAGAAGCAAAGGAGAGACTTGCCTGCTCCTTAAAAATTACAGTTGCGGCATCTAGAAGAAATTCCCGAGCAAGTTCAGGACTCTTGGCATGTTTTTGAGGACGAGAGCATTCACCATCTAGTTCATTTCCATCCTTGTCCATGGAATCCTCATCCTGAAAAGAGAACATCAAGTAATATCCATAAGGTGAGAAGTTCTGACATAAAGAATACCATACCATCCAAAGAAGCAACTATAGACAATCATAGTGGAGACAGGAGGCATGGTTAATAAGCCTAACAAATTTGACTACCTCTTCTTCTTCAGCCTCTTCAGCATGCTCAAAGAACCTCCTAATGCTTTCCCCTCTTGTTATTGTAACAAAACCATCCCCAACCACAAGCCGGCAATGTACACACTGTTGACCCTTCAATGCATGTGCTTTGACAGAAAGTTCAGTACATCTACCATCCAGTTTCCATGCCCGTAGAGTGATATAGCAGGCATTGAAACCACTCAAGTCTAGACCACTGACTTGCACTCTTCCACTCAAGCCAACATTTTCATAGTCCAATATATCACATTTTCCTTCTCCAGTTCCAACTGCCCATTCAAAGTGATGATATGTCCCAAAGGTATCAATGAACGCCTGATGCCAGTCAGCTACAATTGTGTCGTGGGAAACCTGAACACGAGAGAGTTAAATGGCATTAATCTTGGTGCAAATAACAGCCTTTTCACTTTATCTGCACTAAGTTCTAGGAGTGGTAGCATTTTTTGTCAGTAGCATTAGAAGTTTAGGTCTCCATGTTTGCTCGCCTTTAATTCCACATTTGGTGGGTAGTTGGGATGGTGTAGCGGAAGGGGGGAGTTGGGGCCACTGATTCACTCTCAAGTCCTTTTAACACAACTGAAAACATTGACCAAAATGGGAACAATTTACTAATAATCCATGAAACTAAAAACTAGAAGGGTAGAAGAAAGGGCTAAGTTTTGTTAAATCCAAAAATTAAAATGGTATTTTAGAAAAGGCAAATATCGGTTCCCTATAAGATATCCATGGAAAAATGAAATTAGGCATAAACTAGCTTGTTTCCACTTCATACATTGCACACCACATGAACAATGAAAGAGATGAACATAAAGAACTGATCACACCTCATACTGGAATGCTGCATCAGCAACACAAAACCAAATACTGCAATGAGGTTCTCTGCGCATGCGTTTCAACTCCTTCAGCTCCTTGAATTCCCGGATAACATTCCTTCTACAATCTCTACAAAATCTCTTGCTATCAAACCTGTGACAAGCAACAAACTCACAGTAAGTTAGTCATCTGATGGAATTGCCTTTAAGTCATTAGAGATATTAGAACAGATTTCATTCATAAAACAGGGAAACCAAATGACAACTGCAAACTGGATATTAACTTTGCTAACATAGAGCAGGCAAATATAAAGATTTCTAGTCTAGATTTTTCCTAACATCATACCACATCATAACCTGAACTCAACTTCCAGCATGGTAAAAGGTAGAAACATATGCTCGTAGCATTGCTGATATTAAGTTCCTTAAAGAAAACGTTGTCTATTCTTAAAAAGGCCAACATTGATTAGGTGATGCTTCAGGTGAGAAACAGAAACAGTTTAGCTTTTGCACATCTCACCATTAGTCTAGCGGCTTCTAGACCATGTCAATTTAAATTTTTGAACCATGACGATGAAGTCCAAAGAAACTTATCAAAGAAACTTATTTTCCAACAATTGTTCCACGATATATATCTACAAACTTTTTCCACCACTCTTCATTGTCACCAATTAGATGTAGTTCTATCACAGCGTAAAATAATCTTATCCATTCCTGAAACCCAATTGCAAAGAACATACGGTACCAAACACCTACAGTAACAAAAAGATCAACTGGCAATGACACGACACTCGTGTGGCAGATTCCTGAACCTTCCCATGACCTCATGTATGATGTCATTATTTCTCTAAAACAAAATAACACAGACAGAGCGAAGGCAAGGTATCTGGTCCCACTGACTTTATACTATAAATGAACCCATGGCAAATTAATAGCTCATGAAAATTGAAGATCCGGACATCTACCCACAGGCACCAAGCAAATGAAAGCATAATTAGCTGCCAAATGCATATATCCTTTAATTTGGGAAGCTAATAAAAGACTACTATATACTCCCAGGCCTCAACAATTAAAAGGGAGGGGTCTGGTGTCATCATTTTATTTTATCTGGTTATATTCCCAAAGTATGGACAGAAAATAAACAAGCTCCAAGCAAGACAAGATTTGGTGCACATAAGAAACTTGACGGAACGCTAATTATTGTGCCAGAGGTCCTTCACCATATGTAATTGGAACAAACTATCATTAAGTTAGTCACTGTAAGAGTTTCCTGTGTCAAGAAGAAAGTCCTTAATAAGCATAAACCTAGACAGCTTTACAACTGATTTTTCCAATTTATTACTCCAAAAATAGCGGTACAAAATTCAAAATCTGCATAGACATCATTCATTTTGACAAGGAAATGATTAGAAAAGGTGGAGCCTTACATTTCAGACACTCAAGGCGGCAGAACTGCAAATATCACCCTGAACATACTCGAAATGGAGTGCATTCTTTAACCTAGGTAGCCTTTGCTGAAAAAGTCCCACAACCTGAATTTTATTGGAGCTACCTTATTCCAGCTTTGAAATTCTCTAATCTGGTAAACATTATCAGGAGAAAAGACTCCATGTGCTATTGATGACTGAAGTGCGATTTATATCCGTTTCAAGCAAGTGAAATTGATCTTTCTAATAATTTTTTCTACATTTAGTAAACCCCCCCCCCCCAACAATTTGTAGGATTTCACTAACTATGTTGTTGTCTCTACGCTTAATGTAACTCAAGGAAACTCCACCATATCTGGATTTCAATTTGGACATGCTCTTCCAGTCAGTCCACATGCTGCATTAACTTAAAGAAGATAAGTTCTAAGATCAGATTTTGAACAGTACAAATCCGGAAGCCATCTGATCTACAGAACATTGTGTTTCATTGGATGAGACTACAAAATAATTTAACCCCTCAATTGAACTTGCAATTCCAGAGTTAACAACAATCATCAATTCAGCACATCTAATGTTGGAATTATATTAATGGATAAGACAAACAGAGAGGATAATAGTAAGTTTTTAAAAGACAGCAAGCTGAAGAAAGGGCCTTATACGCACCGGTACATGAGCCTTTCAATAAAGTCCTCTTCCTTCATTTTCAGAAGAGACTGCCGTGTCTCTTCCCCCAGGGCAGTCCAGAAGTCTACCAATGTGTCTACAGAAAGTCTGGTAGTATGAAGAGCACATGTTTCTCTTGTTCCATGCCCTCTGCCATAAGTTGCCATCCCTTGGCTTATCCAACCCCTAGCACCTCCACCACAAGCATCAGGATAAAGCAGCTCTC
Organism: Solanum pennellii; assembly: GCF_001406875.1. Taxonomy (NCBI): domain Eukaryota; kingdom Viridiplantae; phylum Streptophyta; class Magnoliopsida; order Solanales; family Solanaceae; genus Solanum; species Solanum pennellii. Next base: position 77,435,727 of record NC_028646.1, on the reverse strand, counting down.
TCTCTCGTTCCCTTCCACGTGAACTGTCAAACACCTGATTCAAAGCGGAAGTTCAGAAAACAAATGATGAAAACAAGGAAAAGATATTTATGAGGTAAAATAAATTTACATTTTGAAGTCCCTTCAGGGATTTGGTATATAGATAACAATCCAACAAGGTAAGCATCCCATCTCGTGTTGTGGTTAGACCTCCCCAAGGATGGACAGATGGATCTTGAACATCATACTCAGACCCTGTTGTTGCATGCAACTCTCCATCACATTGATCCTTCAATGTCCCTACTCTGCTGCAAGTACGGTGAGCACCTGCATCCTCATGCTGCAATGACTTCCCATACATGACAATTTGGAAAAAACCTTCAAGCAGTAATCCATTGCATCTAGAACAGTACATGTTCTTACGAGCTTGCTCAAAGAGAGTTTGTTTGTCAATCTTTAGAAGCTTCTGCCGAGCTTGAGGTGATAGCTCACTCCAGAACTACAATACAACAAAGAGACCTTTAACATATAACAGATATTATAACCAAACGATATTCCCATTTGATATTAAAGCACCTAAAACTGAAGTAAAATAAAAATCAAGATATGTCCCAATAAAAGGATGAAGTTTAAGGCAACCAAGTTGTTTTCCTTTAATAACCGACAATTCCCCTGTGAGTCATGAATTAACTGACCCAACTCTAATTGTTCTCACATGTTCGGAACTCGGGGAAGTATAGACCCTCCCTTCTATTCTGCTCCACTTAAATACCAACTCTGTGTCAACAGCAAGGCTTAAACTAGTGATGCGCGCTCAATCCACACATCTCATGCTGCATCCTCACCACTAAACCAAAACCCTAGGGGCTTAAGGTAACCAACCTATCCCAACAACATACTACATAGCACTTGATTCATAGATGGGCATCTCTATAATTGTCCCAGTGTTACATCTTGACTAATCAAACTTAGAATTATAACGATTGTTGGAGCGCGTATCAACCAGAACTAATCAAGTAACAGGGGAAAGAGAAACAAGGAAGGTTCGCAAGAAGTTATTAGGGCGGCTCATAGTTAATCAATGTTAAAAAATATATTCAAGTGAGAACTACACCTATTGCACATTGGTATGTAATAAACAGCACTTTCATGAAAGCCTATCTGATACAGAATCAGTGTAATATACTAATGATATCCAAAACTATAGAAAGTAATTAATTCGAAGAACCCCCTATCTTTTTATTGCATCCAGACGGTGACATTCTTTCCGTTTTGGAACATTTGGCATTTGATCGAAACTGTTTCATTTTTACACAACTTTCACATTTCATTGAACAATTCAAAATTTACACACTGATGTAATCATTCTCTACCAACATAACCTTTTACCTACTACTACTACTTCAATATATTCTTCAACTACACCACTATATAAATAAAACTAACATCCTCACTACATTCGCAACAAACAGTAATCCATTAAGATGTAAAACCTACTAACAAACAAGCAGCTACCTAACCAGTTCAATCCCACTTACTGACAATTGCATTATTCGATCAAAAAAAACATCTGTATATCACTTAGAACTCCAGAAAACACATCAAAACTCAGCAAAAACAATAAATACAGCAAAACTATTCACAAGTTACCAATTAAAATTCAATCACTACCTTCTGAAGCTGATTGTAGCTTATATCCTCGCGATGCTTTGACCAAAACCCATTACTCGAAATCGATTTACTAGAAGCATTAAACACCGCCGTTTCATTATCATTTTGCTCATCATTTATCTGCGCTAACCCTGGCATTTTCGCTTACCAATCTCTTAAACCGATTCAACTTTCACCTATCTATCTACCCATCCCTCTCCTCAAATCTCCGCCGTCCGATTCGATTCAGAAAAATTATCACCGAAATCCGATAAAATCAATTCACCGAATTTCAACCTAACAATCAATCGATTCTTCCCCCAATAATCATAGATCGAAATTTCGATACGTTCTTACCAATAAATACAAATTTTAATCATATGAATCCGATTAAAACCGTATAAACATGAGATTAAAGGTCTACTGAGAATCTAACAGTGACAATCGAAGACGAAGGATCGAAGAAAATCGAGAATTTAGATAGAAAAAAGGGGGAAAAAAGGGGGGGCGAAACGGAGGATAGAGGTTTTCGCTGATGAGATTTGGTGCAATGTGTATCTGTATTTATGTACGTACAAATTTTTCACTGAGAGAGAAGATTTTAGGGAGAAACCAACACATTGGCTTTTTTGCAAGGGTTAACATTGCAAATTTCCATGGATTTATTGAAAATGTCCAAAATTTAATTATGTCTCATCATAACAAATTTAATTTTCATGTGTATATGAGAAAAAAAAAAGTTAAATTTTATTTTCCCTTATATTTTAGTTAATGCAAGTGATGTGTCTATATATATAGTGTTTTTTATATATAATTATTATGATGTTCGGATAGTTTTTGGCATTGAAATCCGCTAAGATTAGAATTGATGAAAAGAAATATTAGTGTTTTCTCGATTAGGTTTCTTTGAGTCTGAGATTTCGCAGTGCTCTTACTCTACTTTATTGGTTACTAGGTTATAGTTTTTCTGATGCAGTTAATATATGGCTTTGATGTAACTGTGCGTGTGATGGAAAAGAAACTCAGTAAAAAGGGCAACATGTATATCTGATGTATTGATATTGTGTATATAGTGTAGAACTAGGTATGTATAATGTATAATTATGTATCAGAATTGTATATGCTTTCATATTGTTCAACAGAGATTGCTGAATAAAATGATTATTGTTGTGAATCAACCAAGAAAAAATACTTTTAACCTACTTCAAAAACGAATTTTTTAAATAATATTGACTCAAGGTGACTTGACTGAAAAGACTGAACTACGATTATCGATGTATTCTTCAACCAGGTATTGTTCTGAATTAGTAGCATACTCAAGTTCATCCGATCTCCCAAAATGCACGGTAAAAAAGAACACATTTATAATTTATTTAAAATAAAAATAAAAAATTTTCTGCAAAACCTTTTCAATTTAAAATGAAAAATAGACATAAAAGTTGAATCAAACACTAATGAAGACAAGCAAAAAAGTTTGAAAAAAATTATTGATTAAAGCGTCAATGAAATTTTTAACTGAAAACCGAACGAAGAAGCAAGAAAGAAGGGAAGGAGAGGCCCTTTTATAGTCGAAAGAAGAACGAAAACGAAAAAAATGAAAAAGATTACACTATGCTAAAAATGAAATGTGACCAAGTGGCTACTTGTGTAATAAGTGATAATTGAGTTTTTTTAGGCAAGACATTTTGACCTAGTGAATATTTTTTTTCTAATTTTCGTTCAATATATTATTTTATATTTATCTTTCATGTTAACGAAACTCCATAATGAGTTAGGTAAATACCAGACATTTAAATATTTTCAGAAAAATAAAACTAAAAAAACTCGTCTATATTAGGTTGTGTTTGAGGAGAAGATTAGGTGTAGGCATTTTTTAAATATCTTTAGTTAATAATTAAAAGATGTTCGTTTCCTTTGTATTTTTCAACCTATAATTTTAAAATTAAGATACTGAATTTGTAAAAAAAATAAAAAAATCATAAGATAATGTTCCCGCTTAGCCTTTCGCACAAATAATTTTTCCATCAAAATTAGGTTGATAATAATTAAAAAATAACTAATAATTATGAGTTAACAAACGATCACAAAAGAGATTGACTATATGTATAGCTAACTCAATAATAATATTTATGTTGTCACAATATATGATAGTGTGCTACCATAATAATAATAATAATAATAATAATAATAATAATTAATTTTAAGAGAGGTAACTTGAGTAAGTATCTTCTATTATGTTTTTAATTGAATAAATAATTATTTTAGGTGAATGACCTTTTATACTAACACCCATTTAGGTATAAGAATAAATATAGAACTTTTTTTAATGGCAAAAGTATAAATGTCATGTAACATACAAATGATAGATTAAAATACTTTAAATAGAAAATAAATTATTTGGCTTTTTTTTTTTGATTTATTAGATTTCTATTTTCACTCTTTCCTCTAACAAAAAAGGAAAAAAGAATAAGAAGAAGATAATTGTTATAAATTTATTGAATGAGTGGACTGTCCATTGAGTTAATACAAATAACTATTCATATTTCCTAAGTTCTATTAATTTTTTTGGATAAAAACATATCTATTTATTATGATACTTAATATGGTGACTTTTGTGTGTGATTTCTCAACCTATAAATAGAGTTGTTCTTTCACCATTATAAAGACATTTGAATAAGATGATCTTTACACTCTACTATTCATATATCTTTATCTATATTATTTCCAGTATATTACTTATGTTTTATAACACGTTATCAGCACGAGACTAGTCAATTGAGATTGAGTTATAGTTTTTTTTCTTTAGCTCATGTTCTAGTTGATCTCGTTATGAGAATCAAGAAGGAAAAATGATAACTATGGAATCAAGGTATTATATGCATAAAGCCAACTATGTATTTTCTATAATACTTTTATGATTTAGAATACAATTGTATTCGGTCACTGATCTTGATCAGGAACCAAAGACATATACTATTACTAATTGGATATAAATGCTCTACGAAATTCCTTAATGGAAGAAGATATAAAGTTTTGGCAGCATGAGTTTGAGTATTATATTTATGAATTTTATTTCAATGTTTTGAAAGACTCAAAGAGTGAGTCATGTTGTACTTTGGTCAATTATATCATTGGTTGAGGGTAAAACGATGAATTCAAGTCTCACCGCACCAAAAGGGTAAGATATCCAATTAAAGTCCGGATGCACCATAATGAAAAATATTTGAGGGTAAGACGGTAAATTCATGTTCTATCACACCAAGAAGGTAAGACATCAATATGAGTTTTTGATGTACCATGATGATAAGGATTGAGTTCGAGTCACATATAATTACGACATAATATGCCTTGTGTAGGTAAGATATTGAGTTTGAGTCAATGCACCATAGTGATGATATAATGATGATTAAGGCTTTGATGAAAATGAAATTTGTCCCATTGTATTTGCTCAACTCCCTAAAGTGAATGTGGTAGCAGTAAGTTTGATTTTATTGTTTCACCACGCACAAAGATGAATTCCCAAATGATGTTGGGGTGAATGTTAGATTTTCTAACATTAGGGGGAGATACGATTGACAACTGAAAGTAATGAAATGAATTATCTAAATGATCCTCGTTATAAAAAGTGAACTTGAAGTTCAAGAGATAATTTATTTGCATAATGTTGCAAATTAATTGCTAGATAAATTTGCTGACCCTAAGTTATAATTCAGCTGCAAATGTTCCAATTAGAAATCCTTGAAGGAAAGAGTCTATGTTACGTTTGAAGTGTGATAGATCAATCGATTCCAAATGAATAAAACTTCTTAAGGAAGAAGAGGAGTAAATGATCAAGATGATCATGATAATATGGCAAGTGTTTTAAAAGGAGCACGTTGACATAACACTTCATAAAAATCTTGGCAAAGGTTCAGATACCTGAAATGATGATATATGAAGAGATCTCGATAAGTTATGTCATACTGGAATCGAGTCGAAAGGTCGTCGACGGTATCTTTGATATGAAGTAGTACTCAATGCTACAGATAATGACGAGGATCTTGAATTCAAANGTTAATATATGGCTTTGATGTAACTGTGCGTGTGATGGAAAAGAAACTCAGTAAAAAGGGCAACATGTATATCTGATGTATTGATATTGTGTATATAGTGTAGAACTAGGTATGTATAATGTATAATTATGTATCAGAATTGTATATGCTTTCATATTGTTCAACAGAGATTGCTGAATAAAATGATTATTGTTGTGAATCAACCAAGAAAAAATACTTTTAACCTACTTCAAAAACGAATTTTTTAAATAATATTGACTCAAGGTGACTTGACTGAAAAGACTGAACTACGATTATCGATGTATTCTTCAACCAGGTATTGTTCTGAATTAGTAGCATACTCAAGTTCATCCGATCTCCCAAAATGCACGGTAAAAAAGAACACATTTATAATTTATTTAAAATAAAAATAAAAAATTTTCTGCAAAACCTTTTCAATTTAAAATGAAAAATAGACATAAAAGTTGAATCAAACACTAATGAAGACAAGCAAAAAAGTTTGAAAAAAATTATTGATTAAAGCGTCAATGAAATTTTTAACTGAAAACCGAACGAAGAAGCAAGAAAGAAGGGAAGGAGAGGCCCTTTTATAGTCGAAAGAAGAACGAAAACGAAAAAAATGAAAAAGATTACACTATGCTAAAAATGAAATGTGACCAAGTGGCTACTTGTGTAATAAGTGATAATTGAGTTTTTTTAGGCAAGACATTTTGACCTAGTGAATATTTTTTTTCTAATTTTCGTTCAATATATTATTTTATATTTATCTTTCATGTTAACGAAACTCCATAATGAGTTAGGTAAATACCAGACATTTAAATATTTTCAGAAAAATAAAACTAAAAAAACTCGTCTATATTAGGTTGTGTTTGAGGAGAAGATTAGGTGTAGGCATTTTTTAAATATCTTTAGTTAATAATTAAAAGATGTTCGTTTCCTTTGTATTTTTCAACCTATAATTTTAAAATTAAGATACTGAATTTGTAAAAAAAATAAAAAAATCATAAGATAATGTTCCCGCTTAGCCTTTCGCACAAATAATTTTTCCATCAAAATTAGGTTGATAATAATTAAAAAATAACTAATAATTATGAGTTAACAAACGATCACAAAAGAGATTGACTATATGTATAGCTAACTCAATAATAATATTTATGTTGTCACAATATATGATAGTGTGCTACCATAATAATAATAATAATAATAATAATAATAATAATTAATTTTAAGAGAGGTAACTTGAGTAAGTATCTTCTATTATGTTTTTAATTGAATAAATAATTATTTTAGGTGAATGACCTTTTATACTAACACCCATTTAGGTATAAGAATAAATATAGAACTTTTTTTAATGGCAAAAGTATAAATGTCATGTAACATACAAATGATAGATTAAAATACTTTAAATAGAAAATAAATTATTTGGCTTTTTTTTTTTGATTTATTAGATTTCTATTTTCACTCTTTCCTCTAACAAAAAAGGAAAAAAGAATAAGAAGAAGATAATTGTTATAAATTTATTGAATGAGTGGACTGTCCATTGAGTTAATACAAATAACTATTCATATTTCCTAAGTTCTATTAATTTTTTTGGATAAAAACATATCTATTTATTATGATACTTAATATGGTGACTTTTGTGTGTGATTTCTCAACCTATAAATAGAGTTGTTCTTTCACCATTATAAAGACATTTGAATAAGATGATCTTTACACTCTACTATTCATATATCTTTATCTATATTATTTCCAGTATATTACTTATGTTTTATAACACGTTATCAGCACGAGACTAGTCAATTGAGATTGAGTTATAGTTTTTTTTCTTTAGCTCATGTTCTAGTTGATCTCGTTATGAGAATCAAGAAGGAAAAATGATAACTATGGAATCAAGGTATTATATGCATAAAGCCAACTATGTATTTTCTATAATACTTTTATGATTTAGAATACAATTGTATTCGGTCACTGATCTTGATCAGGAACCAAAGACATATACTATTACTAATTGGATATAAATGCTCTACGAAATTCCTTAATGGAAGAAGATATAAAGTTTTGGCAGCATGAGTTTGAGTATTATATTTATGAATTTTATTTCAATGTTTTGAAAGACTCAAAGAGTGAGTCATGTTGTACTTTGGTCAATTATATCATTGGTTGAGGGTAAAACGATGAATTCAAGTCTCACCGCACCAAAAGGGTAAGATATCCAATTAAAGTCCGGATGCACCATAATGAAAAATATTTGAGGGTAAGACGGTAAATTCATGTTCTATCACACCAAGAAGGTAAGACATCAATATGAGTTTTTGATGTACCATGATGATAAGGATTGAGTTCGAGTCACATATAATTACGACATAATATGCCTTGTGTAGGTAAGATATTGAGTTTGAGTCAATGCACCATAGTGATGATATAATGATGATTAAGGCTTTGATGAAAATGAAATTTGTCCCATTGTATTTGCTCAACTCCCTAAAGTGAATGTGGTAGCAGTAAGTTTGATTTTATTGTTTCACCACGCACAAAGATGAATTCCCAAATGATGTTGGGGTGAATGTTAGATTTTCTAACATTAGGGGGAGATACGATTGACAACTGAAAGTAATGAAATGAATTATCTAAATGATCCTCGTTATAAAAAGTGAACTTGAAGTTCAAGAGATAATTTATTTGCATAATGTTGCAAATTAATTGCTAGATAAATTTGCTGACCCTAAGTTATAATTCAGCTGCAAATGTTCCAATTAGAAATCCTTGAAGGAAAGAGTCTATGTTACGTTTGAAGTGTGATAGATCAATCGATTCCAAATGAATAAAACTTCTTAAGGAAGAAGAGGAGTAAATGATCAAGATGATCATGATAATATGGCAAGTGTTTTAAAAGGAGCACGTTGACATAACACTTCATAAAAATCTTGGCAAAGGTTCAGATACCTGAAATGATGATATATGAAGAGATCTCGATAAGTTATGTCATACTGGAATCGAGTCGAAAGGTCGTCGACGGTATCTTTGATATGAAGTAGTACTCAATGCTACAGATAATGACGAGGATCTTGAATTCAAATTTGTCATATAGTGTGAACAAATAAATGATTGACCAAATAAAATGCACAATTCAAGTATATTATGTTTCATTTTAAAAAGTTGTGTTTTGGACTTATAGTTCATGGATCAAGATATAATGTGAGTGGGGTACGATGAGTTATTGTGCGAAAGTATAACCGTAAGATATAAAGTACAGTATGTGTCTCGGGGCGTAAAATGATTTTCGCAAGAGTCCTGATATTATAAAATTAAGATATTACTCTCTTGTGGCGGATGCAATGAGGCTTGTTTAAGTCTGGCAATAGATGAAATATTTTAATATGTGTAATGAATGTTTGTCATGTCTAGCCAGACGATGAAGGTTATATGAAAATCTTTGAAGGATTTAAAAGGTTTTAAAGCAATTCCATTGAGTAGTCTAATGATTGTGAGATTGCTTAATATAAAGAAAGATCAATTTCGATCTCATGAAAATGATTGAATAATATCATGTATTAGTGCAATTGGCCGGTACATACAGATTATCGATTATGCAGATATCGAAAATTGTGTGATTCCTCTGGTTATTCTAGTCACCTTGTATGAAGATAATGTTGTATGTATAGCTCGATCGAAGGGAGGATACATCAAAAGAGACTGGACAAAGTACATTTCACTAAAGTTTTTCTTCACACATGATCTTCTACAAAATAATGAGATAGAAATTCAACAGATCGTGCAAACTTATTTATTAAAGTGTTGCCAATATCAACATTTGAGAAGTTGAGATATGAGATTGGAATGCGTCATCTCTGAGATATCAAGTAAAACTTTCATTAGTGGGAGTGAAATACGCGTTGTATTCTTTTCCTTAACCATGATTTTTCCCTATTGAGTTTTCCTGGTAAGGGTTTTTATGAGGCAACATTCAAAGCGTATTATGAGATGTGCGTATGCTTTTTCCTTCACTAGACTTTTTTCCATTGGATTTTTTCTTGTAAGGTTTTAATGAGACACATTATCTATGGACATCCAAGCGACAGTGTTGTAAATTCATTGAATGATTGAATTGTCCATTGAGTTGATACTTGAAAAGCTATTCATATTCCATAGGTCTATTGACCTTTTTGGATAAGAATATATCTATTTATTCTGATACTTAATATGATGACTCTTGGAGTGAGATGAAGATATTTGAATAAGATGATCTCTACACTCTAATTCTCATATATCTTTATCTATATTATTTCCAGTATATTACTTATGTTTTATAATAGTAATATCTATTGAGGCTTCGATCACCAACTCTTTTGTTATTCACAAACTATAAATTATAATCACACAATATTTAATTGTAATATTAATTAATTAATTTGAAATTTTGTTAAATTAAAATATATGTATTTAAAATTTAATAAGAATATTATAAATCACGAAATTTTTGATTGAAAATATCTAAAAGCTTTTAAAGTAAAATTTATTTGACTCTAGATACAATGATACTTATATTCTTTGAAAGTTAAAATAATCATAATTTACTTACAAATTATTTTCATGTACTTGCAACCATTTGATAATTGTGAGAAAAAATTACAAATCATTTGTTATTTATTTTGAATTCAAAATTATTACTCTTGTTTTACATTAAAAGTGCAAATTATTTAAAGTTAGATCTTAAAATTCACATCTCCAAAATCTGCAATATCATTGTTTGACTTATTTATTTATTATTACGTTCGTTTTTCATTATTTATTATTTTTAACATTGAATTAATATTTCAAATGGAAAATTCATAAATTATTTTACCTATTTTTCACAACATTGACTAGGTTTTTCTCTTATTTAAATGTTCCTTAAGATACTCTATGATGTTATTTAGTTTAAAATAGACAAAACATAAATAGTATGTCTTTTAAGACTAAAACATGTGTTTAAAGGCTAAATGTATTGTCATAATTTTGCAAAATAGAAAATTCTTCAAATAAGAGAAATGATAGTCCTTTTTTGTGAATATTATTTTTAAAATATGGTTGATTTTAGTGTCTAGTCAAAATTTTAAAAAGGAATATATATTAAACAAGAGAGTGAATATTTTTTTCAAAAAAACATGCAATGCTGATAAATTCAATTTATGATAAATGAGGCAGATGATATTTTCAAGTTACTAAATATAAACATTAAATAATAAATAAATGTTAAAAAAAAATATATATTAAAAGTGCTCTCTAAGTTGTGTTGAATAATTACTCATCTCAAATTTTTAAATTCAATTTATGATAAATTCCCAAAGACAAAGTTAATATGCCACCAAGTTGGACTAATAGTGTCGTCATCGTGACCAAATATGAAGAACACATAATCCAATGTAATTTTAGATTATTTTTTTCATCCGTGTTCGGTATCCACATGCGCCGGAAAGTTTCACATTGAGGGATAAAGCATTTTCTAACAAAGATAATTTCGTATCCAAGAGGACATCCGAGACCTCTTGGTTAAGATAAAAGAATACTTATCACTCCACCACAATCTTTGTTCGTGTAATTTTAGAAAATATTACGATTACAATATTTATTCTTTCTAAACGATAAAAAAATATTAATTTAATAATTTAGTTATGGTTTTGATTTTAGTTTTACCTAATCAAATTTGTAATGGTTTAAATTTTTTAAAGATAAACCTCATAATAGTTGAAGATAAATCTTGTAAGTTCATTATATTTTATTCTTCAAGTTATTCAAATAATACAAAATTAGTTTGTTCCTTTTATATCGAATGTTTTTTTTCTACCTGCAATAATCTTCCTTATTATGTACGTTGTATTATTAATAATTATTCTATGTTGAGAATATAATAAAATAATAAAAATATATTTTATCTAATAGTGTAAGCTTTTAGATGAGATAATTACACACTTCATCATGATATTATAGTCAGGTTCATGTCAATTTGTTGTCCACCGACATTGGGCGCCCATTTAGAAGTGTTGAAGCTCCGATTGAGGTCTCAGAGCGTGCAGGGACGGGGTGGGGGTTGTTAAGAAGTTTCACATCGGTAAAGGGATAAGAAAATCTCCTTATATGATCTTGGACAAAACTCTCCTCATGAGTTAGTATTAGGTTGAGTTAGTCACAAGTGTTATATCTTTACATTCTACACTAGTAAATCATGGAGTAAATTTTAGATTTTAGCAAACATAAAAATCATATTTGTATTTTATAGGTATAGTTTGCACAATTGCGCTTCATAACATATTTTATGTTTGTTATGGAGCATCAAATCTGTATAAAAATTGCAAGCACCTTTGACTTGTATAAAATACACGCCTCTGACTGGTCTTTGTGTTTATGAAAATTGTGTTTGTATATGTATACGTTCTTTATGTTTGTATATCTACATAAAATTTGAATTTGTATACAATTGAATCGAAATAAAATATTTGTATATCAGGGAGAGTAGCGAGTGAGATTTCTGGGGAGAAAGGCGAATGATAAGTGTTTGCTATGGATTAAAATTAAATGAAACTGTGGTTATAACATTTAATTTGAATTAATAATTTGCTATTTTATGCAATTTCTCCTAAATGAAATTTGATTTTAAACGCAAATTACCCAATAATTATTGGACCACTCTATTTAAATTCCTTTTTATCACATTGCCGACTAGTGATTTTCATTACATAATTATTTTGTGTAATCTTAATGGTTAACCTGATAAAGATAAACAATTTATTAACTGATAGTCAATTAATTGACACGTTACTCCTTGTTTGGATGATTGTTGTCATTTGTATTAGTTTAAATATATAATGTTTGTTTTTATGGTTACTTAAATTCTATTATGTCATATTGTTTAAATCAATCGTTAGCTAACGACGAAAAGACTCATTTTTTGTTATCGATTTGGTGTGATTGCGTTGTTTGTTACTTCAATGTTTTTTTATTTATTTTGTCCTTACTTATTATTTAATAATCATATTTAATCTTTTATCCTATCTATTCACAGTAATTCTGCTATGTACCCTATTTTTCTTATCATTTAGATTATGGATGTGAAAATATGCAATGATAGAAAACGATACACTCTATCCAAACATTGTATTCATTAAAACAATACAACACAATGCAACACGATATGATACAAAAAAAATATGTACAACCCATGTGGGTTGATCCATAGTGCACCCACCAAAATACTATACGATACAATACGACATAATGTAATACAATACAATTAGAGGCGGAGTCATAACTTTCAATAGGGTGTTCAAAATGTAAAGAAATAGACACACAACGTGGCTAAAGTGGGTTCAACATCTATTATATATACCAAAAATTATTTTAACCATGTATAAATATTATAATTTTCTGCTGAAGGGGTCCATATGAACTCCTAAAGTATAAGATAGCTCTGCTAATGAATATAATACGATAAATTATGAAACAATACATAATAAACATCCGAACAAAGTGTTAATTGTTTTTTTTTAGCAGAAATGTAGTATGTTTAGGAGTAAACTTTAGGTTAAGTAAACATAAAAATCATATTTGTATGTTATAACTATAGTTTTTATAATTGCATTCCATAACAAACTTTATGTTTGCTACAGAACATCAGATTTGTATAAATCACTGGCAGACCTCTTGTATAAGTATATCGGTTAGATAATTGTATTTACTAACTACTATGTATATGTATCAATGATTGTGTTTGTATATCTACATAAAAATTAAATTTGTATACAACTGAATCTACATAAAATATTTATATATCAAATCTCTCCTTCTTCTCGCTTTATACAACACAAATTATACATTGTAATTTGTGTTTGTATGAAAAGACAAAGAGAGAAGACAACTGGTAGGAGAAGATGTATATTTATATAATTATAAGTAGGGAAAAGGGTCTGATATACTCCTCAACTTTGTCATTTAGAGCTGATATACCCCTTGTTATGAAAGTGGCTCATATATACCCCTACTTGTAAACAAATGACTCACATATACCCTTTTCCTCTAACGGAAATGAAAAAAAAAATTTAATCTAAATGTTTATTATTTTTTTCTAAAAAATATAATCCCATAGGAGTAAATTTAATCCTCGTCAAACATATTTTTTTGACCTTTTTTTGTTTCAATGACTAATTTATAATTATTATTTTGATAATCAAATTTATTTATGTTTCACTAATATTCTTGTAAAACTTATTGTAGATGACCAAATTTTTTCTTCGAATATTAAATTAAATTACAATACAAAAAAATATAGTTTTAATTTTTTTTCTTTAAATTAAGGAATGAAAGAAAAAAACAAAATAAGAATAAAAAACTCAAATAATTATAATAAAAAAAGTCAAAAAATAATTTATATATGAAAAAAAATTAAAATACACCTTGAACTTTGATAGAAGAATTATATATACCCCTAAATATTTTTTTTTTAAAAATTACAAGTAATAAATATAAATTTAAAACTAATTTTTTAACTTCCGTTAAATGAAGGATATATATGAGCCATTTTGTAACGGCAGGGGTATATGTGAGCCGTTTGTATAACGGTAAGGGCATATATGAGCCACTTTTATAACGAGGGGTATATCAGCTTCAAATGACAAAATTGAGGAGTATATCAGACTCTTTTCCCTTATAAGTATATAAGACGAAAGTATATGTATTTGTATATATAATTTTTTCTCGTTTTATACAAATACAAACACAATTTATACATTAGTGTTAGTATAAAGTGAGAGAGGAAAAGGAGATTTTATGGGGAGAGAGGTGAACGACAGATATTTGCTACAGATTACAATTAAATGAAACTGTCATTATAATCTTTAGTTTAAATTAATAATATTCTATTTTATATAATTTTTTCTATGTTTATACTCGATAATAGAGTTAATAATCTTTAAAATAAATTCAAATACAATTCTAATAAAAAGTGAATATTGGACAAATAAAAATAAACGAAAAGAGATAAGTGTAAACAAAAAAGAAAAAAACATAATCCTTTCTCTTCTCGTTAAGACTTGAGAGATCCTTTTTCTTCTCTGAAAATCATCATTCACAGATCAGTTCTCTCTCCTATCAACAATGGCGGCGGCGGGATTTTTCTCCAATACCAAATACTCCGACAGCTTAACACTCGTCGGAATTTCAATCTGCACAGCTATAGTATGTGAGGCAATTTCATATCTCCTTATATACCGCACTACTTCATACAAATCCCTCAAATCTACAATCGATAAAGCTTCAAAAAAGCTCGAAACTATGAAGACTCAGGAACCGGTTCCGTCTGTACTCACTAAGAAGTCGAAAACGAAGAAAATTGATCGGGTCGAAACTTCCTTGAAGGAGTCAACCCGGGATCTCTCCCTTTTCAAATTCAAATCCGGATTCGTCGTCGCCGTTGTGTTGTTTATGGTTTTCGGATTTCTTAACAGTCTTTTTGAAGGGAAAGTTGTTGCTAAATTGCCGTTTATACCCTTTCGTCTTGTTCAGAAGATGAGTCATAGAGGGTTACCGGGTGATGACATGACGGATTGTTCAATGGCGTTTTTGTACTTCCTTTGTTCGATTAGTATCAGGACGAATCTTCAGAAGTTCTTAGGGTTTTCACCTCCTCGTGGATCTGCTGGAGCTGGGTTATTCCCAATGCCTGATCCAAAGACCAATTGATAGATCCAGCAGAACTGGGTATTGTTTTTTTTTTTTGTTATTGTTTAGAGTAATAATCTTTTTTTCTACGTAAAGTTTTGAACTTGATTGATTTTTCTGCTCCTAGATTTGGAATTCATAATAAGAACCTTGATTAATTGAGTTGTAACTGAATTCTGTAGAATTAGTTTTACTTGATCTTTTGCTTATATATTTTGACTCTCTTTTCTACATATTGAGCTTTGCTAAACTGTTTCATTGCCACGATTAGTGAGAAGGGTTACTTGAGGATGATAGTTCATGTGAGAATAGTCGTAATATGATGGATTGGATAAGAAGAATTTATGTAGCTGAACCCAATTGGGATTGAGATGTTGTCGTTGATTTAGTTCATCGAATCCTTAATAGATGATATGGGTAGATCTCACCGGTATTGCTTTAATCCTTTGCTATGAAGTAAATTGTTTCATTGATGACATCAAGACGATGCAATGGTTAAGAATGAGATATAGTGAGGTTCAGTAAATTTGTCTATGTTAACTGTGAACTAACTACCAAACAATCTCCATAAAGTCCAGTGTATGGGAAAAAAGAAGAGGGAAGACATGCTAACATAATGAGATAAACTTCTATGGGATGTATTTTTGTTTGACATGCTTCACGGCATATCATTTTTCGGTTCCAACTCCTATGATTTCTCTTCTTGTTTATGCCTTTTAGACTGAAATATAGCATTAGAAAACCAAAGTCCCTATAGATGAATCGAGAAACTCATTTACCATTAGGAAATCTATGATCTTTCTAGTTTTAGGAGGTATAACTGAATGAATCACCATTTAACTAGCTGTTACAAAACTAGTTTCAATTTGCCTTCCATTTTTGGCTCCGTTCTTGTTTGCTACTCTGTCTCTCTATAGTGGTGCATTCTAGTCCAAAGTCTCTATAGGGTAATTTTCTTATGTTCAGACTTCAGCCATTCAAGAAATTCTCCGGACACACTAGTTATACCTGCATCATGATATCAGCGGATTGCAGTTGAAAAGTTGGCAGCTTTGATGCTAAAGATATTCTCTGTATCTTGGAATATCCAAATTCAAGTGGTGTTTTACTTGGTACACATCCTCGTTATTCTAACTGATTGTTTATAGTCTGCGTCCTAGTTCTCTGCAATGTACAACCCAACAGTCTGAATGTAACTACTCAGCAGTTCATTCAGACAAACGTTGGAAAGAATTTGGTCTTTTTGGAAAAGAACTCTTTTTCTTTTTCAATTATAAACTGGTAGATTTCGAGAACTTGGTGTAAAGATATTGCTCTTTGATTTTGCGAGCTTGGTGTAAAGATGTTGCTCCTTTTACAACAAGTATATCAAATTGTTCTTACTCGGGGCACACTTACAGACGGGGAGTAGTAGGAAACCTTCATCTCATAAACTCGTGTATGCTATCTTGAACTCTTTTTCCTTTGAACAAACTTAGGATGCAATGATAGGGAACCTTGATTCATTACCATTTACTATAGTTTTTCAACAGTAGGATTTGGGTCATGCATAACACTACTCCAGAAGTACTTTTCTTGTTAGTATTGTTTCCATGAGTGGTGTTATTGGATTTTGCTGCTTTGTACACATGCTCGACGTTAGTATGAGAAAAGAAAAAGAAAAACAGCAGAACCCATTCTAACTGATCCAAGGTCATATAGTCTATTAGCACAGATAAATTAACCAAAAAAAAAAAGGGAAAATGCACCCATACACCCCTAGACTATGATCGAAATCTCAGCGACACATCTTAACTATTCTAAGGTCCTATTATCCCTAAACTTATTCTTTTTGTAATTTTGTGCACCTTTATAACTTACGTGGCATCTAAATATCTCTCACGCGCCTCAATTGCGTGGAGTCATGAAGTGTGCCACGTAAGACAAAATGTGTATAAAATTACAAAAAAAAATAAGTTCGGCGACAATAAAACCTTAATTTAGTTAAGGTGTGTCTATGAGATTTTGGTCATAGTCTAGGGGATACTTGTGCATTTTCCAAGAAAAGAAAAGATGAGTAGACTTGGGCCAGGCTGAATGATGAAGCTTACACTCATTCACATTGGTTCATCCTGCTATATCTTACGCCTTTTGTTTTTCTAAACGCAAAAGGTTCTTGGCCATTTGTCAAGACCCAGGAATCCATTGGACATTTCAGCAACATGATATGATATCCCCATCCGACCAAAGTTGCATTTTAGTGTTTTTACCATAAAGTTGAGCTTTTTTGAAGTGGGTTGCTTCACGCAAGACATTGCTTAGGGCTAACGAGTCACGTTACATGTTAATAATACCTAATACATCCTCTCACCTTATAAGAAAAAAAGGAAATACATAATACATACTCTCAACAACAGGTAAAAATATTTCCTGCATATGCTATTTATACTAAATCATCATACAAACATGATAAATTAAGGTGAAAATGTGCATTAACTAACTATGATTTAACGATAGTAATATATGTGAAGGTATGTGTCTTGTATCTATTGATTTAGTGTAAATACGAGTGTATAAAAGTTCTTTATCTATTCCATTCTCAACCAATTCAAGTAAAGGTGAATCTTGATACTTCATGTAATAGTCAGAAGTGGGCTGGAATAAAATACTGATGGCCCAATACTAAAGGCCCAATTAAATAATTTAACAAGAAATTTCATTGGGGGTCCTTCTTAAGGAGTATTACAGTATTTAATTGGGATAATCGTATATAATAGCAAACTAATAACCTAAAATAAACGGAGTAATCACGGTTTGATTTAGTTGTGCTCCATATCAAACGTTTGTCAAAGTTTGTCAGTCGTCTCTCTCCCAAAACTCTCGCTCGCCACTCTCCCATTCTCGCTTGCCACTCTTCCTCTGCTCGCCTCTCTTGCTTTATACAAAAAAATGTGTACAAATTGTGTTTCTATTTTGTATAAAGCGAGAGAAAATTGTATATACACATGCAAAAACATATATTTTCGTGCTATACACTTAATTATATAAGTTACAAACATTTACTTCAATTCAATTGTATACAAATGCAAATTTTATACAAATATTGCAGCGAAAAAGGCCAGCGAATTATACAATTGCAGTGAAATACAATTTTCTCTCGCTTTATACAACAGAAGTGTTAAATTGTGTTTCTGTTTTTGTATAAAGCGAGAGAAAAACATATATCTTCTTCCTATACACTTATAATTATACAGTATACAAACATTTTACTTCGATTCAATTGTATGCAAAGCAAATTTTATACACATATTGCAGCGAAATAGGCCAGCGAATTATACAATTGCGCATTATACAATTGCAGTGAAATAGGCCAGTGAATTATACAATTGCAGCGAAATAGGTCAGCGAATCATACAATTGTATATGTATAGCGAGGCCAGCAAATTATACAATTTAGGCCAGCGAATTATACAGTTGTATATGTATAGCGAATTATACAATTATATGTTTGCTATAGAGCGAAATTATGCAAACTTTGTTATAGCATACAAATATGATTTTTTTTTGTTATATGTGAAAGTTGCCCTTTAAATTTTGGTCACGTTAAAAAAAGTTTAACAGTCATTGGGTGCACTCCTCCTTCCTCCTCCATCATCAAATCTACGATAGAAAATCAAAGACTCGTTACTTATGTATTGTTGATTTGATTGATGAAACTTAAAAAATACGTCGTTATTTGATTTTTTAGTTTGATTGATTGGGTCGAATATAATAATTATGAAAATTATTGAGTTTAGTATATTAGAATGTTAGTTATCAAATTTGAAGTTGATTAGAGCCTATTCTGAAGCAAAAACATATCAATGTGTAATTACTCAGAAACTTCTGGTGATATGCTAGCATTGTGAATAATTTGTTCTAAATTTACCACACAAGTTGTACTAAAGTTTTGACAAATCCATCTATCAAAAATCCTAGTGATCAACTAGAATGTGTGAAAATTTAATTTGAAGTTGCAATACAATTTGTACTAAAGTATTACTAGTGATTCATTACGACTTGTATTATTTATGTACATCTCCTATAGTTTAATGGTTTCTTTCTTGCTTCTTACTAAACAATGCTTTTGTAACCAAGACTAAGTAGTTGTCTTCACTTATATATTTTAGTTTTAACGAGGCGTATTTAGGATTTCGAAAGAATGGGTGTACTATTACGAAAAAATCCACTTAAGATATAAATTTAATTGATTTGACTTTTATATTCTTAACACTGAAATGTTAACTTTAATAATTATAGTTCCAATAAATATAATACTACTAGTTTTAAATTCTAATATACACATGTGATTTAACTATGAAAAATTTTACACTACTGTTTTGTTTAGGAATTTTTCAATGTAACACACTTGAAAATTTTGAAAGATTAAAGCAAAAATAATAGAAAAAATGATTGAAACGCCATAAGTATTTCCGAAAAACCACTTGGAGGAATGTAACTAAAAAATAAGATAGATGTGGTGCACCCAATCATCATTTAATATTATATGTTATTTTTAACATGGATTCACACCCAATTACATAATGTTAACAATTTATGTAACTGTTGCCTCAACCGATTTTTTTTTTGAAATTAAAATTGATTAAATCTTCTTTAAGATCAACAAAGTCTCGAGAGATTGAATGAATTAGCTATATTATCATTTGAAAAAGGATTATTAAAGCAGATTGATTATAAACCAGTACTTAATGACTTTGCATTTAAAATAACTAGAAAAGTACATTTTAAATAAAAGTATGTAATGAAAAAAATAAAATATTAGATTCCCTCTCTTAAGTTTCGCTTTAGGCCCCTAATGTTATTGAGTCGGCCCTGGTAATGTCACTGGATATTTATCAAATAAGAAAATTTGTTATTTTTTTTTAGACTGATTAAAAAAAACGTGTCATATAAATTGCGACAGAAAGAACATAACTCTATGAGGAGGAAGTGCATTCAAAGATATCAGTAAAAGAAGAGAAAATGAACACAAAATGTTCATGTAAGTCTTCAATACTAAAAATTGGAAAGATCGAATAGATCGATGCACAAAGCATTTCATGTTCAAGTAAGACTCGAAGAAGAATTGTACTCCGAAGATTATATGACACAGACAACTTATAATCCCCATTATGCAACTTGCTAGTGAGCACTGCTTTCACAGATCGAACCTGTAACCATTTTATCATTACTTCAACGCTTCCGTTTAAATTTCAAAACATTGAAATTAAAGAGAATAAATATATTTAGCTAAAAGTAGTTTAAATAGTGTAAGATATCTCATAATATTTCCTACCACATGAAGAAATAAAAGCATTGAAGAACCAAATCCTCTCTGAATCTTTGGATAGTGATATTTCGACAACTTTATTTAATATTTAACGACTTAGTTTTTTATTTTATAATAAAATTATTAGCTTTACAAAATTTCAATGAATTTATTTGATGAAATCTTAATTAAGATGACCTGGCCAGAAAAAAAAAATGAGTTTGATACAATTAATATTTGTCATGTATCTGAGGTAATATGTAATTAATGTTCTCATCTCACTTTAATAGTTGTATAATTTCTGTTATAATTATAACTAAACACATGATAATACATGTTACATGTTAAAAAAGTAGGCTATTGTACTAATTTTCGTTATGCGTAGGTTCATGAAGCTAAGAGTTGAATTATATCTTATTTTTCGAGTAAAAAAAAGTAAATTTTCGCGATTTGAACTCACCATAATCTCCCAATCATGTTATAATAACTTTTAATAAAATGTTACTTTTAAACATGATCAAATGGAAAAGGAAACACCTAAATTGAAAAGGAAAAAAAGAATGTATCTAGAGTATAATATATATGTGAGCTTTTACTTTTAAGTTATATCTTATGTATATATAATATCTTTTAATTAAATATCCACAAGGATTTGATTATAATGAATTAATTTATTATATATTAATTTGAGATATTTATTAATCTGACATAAGTATTAACGTAGCTAGCTAGTTATAAATTGTAGTCTACGAGAAATGAGAATCGTAGAAAGGGGACCCCTAGCCAATATAATATTTATTTTTTACAGTTAATTATTCTAAAACTTTTAAAATTTATAAAATACCTATTTAATTTTTTATAGTACAAAGAAAAATCTTCAAGATTCATGTTGATCCTTTTTTTTAAGAATCCTAATAAGTAATTACCAAAAATTACTTACTACTTATAAATCCATTCGAACTTAATAATTTAGTTTAAAACCTTTATAATAAGCATTAAGAAAACTCAATAAATAAATACTATGAATTTAAAACTTAGTAAATGAAATGAGTTATCATAAAATTTCAGACTTGAATTATAAATTTAAATTTAGAATTTGTGTAAACTTGCACTACCCTAAATCCCTAATAACAGAACAAGTCAAGAATGTCATGTTAATTATAATCAAAATATAAATTATTATATTGATTTTGGTTAAATAATTATCTTTTTTTTTCTCTTCCTCTTTATATTAATATTTATTTCACATCTCATCAATTGATTAGATTGTAGTTGTTAACCATTTAAGGGTAATTAATAGTTATGCACCCTCTAGTTGTTAAAAGAGTACTGTTCTTAACATTTATAGGAGCACTTGTTGAATGATATCCACAAATATTGCCAACAAAATAAAAAACCAATATTAAATGTAACAATTAATAATCAACTTTGATTATTTAAACCAATTTCCAAAAATGGTCATATTAATCCTTTTCTTAAAAAAGTTGTGTAATTTATGTAGTTTAGTCCCTACAAAATAGTGCGGCAAAATCTTACTAAATTAATATTTGGTAAATTAATAATGGGAAACTTTCATATATTGCCACATAAAAATAATTAATTACTCTCTATATCTATAGCTTGATAATTACAATTTGTAGCTACATGTTATTTGGAGGAGAGAGGCGAGCGAGACTGGGAGAGAGAGGAAAGAGGCGAGAGAGAGGGGGAAAAGAGTGGGAGAAAGGTGAATTGTATATATATATTGGTTGGATAATTGTATATTATGCATATGTAATTGTATATATGGCAAGAGAGATTGGATAGAGAGGAGAGAGGCGAGCGAGATGGGGATAGAGAGGAGAGAGGCAAGTGAGAGAGGGCAGAGAGTGGGAGAGAGGTGAATTGTATAAGTATATAATTGTATATAACTGTATATTATACATACAAATTTGTATAAATGACAAGCGAAACTGGGAGAGGGAGGAGAGAGGCGAGTGAGATTGAGAGAGGGAGGAGAGAGGCGAGCGAGAGAGGGCAGAGAGTGGGAGAGAGGTGAATTGTATATGTATATAGGCTAAAAAATTGCATATTATACATATTTATTTGTATATCCTGGCGAATTATACATATACAAATATGACTAATTATACAAACTCGAAGTTAACTCAAGTAATTAATGTATAATGTTAGTCGCAAGTGGTAATTATAGCAAACTATAGCTATGATGAGTAATTAAATAGTATAAGTTTGCTTATCCGCGTAATTTTCCCATTAATAATTTCCTTAAAATAATATTTTCCTCGGTCACGACTTAAATTAATGGAAAAAATTACTTATTTCAATAAGATAGTATTACAATTTAGTGAAATGTGATTTTATTGTGTTTTGTTTTTTGTTAAACTATAAATCTAGTTGAAGTTCATCTCTAATTTTTCTTTTTGCATCCAAAAGTTATGTTGTTGTCTTTTCGAAATGCACCATAAAATTGTGAAGAATTCTAGAATGCGATAAGTGTTTCCTTACGCGTAACTGGTTTCAAATGTACCGTATCATCTCAACTTTAGCATGAACATTATTTTTATGAGATCTACAATTTCTTCTAAGTTTCGCACCTCTAAACATGTATCATTTTCACCTAATAATCCAATTTGTTATTGACGTCTATTTTATTGTGGTAGTCGAGATCATTAATAATGACCTCAAATTCATAAATGATGTTTTCACAAGTGGATTCATTCAAATTTTATGACATTTAATTATCCTTCAAAAAAATTTTATTGCAGTGTCAAAAATAATTTGTTATTGTCTTTTGCTGAACATTATATTTGTAGTCTAAGTCGGCATTGTAAATTGATAGCATCATAAACATTAATCTTTCCTGGATAAATTTGTCTCACTTCATAGTCTTCTTATATCCTACGATAAAAGTTGATTGTGATGATATATCTTGAAAGCTTTTATTATCATAATATCACAAGGTTGAATCTCAAAACAGTCTTCAAATTAATAAATATTAATTTATCGATTAAATAATATCTATATAAAATAATAATATTTTATAATTCCAACCATATTAATCTAGTAAATTTTTACCGCATATAGTTTACTCTCCTATTAAAGAGTGATTTTTCTACATTGAATTGAATCCAATCTACTTCTAAATTAGTAGTTTTCGTCTTTATACAAATCAACTAATTGATCAAGAAATTTCATAAAATTAATCTTTTATATGTTAATGTCGTAAAATTTCGTACAAAGAGTTAATATTGTTATTGAAAATATCAAAGAGACACTACTAAGAAAACAATATTTTCTTATTAAATTTTTTATTAATAAATATTTAGTAGATATTTTAATTAAATTAGCGTGAAAAGAAGAAATATAACAAATGATTTCATATAGAAAAAACTAAGAATCAATCTTCTATCATATAATTTTTGAATTGATTCGATGAAAAAATCATGTTCTTATTTCTAATAATAAGATTGATTAGTCAAACAAATTTCCCACTCATTTGACTTTGCTAAATCAAATAAATGTCAAGTTTAAATCTGTAAAATTTAAATTTTAAAATTCGAGACGCGTATAATTATATTGATTCTTCCTCTAAAATTACGTGGCCCCTACTGAAAAAAATTCTTTTGATGAACGTACTATGTGTGGAGTAGTTTTTATAGATATGTCGTAATGATACTAGTCAATAACAAATAAAAAAAGTCTTATTTTGTTGTACAAAAAATAAATGGAACTGAAAATTTTCGTAATATATGTAAAAAAAAATAAACGTATTTATCCTATAATATTTTTGAGTAGGTGAACAAAAAAATTTCTTTGAGATATTATTTTATCATATTAAAATTCTTTATTATTTAAAAAAATTACAAAAATTTCTATTTTTTTCATTTTCTTCTTTATTTTCTGATACATTATTTTTACATGAAGTATTGGAATAGGTGTGTCTTGTGTCAACAAAGATAATGTACTATGACGCAACGTATTGAGACAAGTGTGTCCTGTATCAACAAAGGTAATATATCGAGACCCGATTGATATATCGAAACTTTGAGTGATGTATACGAAATCCTTAAATTTTAAGGGATTTTTGTAATTTAAAATAGAGTAGGAATATGATATAATTAAATCTTAACACTATGAGATTTGTGTGATTTTACAATATTATATACTATGCAAAATTGATTATTTTTTTTGTCTTTCACCCATTTTTCTTTTCGTTAAAGAAAAAAGACACATTTCTATAGCTATATATATAAACAATCTATTTTAGTGTGAATTTTTATAGCCAATAATGTATCACAAGGGTCAAAATACATTTAAATTATTTCACTTTATTGAGTTATAAATCTATTTGTTGTCGATGTTACGATAGAGATGAACGGCTAAGAAGGTGGAAAAGAAGATGATGTCATGTCATGATTGAAATAATTTAGTTTATACAAAATAATAATTTAAGCCTTTAATCTTAACTTTAACCTAATATTAAATTACTCTAATTTGTCATAAAATTATTTTTCCACCCAAAGTGTCAAATGACATAATTTTTTAAACAACAAAGACAAGATAACGTATACACATCATAAAAAAATAATCAAGGTTTTTTTTCACTATTCATTTAAACTCTTGTTTAAATTTTCAAATCAAACTTATATCGCATAAAGTAGATTACTAGCTAATTCTTTTTTAAAAATAAATGGTTACATGTATATAGTTATATTATATTATATAGTGTATAGTGTTTTACATAGTTTAACTTGTAACAAACTCATTGAATAAGGCCCGTTTGGATGGGCTTAATAAAAGTAGCTTTAAAAAAATACTTTTGAAAGTGCTGAAACTTATTTTTAAAATAAGCAGTTATGCGTTTGGATAAAAGTGCTGAAATTAAAAAAAAAGTTGTTGATGTGTTTGGCAAATAAGTGCTGATAAACAGCTTTTTAAATCAAAATGTCTGAAATACCCTTAAAAGCTGTTAACATAATAAAAGTTAATTAATTTATATTTTACAGCCATAAATAATTATATTTTGCTATCATTCACATATTTCTTTCTCATCACAAATTATTTATAAGAGGAATATAAACTTATTATAGATTTTAAAGATATATGATTTGAATAGATCAAAGAACGATTTAAGATTTATTTTAGTTTCATACATAGGTAATAATAATTGTCTATCATTCACATATTTCTTTATTATCACAAATTATTTATAAGAGGAATATAAACTTATTATAGATTTTAAAGATATATGATTTGAATAGATCAAAGAACGATTTAAGATTTATTTTAGTTTCATACATAGGTAATAATAATTGTCTATCATTCACATATTTCTTTCTCATCACAAATTAGTTATAAGAGGAATATAAACTTATTATAGATTTTAAAGATATATGATTTGAATAGATCAAAGAACGATTTAAGATTTATTTTAGTTTCATACATAGGTAATAATAATTGTCTATCATTCACATATTTCTTTCTCATCACAAATTAGTTATAAGAGGAATATAAACTTATTATAGATTTTAAAGATATATGATTTGAATAGATCAAAGAACGATTTAAGATTTATTTTAGTTTCATACATAGGTAATAATAATTGTCTATCATTCACATATTTCTTTCTCATCACAAATTAGTTATAAGAGGAATATAAACTTATTATAGATTTTAAAGATATATGATTTGAATAGATCAAAGAACGATTTAAGATTTATTTTAGTTTCATACATAGGTAATAATAATTGTCTATCATTCACATATTTCTTTCTCATCACAAATTAGTTATAAGAGGAATATAAACTTATTATAGATTTTAAAGATATATGATTTGAATAGATCAAAGAACGATTTAAGATTTATTTTAGTTTCATACATAGGTAATAATAATTGTCTATCATTCACATATTTCTTTCTCATCACAAATTAGTTATAAGAGGAATATAAACTTATTATAGATTTTAAAGATATATGATTTGAATAGATCAAAGAACGATTTAAGATTTATTTTAGTTTCATACATAGGTAATAATAATTGTCTATCATTCACATATTTCTTTCTCATCACAAATTAGTTATAAGAGGAATATAAACTTATTATAGATTTTAAAGATATATGATTTGAATAGATCAAAGAACGATTTAAGATTTATTTTAGTTTCATACATAGGTAATAATAATTGTCTATCATTCACATATTTCTTTCTCATCACAAATTAGTTATAAGAGGAATATAAACTTATTATAGATTTTAAAGATATATGATTTGAATAGATCAAAGAACGATTTAAGATTTATTTTAGTTTCATACATAGGTAATAATAATTGTCTATCATTCACATATTTCTTTCTCATCACAAATTAGTTATAAGAGGAATATAAACTTATTATAGATTTTAAAGATATATGATTTGAATAGATCAAAGAACGATTTAAGATTTATTTTAGTTTCATACATAGGTAATAATAATTGTCTATCATTCACATATTTCTTTCTCATCACAAATTAGTTATAAGAGGAATATAAACTTATTATAGATTTTAAAGATATATGATTTGAATAGATCAAAGAACGATTTAAGATTTATTTTAGTTTCATACATAGGTAATAATAATTGTCTATCATTCACATATTTCTTTCTCATCACAAATTAGTTATAAGAGGAATATAAACTTATTATAGATTTTAAAGATATATGATTTGAATAGATCAAAGAACGATTTAAGATTTATTTTAGTTTCATACATAGGTAATAATAATTGTCTATCATTCACATATTTCTTTCTCATCACAAATTAGTTATAAGAGGAATATAAACTTATTATAGATTTTAAAGATATATGATTTGAATAGATCAAAGAACGATTTAAGATTTATTTTAGTTTCATACATAGGTAATAATAATTGTCTATCATTCACATATTTCTTTCTCATCACAAATTAGTTATAAGAGGAATATAAACTTATTATAGATTTTAAAGATATATGATTTGAATAGATCAAAGAACGATTTAAGATTTATTTTAGTTTCATACATAGGTAATAATAATTGTCTATCATTCACATATTTCTTTATTATCACAAATTATTTATAAGAGGACTTAATTTTTATAAAAAATTAAGAAGAGGAATATAAATTTTTATTTTTCAACATATTATCGGCATCAATCGAGAGAAAAGGAAGAAAGTTAATAAAAAAATAATCGAAAAAACTTACTTCAAGGTTTATCTTCACTTCAAATTGGAAGAACAGGAAGAAGTTCAGCAGCTATGCCAAACGTGAAAAGGGAAAAATGGAAGAAAGAGATGTTAGGGTTATGTGGGTAATTTGGAGATTGTATAAAGATATTAAGGGCAAAAAGGTAAAAATGTGATCAACTTAAAACAGCTTATAAGCTAAAAAAAAAAATCACCCCTACCCCAGCTTTTAACTTTTGGCTTAAAATAAGTTTTTTTTTAACTTAAAATAAGTTATATTGAGTACTGCCAAACAGCTAAATAAATTAAAAACAAGCTTTTCAGTCAGTTTGACCAGCTTTTAAGCTGAGTCAAACAGGCTCTAAACCACTTCCTTCCTTTCCTTGGGGTCCCATCATGCCCAATTCAAACCCCAATATATAAACAACATACTTCAACTCCTCTTTTAGCATTTTCTTCTTTATTCCAAATACCTCTCATTTCCTAGTGAAAAAAAATAAAATAAAATATCCATGGAGAAGATTGAAAGAGAAGCTCTTGATTTCATGAATGTAGAGTCCTCCTCTCAACTTTCTATTACCCTACCTGTTAACGAAAAGCCTATTAGGCTTTTCGGTAAAGAATTTGGTGGTGGTGATAGTATTAATATGACCACCACCAACATGTCTGAATCTATCGATAATAATCCTTTTTATGACGAACCAAATATTGTTAAAGAAAATCATATCAACAAGAATGTTGAAATCATGAGGAAATATGAATGTCACTATTGTTTTAGGAGCTTTCCAACTTCTCAAGCTTTAGGAGGCCATCAAAATGCACACAAGAAAGAAAGACAAAATGCCAAACGACATGGTAAGTATTTTATGTATATGTAGTGTACATGTGTTTTTGGTACGATGAAAAATATTTTTTCAAATAACAAGACATTTTCTAGCAAGGAAATATCAAAAATATATACTCCTTGAATAATGGGACAAAATTAATTTTTCCAAGAAAATATATATTTCTTGACATTCATACATGTGATAATAGTTTCATATATTACTTTTACTTTTAATTTTAAATATAATGTTTAAATATAATGTTTGTTTTGATTGACAGATAAACCGAGCATTTACGGGATAACGAACCGTAATCGCCTTGGTGAAGCAACTGTATCTACAAGAACTTATTATCATTCAACATGGACCAACATTAACAGTAATACTCTTAGGTTTGATGGAAATGGCCATAATGTTAATGTTATTAGTCCTATAAATGGAAATCCATTAACATTCTGGCAGATTCCTCCAGCAGTTAATCAATATATTTCTTCTTCTTCTGATAATAATAATAATTTAGTTTTTTCTAGTGATGATTTGATTAGGAATCCTCCAATGGTTAATATTAGCAATAATTGTGAGTATAAACCAAAGGGAGAAGTTCAAGATCATGTGAGTTTAGATTTGCACTTGTAACTACTCCGATTCGAGTTGCGACTCTACAAATTGTGTTCAACTCAAATTAGGATTCTTGGAGGCTACTCAACCCTAAACCCTAGTTTATGCCTAAAGGTGCTAAATTCTCTCAAAAAGCATCTCGGAAATTC
Source organism: Solanum pennellii (assembly GCF_001406875.1). NCBI lineage: Eukaryota > Viridiplantae > Streptophyta > Magnoliopsida > Solanales > Solanaceae > Solanum > Solanum pennellii. The sequence goes on along the minus strand of NC_028646.1, from coordinate 77,406,277 downwards.
CATAAAGAGATCAATATCTCTAAATATTCCACAAAAGTCATGAAATATTCATATATAGGTCAAATCTAAATCATCCTAGTTCGAGAAATACGCTACTAACGACCCTCGGTTCATGGATAAATCTTAGGAGAGTTGAATCAGAGGAGGAATAGAATTGTACCTGCTATCTTGATTAATAAAATCATATTTCTTCAGATTTTATTTGTGTGATTTATTTACTTTTCATATGTTTAAAACTTGTGGCAAACAACTACTTAAGGATCATAATTAAAGTAATCTAATTATAATATTTTATTTCTTTAAAGAATTTGTGCTTAATTTGAAGAATGTTTGAATTTAGTTATCATCATACAATTATTCATCATATTATGGTACACACAATTCTGTTGCCTTATTTCACTTAGTGTTATTTGAATTGTTGTAGCAGATTGTATGTCTTACTTCTATTACTAATTTCACTTAATTTAGATATGAAATTATCTTTTAGTTGATTTAATAGCGTAAAATTTTCTATAAACCTCTAAATGAAAATTCGGAATTCATCACTAATTCAATGGTTAACATGATTGTGTGTGCATGGATGTTTTAATTTTGTACATTATATCTTTTCAGAAAAAGTCCCTACATTACTACAAATAGAGATACAATAAAAAGAGAGAGACCCTACATTAAAATTTTGAAGTTATATCATGGCAAAACTAACTAGTCCTAGTAATAATTTTTTTGCTTTTGTCACTCGATGTTCACAGTCCATATTGAAGCTCCGATTAAATTCGGATCATGCTCTGCGCGGGCCATTTGAGGGTGACACTCTAAACAAGATTTTTTTCATATCTAGGACTCAAACCCGAAACCTCTGATTAAGAGTAAAACACTCCTACCAGTGCACCAAAATCCATACGTTGGTCACTTTGTACTTTCATCACATTATGATTATAGTGTATATCTTATGGACCTATGGTTATTCCTTGCTACTAAAAAGTACAAGACATGCTATATTTTTTAGACAAGGTATTGTGCTCATTATGAATAATCAACTTAACATTACTCCAAATAGAAAGGTTTGATGTCGAAATTAGTAAAAGATCATTAAATAGTTGAGTGTTATCACACTTTATGTAAGTCAAATAGTCTCTTATTTGGCAAGGTGTATATTGTATATATGTTAGCTTCATTTACTTTGTATTGATATTTGTTGTCATGTTTCCTTGATATTTTGCTTCATTGACTTTTCTTTTGAGCTATTGGTTTAGTAGATTCTTTTACCTCATACAGGTAAGGTAATGTCTAAATACATTCTATCCTCTGCTTTGATCTCATTTATGGGATTACAATAAGGGTTTGCATCGATCGGTTCGATATGATTTTATATATAATCAGTTCAGTTTATCGATTTTTGGTTTTTAAATACGTCAAACTAATAACCAAACCTATAAGGGATTTTAAATTAATTTTCGATTTATTGATTTTGGTCCTTAACGATTTGATTTTCAGTTTAACCAATAAGAAAATATTTATAAAATAATCATATGACTTCTCTAATAAATTTGAAACAACAACACAATGATGTAATTAAAAAATTATACAAGTGTAACACAAAGAGAAATTAAGAGGTGGGTTCATACTTTAGATTTTGACGATTTTTATAATGTGAAATTGTGAAATAAAAGTCACTTTGAAGTGTGAATGGAAGGCTAAAGGATAAAGACAATAGGAACTAGTAAGATATTGAGATTAATATAAAATACTTATGTACAAACAAATGTAGTAAATTACTAGGCTTAATGAGTTATCGATTTACCCAATATCAAAAAACCAATATCGAATCGATAGACCCGAAAATTATTTTAATAGAACCATTAAAAACCCGTTGGTCCGATCCAATAACCAAAAAACAGTAAACCAATAACATTTTTTTCGATTCATTTTTACACTGAATTACTCCTATAAAGATGGTACTTCCCATGATCAATATCTTTCTTAATTAACATTTTTTAAGAGGCATTAAAAAGAACAAAAAACACGATGGATAATTTGATACACATACAATAAATGAGACAGGTTTCTATTTTGATAGTGTCTTATATTTTATTTCTCTCTGACAATGATCTTAAAAACTACTTTTATATTTGTCAGTGAAAATGGAGCCCTAGTTAGGTATATTTTTGACTATCTGATTTAAGGAATGAAAATGAAATGACAAAGATAAAACAAAACATTTTCTTGAAAGTGATATTTAATTTAGTTGAGGATATAATATATGCTCTGACATAAAATAAATACATAAGGTAAAAACACAAAATGTAATGACTATTCATTTTAGTCACCATCTCTACTGCCTTTTGGATAAATGCCTTAAGGCTTACTCATCTGGTTATTATAATTTTGTACCACCAACTCACCTCTTTAAATGACACAATTTTTCTAGAAAATACTTTTAGACTAATGTTTTTATTATATACATGAAAAGTAAAAGTATGATTGCAGATTTTTCATTATTTTTTTTTCACATGACACTATTCAATTAAATAAGAAATTTAAAAACCAAACAAAATTATGATATATAAGGAAGTGGTGGTAAAAAATTATTCTCTTAAAATTCAGTGGAGACAGAAAGCACTAAGTAATTTTTAGAGTCAAACTGATTCTTTTTTATATAAAAAAATTACATAAACAGACTATTAATTTTTTTTTTTTAAAAAAACAAAATAGGACAAATCACTCCATCAGGAGCAAGATGCGTGCGAATAAATTAACACTTTTAAGTGGGAGCGATTTCTTTAAAAAAATCATTTAAATCGTTACCTCAACAACGATTTCCCATATAATCATTCAATGTCCCAGCAGCGCTTTTTTTTTTTTAAAAAAAATATTTTTTTCAATTTTTTTTTTGAGAAATCGATGCATTTTTAAATTTTTTCTATAAAAAAATTATATGGGAAATTGCTGCTGGGGCAGCGATTTCAATTTTTAAAATTTTTTTTTAGAAAAAATCATTGCTAGGACAGCGATTTTCTTGAGATATTTTTTTCTTTTTGATGGAGTTAACGGGGTTAATTTACGCGCAATTTGTCCCTTTTGGTTTTTAAAAAACTGATAGGTTGTTTATGCATTTTGAACAAAAAAACTAGTCCTTTTGACTTCGGACTCTGATTCTTCCCATTCGTTCTAACTTTAGTGCACAAAATCACTTGCTATTTATTGTTGGTAGAAGGCGACAAGTATCATATAAATTAGTTGAGATGCGTAAAAACTAACTCAAACACCACGATAATTTAAAAATTGAAAAATTATATTCTGGAGAGTTCATCCAAAAGCATTTACCCAGAAGGCAGAAGAGCTGGTGGTTAAATGAATTGTCATTATATTTTGTATTTGTACAAATATTTATTTCATGGCAGAGCATATATTATATCCTCAACCAAAAAAATCACTTTCAAGAAAATATTTAGCTTGATCCTTGCTGTTTCTTTTTTCATACCTCAAATTAAACCATATTCCATTTTAAATAAATATCGGAACACCAATTTTTAAGATTATTATTATAAAATAGAAACAAAATTTAAGACCCTGCCATTCCGTCAAAAATAGAGATCTTTCCCTAAACTTTCCACATTCTTTTATCAACATTCACTAAAACATTCATGTTCTTTAAAAAAAAAAATATTTTACTATAGCAATCAAAAAATATCGAGATAACGATGTTATAGAAGTGTCCAATTGTAAGTTGGAACGAGTTTTCCTTTTTTTTATCATCATCATAGATGTTATAGTTATTCTTGATAGGAGTGTCATCTAATTTGAATCACTTGACACAATACTATTTCATAAGATGTGGTGTTAGAATCAAAAAATCAAATCAAATCGACTAAAAATTACAAATGCATTTAGTTTGGTCTGGTTCGAACCAATCAAACCAACTTAACATTGATACCTTTACGATATGAGTTCACATCTACTATTTGTTAATTATCATGGATTTTTTTTACACATAATATGCTCTTAATCGATTATCGAAAGTACTGAATTCAGATCAATCTGAATTATCTAAAAGGTACACAAGTGAATGCAGAAAAATAGTGGGACATAGTAAATAACCAACAAGAGGAAATATGAAATGCATGTATAAAACATGATAAACACTTGAAAATTTGAGAGTGCACTATTAGAACCACAAAACAAAAATATGTAGAGAACAAAAGTGGAATTTTAGGAAGCTTCAAAGAGTGTCCCATGCTAAAGTGTCACAGTGTAAGTGCAAGTTAATGTTAATTGGCTTTTTCAATTCCTACAATTTTGCCATATATAGTTATGTGTACCATTGTTATTATCTGAACTTTCATCCATCTTTCTATTAGCTCATAACAAAATGTCAAACTAATCTTAGGGTTGACACAACCAACTTGGTTGAGGAAAAGGAAACCCTAGTGACAAAGTACTTTTGCCCTCGTAAGCGAAGACAGAGGAACCATAACTAGAAGTCTCGAATTCGATCCTTAGAAATAAAGTTAAGAAGTGTTTTGCACCTCCACCCCCACAAAGTGGGATTTCTTAGTCAAAGCGAATACAAGAACCATTCAAAAACCAAACAATCATAGTATGTTCATTAAGGTTGGAAATGGTGAAAATCATGTTTGTTTGTTTTCCATATATCTAGTGTACTCTCATAAGTGTTGTTTGGAGAGAATATTATGCATACAGATAAAGACCGTCTGTAAGGTAGAGAGACGGTTTCTGATTAAATACAATACTCCACATATAATTTTCAGCTTGGAGCTTTGCACATAAGTTAAAGATTACGTATTTATGTTCATTTATTAAATGCATAATGGTATACCTATGGGCTGTATAGGCTTTTTTATGACATTAAATTTCATTTGCTAACCATCTTTTTCAGGGCTCCCCTTATGAATACCTGACCTTATATGACAGATAATATTGTTGAGTGGCCATAAGTTTTGATTACTCCTGCTTCAATAAAGAATGACTTATCAATATTCTTTGAACTATTTTTAGAATATCCAATGTCATTTCAGCTAACATCATTAAGACAAGAAAATTCAAGACTTAAAGCCACAAATAGATCAGAGGCGGATTCAGAATTTAAAGTTTATGAATTTCTATCAAAATTTCAAGTTAATAATACATTAATATCTGAGTTCACGGTCAAATATTGATATATATTTCGTAGATTTTCGCTTATTATATAAGAAAGAGTTCGCATTAAAGCAGACATGTCTCCGTCGATGTGTTTGCTTCAGCGTGTTTTGAAAAAAAAATCTAAAAGAATTATTTTTTTGTTCTAATTTGATTTAACTAGTGTATAATTTTTTCGAAATTACGAAATCCGTTTTAACTATGACTTTTAGTTTTAAATTCAAGACTTTATGCTTAAGTAGACACGTGTTTCGAAATACTTCTAAAAAATTACTTCTTTTGTTCTTCTTTAAATTTAATTACTAAATAATTTTTTTTAAGAATTACGAAATCCGTTTTAGCTATGACTTTTAGTTTTAAATTCATTATCTTTAAGCATTTCTTTATTATTTTGAATGTTGGTAACATTTGTTTATATCTTGTAACTGTTTTGAGTAAAAAATCAATGATCGATGGACCTCTTCACAATAAATTTGCGCAAACAAAAAGTAATTAACAACTTAGAAATCTAAAATCATGTTAAAATTTAATCAACTTTCTAATTTCTACCTATATCACATAAATTAAATTTAAAAAATACAAAGACATTAGGCCCATGCTGGCATGGGCACCTGTGTATAGTGTTATTATAGATGAGCGTATGGAAAAAAACTATTGGATTCACGTGAACCCACTACACCCTCCCCTAAACACGCTTTATAGGAATCGCAACGTTCTGGGTGAGGGGCCTTTCTTAACAAAATCTTGACCATTTAATGTGGCCTTTACTCAATAGGTTCAAATGAACCCTGAAATAGATGTGAAAGACCACCAAAGTTTCAACAAATATTAAATTCCAAATTCATAGTACCCTTGGGTACAATGAATTCAGTGCTAAGAACCTTAAAGATCGAGCTCGTCAAACTTATAAGGAAAAAGTTGTTGCCCCTTGTGCCGCCCATCATGACTAAATGGCATGTAAGAAGCGGAAGCCCCTGCCACATAAAGCCGGAGAACTACATGTTTTATGAGTTCATTATTTAAGGTTCTTAACGTTGAACCTATTATCTCTTTAAAGTTATGAGTTCACATATACTATTTGTTAANGCCCATTCTCCTTGCCAACCCAACACCTTTAAATCTTCAACCCAACCCAATTAACCCCAGGCCCACTTCCTTTTATTTATTCCCAGCCCAAATGTCCAACCCAATCCCTTTTCCCCCTTAACTTAATTCCCAGGCGGCCCACCCCATCATCAGCCCAACCTCCCTCCAGCCCAACCCGTTTTCCCTCCGACCCAACCCAGTTCCCCTTGACCCGACCCATCTGTTATTACCCCTTCCTTCTTCCCTCGTCCAAATCCCCACGCGACCCCAACAGCAAATTCCCAGAACCCAGACGCCAACAAATTCCCAGAACAAACGCCCAAAATTCCCTTTCCTCACGCGATTCCCAGCAACAGAACTCACGCGGACACCCCCCCTTTTTCTTCTTCCCCCCAGACGTCAAAATTCCCAGAAAAGAATACCCAGACGCGGAGCTTTTTCCAGAAACTCACTCACGCGTTTCTCGTCTCCCTTTCCTCGTCTCTCTCACGCGCAAAGCCTCTCCCCAAACGCACTCCTCTCTCTCCCTCTCTCCATCGCGCGTGGACGAAGCGAGGAGCAACGGATACCTGCAGCTGTCAAGCTCGTACAGTCCCTGTTGCGCAAGACGACGCGAAATTCGTCCTTGGCATCGTAGGATCGATCCACGTCGTTTGCCAAGGACGAAGGACTCATCTCCACCCTCCACATCCCCTTTTCCGTTCGATTTGTCCACATTTGGAGAGGATTTTGAATTTCAAAATTCGAAATGACCCTCCCGCCTTCCTCTTCGAAACCCTAAAATTCCCTTCTATGTAAACCCCCTCCTTCTTCAGGGTAAAGGGGGAGAGATTTTTTTTTTGGAGCTTCTGTTGAAAATTTTGGAGGAAAATTTGAGTTGCAAATTTCAGAGAGGAAAAATTCTTGAAAATATTTTGGCTCTCTTCTGTTTCGCGCTTCGTTGTAGGAGAACAGTGGGATTGGAAAATCTTGAGGTTGGAACTTCTGTTTGAAAAGTTTTCGGCAAACACTTTGGCCTCTTTTCCTCTTCGTTTTTTTTTTTGGAACTGTGAGCGGAAGCAAGGCAGAAGCTTGAACTTCGGTTTCGATCGCGATTTTGGTCTGTTTGTTCCGGCCACACTAGCCCTTTCAAGTGACTATTGGAGACACTAAATTCACGGTGGAACAGTTCGCGCCTGCTCGCTCGTCCCCAAGTTCGCTGCTCCTCAACAGGTAAAACTACTTTCGTTATGTAACTTTCTTCTCTTCTCGACTTCAATATGGTGGAGGGAGTGCTGGAAATCCTTTTTCGTGTATGTCTACTGGTGGTTGTGTTGCTGTTCGTCAACTGTTATCCTTTCGTTTCCCCTCGAGTCAAGTTTATTTAGCTGTCATCTGTTAAGTCGCGTTTGTTTTCATTGTTAGATAAGATATAAAAATCATCGTTATGTCGCTCGTTTTGCTGGGTTACTGTTATGAGTTTGGTGTCGTTTGGATATGAAATAGGCGTCCCTAATAGTTACCATGGATTAGTCATGATGTTTGCCTTGAGGATTACCAAAGTTTACCCAGTATGATAGTTTCCACCTTTCTCTGTTCAAGATTGGGTTTATATGCCTATTTTTATTTCGTGTACGTTGTGTTTAGACATTAGAGGGGTTGACTTATGAGTGTATTGTTCTGTTTTTTTTTTCTCGCTTGTGAATATGAAGTTTACGTCGGCTCTTTTCCTTTTCTTCCTGTATGCTTCAGTCTATTGTAGTCTATCATCGATGAAGCGATAATTGTTTTGTCTCGAGATGAGTAAGGCAGCTCCGTAAGTAAAACGGTGTATGTTTCGTGGGAACTGTTCGTTTGGAGTTCTAAAAGAAAAATAGAATAAGAGCCTGTCGGTTTTGTGGAATCTTGATGTCGTGTATCCATTGTTAGCATTGCGTCAAACCCATTTGAATATTGTTGCTCGGCCTTCATATTTAATAAGGGTGATTAATCTGTGCCTCTGGAAGTGCATTTCCTTTATATTATCTTGTTGGGAATTTTCCACATTTAACATGATTATGTAGTAATAGGATCATGTAGCAATTGTCATACCTATCTTAGTTCCGTGTATGGTCTTTTCCTAATCACATGTGAAGCATATTGGAATATCATATATGTTTTTTTTCAGCTTGGTTCTTAGAAATAATCGAAATGGGTTAGTTGAAATATTTTAATATAAGTTGGTTGTTAACAGTTTACTTGTTGGTCTTTGGTTGTTGCATATTCGTTGAGATTGATTTTGTCTAGTGGAGTACTGTTGACCTTTTGAGGAAGAAGTCTTGACTCTTAGCTTTTATTACCTTTTATGAATCATTTACTTGTTTATTTATTTTCCTTGGGGTTTATTGTGTACTTCAGCAAATAGCTCTATCGCATATTTTTTTTTTTAGCATTACTTATATCTTTTTCCTTGTTTGTTTGCATGAAAATTCCTCTCGAGCCCGTTCTTGGGACTCCCCTTTTCTACGCATTCCGGAGAAGCCGTAAAGCCTCAATTCTTTTGGTTGAGTCAAGGCAAACATACGAGAATTAAAGTTCCATGAAGATCGAAGGAGGCGAATTGGAAGAAGATTTATTCACGTCTATTTTCTTGTATTTATTTGTAATGGGCATAAGCCCTCGTTGTTTTTTACTTTCCTATATATTTTGTATGTTTAGACTAGGACAGGTGGAGAAATGGGTTGAAAACCCAAAGCAGGTGGGTCCAGGATTCGGTCAAGGCGAACAGAACCCGAATCTGGACCCAAAATCTCTCTCTCTCTCTCTCTATTTCTCTCTCTTTACTATTCGCTTACGTTTTTACTCGAATGCCGTTAGTTTAGGATTAGAATAACTCCAAACCCCCTTCGAAATGCTATCTATTTTATCAAACTTAAGAGGTTTAACTAAAACGGAATCTCAAAGCGATAAATAATTTCAACTTGTAATTTGTCTAAATTTCTAATAAGTTCAAAAATTCAACTTCTACAAGTTCGTTTGAATATAAAGTGCTTTAACCTTAAAAAATGAAAATTGGCTAGATAAATATTTTAAAAACTTGTAAGATTTGCCTAGATAAAATCTTAAGAAGTTTGATAGACTAAAGATTCGCAAAGTTAAAACAAAAATAGTTGAATAGTTAATCGCCGGAAAACCGTAAGTTAGCGGAGCGTCTTAGGTGCTTTCTTTTGAAACCTTCCTAAGACGCTAATAGGAATCCCGAACCCCCTTAAAAATGTTTCAAAACAATTTTTTCTGTTTAAGTTGTTTAGAAATAAGTTTTTCTTAATTTTTCCTTAAAAAATTAAGTGGCGATTCCTAAAAATCGAAAATACCTTTAAAAACAAACAAACTTTTTCGAAATTATTTTTTGATAAAACAGTTAATTTTCGTTGATTTGTACATAATATTATTGTTCTGTATCGAAAGTACTTAGTTCTGATGAACTTGATACAGTACTCTACATCCGTCTCTACTTTCAACTATCTAAAAGGTCCACAAGTGAATGCAGAAAAATGGTGGGACACTACAAAATAGAAACAAGAGGAAACATGAAATGAATGTACTAAAGATGATAAAGTCTTAAACAGAGAGTGCATTATTAGGACCACAAAACAAAACTATGTAAAAAAACAGTGAAATTTCATAGAGGTTCAAAGAGTGTCCTGTGCTAAAGTATCGGTGGAGTTAAATGTCCATATATTTTTTCACTTTTTACAATATATCCATATATAGTTATGTACCATTGTTATTTTTTAGTTCTTATAATAATAATAGTAATAATAATAGCAATAGTATTTTGTTGCATATGACAAAGTAATACATTATGGATAACTCAAATTTATCTTTCAATCGATCTTTGTCCAATATACTCATAACAAAATGTTAGATCTATCTTAAGGCTGACACAAACGACTTGGTTGAGGAAAAGGAAACCCCAGCGACAAAGCACTGCCCCCACTGAAAGTGAAGACTTAGGAACTTTAACTAAAAGTCCTAAGTTCCAGCCTTGGGAATGGAATCGTCGCAGGTAGAGAACCCTTTTACCTCCCATAATGGGATTCTCTGGCATGAATCCGGATTAGTCAAGCCCAAAAGCAAATATTGTTCATCGGATGGAAAAAGAAAAAGACCGAAGAACTATCAGGTTGTCGAGTCCAGACCTAAAGAGGAATTTGGTGCCCCCTAAATTGATCACCCTACCAGCTGATGGACTGTGAAGCAGGGAAGGCTGAACGAGAACCAGTCGAACATCTGAACATCTTAAATGTATAGTCCATTCATTAAGGTTGGAAATGGCGATAATCATGTTAGTTTTACTTTTTCTCTTTTTTAAGACTTCTTTTTGGGTGTAATCAATTTCATGTTAAGGACTGTCCAGTCCATGCACAAATAATTTTCAGGTTAAGCTTTGCTCATAACTTAAAGATTATATATGAATGTATATATTTATGCATAATAGGTATACCTACCTATTATGAATGTCCAGTCCATGCACAGATAATGAATTCCTATTGTGATTTCAAGTGAATAATACAATAATAACTGAGTTCACAATCAAATATTTATATATATTTAGTGGATTTGTTATTATAGAGAGACAGTATCGGGGGCTCTGGGCTATTGGGTTGATGTGAACCCGCAACCGACCTTCTAGATCTTCCCTGAACACACTATATAGGAAACACAACACCCTTGAGGAAGGGGCCGTCCAATCCCATTTAAATTTCTGTCTCCATATAACTAGACGTGGATGTAACCTTTGCTCAATAGGTTCAAATGAAACCATATTAAACACAAAAGACCACTAAAGTTTCAATAATATTATATTTCAAACTCATAATATCAAGGGTACAATGAGTTCAGTGCTAAGAACCTTAAAGATTGAATGTCGCAGCCCCTTGTGCTGCCCGTTATGACTAAAATGGCACGTAAGAAGATGTCCTCTTAACTGCAAGATTATGTTGGAGATAAAGTTATGTGCATCACCAAATAGGTTGAATCAAAGAGCAATTCTCAAATGCATCACCAAATATGTTGTGAACCATGGGATATGGCTACCCTTTTTATGATGAGAGAAGCAAGAGAGAGCGTGGATAGACCGAAAGACTACGAGACTAAGTCCCTGCCACATGAAGTCGAAGATCTGCAACCTCATTCTCAATGGCGGATCCACAATTTTCACTAAGGAGCCGGGTCAAAAAATGAAAATGTAGTGCCTGGGATTTGAACTTGGAATCACAAGGTGAATTTTTAAATTTCCCTAAACCACTAGCTAGCCTTGTGTTTACGGGAATCCAAGTTTATATATCCATCAACAAGTTGCTTTTTAAAAATATACCTTGTAATTTTTAGCCGAGGAGGTTGGGGTGAACACCCTCGCCCCCTCCAAGATCCGCCCCTGCTTATGCTACAAGCTAATAAACAAGACAATCATACAAACAACTAAAATTTCAGTAGAGAACAACAAAATTATGATTGCAGAAATAGATTATGGTACATTCTGATCTTAGCAGCAATGCAATTCGACATGCAACCAAAAACAACTATTTGAAAGAGTGCATAATGTGAATGTAGAACATGAATTTTTAATGTGAATTACAGTACTCAAATAATAGCTAGAAGAAAGGGCTCTTTCACAGTTAGCTCCCATAAACACAGATCAATCGGATGCAATTTCCGTATGCTCGTGATATATATCTTAACTCGGACGTCCATTTCAAGAGCATTATGAAAACAATCTACAACCAATAACGAGGCATTTTGTTCTGATACAAAGCACTTAGATACAAGTTTCAATAACTTCACCATTTAGGCTATTTCCCAATATTCAGCATCAAGCACACACACCATTTTAAGAGTATTCAACAGCTTATTTTTCTTTTCAACTACCAATATGGTACATTGTTCACACACACCACCATCTAATATCAAAATTTATGAATTGTAATACTAAAGGTAAACTTTAACTATAACAAAAGCTTAGATAGTTTAATCTTGCAATTCGAATACGATCACTCTTTTTTCGAAACAGAGAAAGTATAAAACATATATAGCATACTAACCACAGCGATGACATTACACAGATCATGAGTAATCGCCCATCCTCCACTTTTCTGCACCAAAATCAAACACAAACAGCTCAAATTACCAGCTAGGCATTTCATCAAACATATAATAGGCAAGAAGTGTACTAGCTACAATATAAGATGACTTGAGATTGGGCCTGAAGTGAATACTGGGCCTGTTTTTGTGCTATATGACCCAAAAGTTAGAGAAATATTTCTTTATAAATCATGTTAATACGCGCAAGTTGATATCTCTCTAGTTGAGGTTGCATTCGTTTATTAATATTCAATTCGATACGTGGACATTGGACGGAGCCAACTCTACTAGTTGTTCAGGTTGGTCTCGCTATTGTGTTAATAAGTGTAAATTGATCTGTCTAGTTAAGTTGTATTTGTTTATTAATACTTCATTTAACACGTGGAAAGGACTTACTAGGCGTTTAGATTGACTTACATTTGAGTTTTGAGCATATTTTTAATTTTTGAAAGTGTAGATAACATCAAAAGTGTCCTACTGTTTTAATAAGTGTGTTAATAAGTGTAAATTGATTTGTCTAGTTGATGTTGTATTCGTTTATTAATATGCAACTTCACACGTGAAAAGACTTACTGCGCGTTTAGATTGATTTATTAATAACATTTGGCTTTTAAGCATATTTTTAATTTTGGAAGTATGGATAACATCAAAAGTGTCCTACTGTTTTAATAAGTGTGTTAATAAGTGTAAAATTGATTTGTCGAGTTGAAGTTGTATTCGTTTATTAATATGCAACTTTACACGTGAAAAGATTTACTGCGCGTTTAGATTGACTTATTAATAACATTTGGCTTTTAAGCGTATTTCAAATTTTAGAAATGTGGATAACATCAAATGTGTTCTACTGTTTTAAAGCTGAAAAATACCATGAAAAAAGGTCAAAATAGAAAAGTTGGGGGTTACCAACTTTTGACTTTTGACTTTTGACTTTTAACGTATAAGTGACTTAATAGTCATAAACTAAAGTGAAAATACATATTATTTTCATCATGATATAGAGAAACTATATACATACGGCATATATCATATATTTTCTATCAGTTTAGTATGTGATATGATTTTATTCGTACAACTTTTGTGTTATTGTGAAATAACATAAAAATTACATAATAAATAATATCAAAAATTATAAATTCTAAACACATAAAAGCAGGGGAAAAAAATAAGTATTCCCTAAACTTGAATCGATGTCTCAACTAAACACATAATTTTTACACGCCGAAATCCTATTACCCATTGAACTATCTCAAACAGAAATATACACCCTCTTAACTCCTTTTCAAAAATATATATGATATAAATAACAAAATTACGTTTTAAAAGGATAGGCCGAGTTGAAATATATTGAGTCTCGCATAACAAATTCATTATGCTTTTTATAAAATAAAGGGATAATGCACAAGTACCCCCTCAACCTATGCCCGAAATTCCAGAGACACACTTATACTATACTAAGGTCCTATTACCCCCCTGAACTTATTTTATAAGTAATTTTCTACCCCTTTTTAGCCTACGTGACACTAGTTTGAAAAAAAAAGTCAACAATCGTTGGGTCCACAAGATAGTGTCACGTAGGTCGAAAAGGGGTAAAAAATTATTAATGAAATAAGTTCAGGGGGGTAATAGGACCTTAGTATAGTATAAGTGTGTCTCTGAGATTTCGAGCATAGGTTAAGGGGGTACTTAGGCATTCTCCCTAAAATAAAAAAAAATAAAAACTTTTTCGCAATTTGAACATGTAATATGTTAATTAGGTGATAATACTTTTAATTATGTTGCATGAAGTAAGTACTAGTACTTAACAATAGGATAAAGAAGGTATATAATAATAAATTCTCTCTTAAATTTTTAAAAAGTATTTTTAATATTATGAAAAAATTAAAATAAATAGAGGAAGTATATATTCAGGAAAAATTATTAGTCATAAACAGCTAGCTAGTAATTATAAATATAAATTAAAGAGAATTGTAAAAAAAGAGGACCCCTAGCAAAGTCATATATAAAATTTATGCTAGTACTCGAAGATGGTACAAATAATTAATCTTCAATTTTAACAAGAGTTAAAAGGGTTAAAAATACATTTAAAACATCTCAATATTTCTAGTTTCACATCTATAAATTATTAAGGGTGTAAAATTTTATCTGAATTACTACCAAATGTTTATCGAAACAAATATTAACTGTCGATTATTTACTTTTTCTATCTAAACAGTGGTGATATTTCATATGGAAAAAGCAAACAATTAATAATTGAAATGCGTTTCAATAAATATATAGTGATAATTTTGCTAAGAAACTTCTACATCCGGAAGTTTAAATATAAAACTCAAAAAAATCAAAATACTTCACATGTGTTTTTGAATTTGTGGACTATGAAATGTATCTTCATGAAACTTAGGAATATAAATATTTAGGGATAAGACACAAGTACCTTCTAAATTATTGTCGAAATTATAGAGGCACATCTTAACTAAGCTAAGATTCTATAATCTCTCTGAACTTGTTGAGATAAGTTGAGGTGGAAAAATAATATATATCTGATAAATTAGTTAAAATACACGTAAACTGATTTCAAATAAAGCAAATAAATGTAAAATGTTGGTTAATGATTAATTTAAATCCAGTTGTTTTAGTATATATATATAAAGAAATTTTCTAAGTAAATAGAATTTATCAATTTTAAACTTGCTAAATTATATAAATTATGATAGATTACTCAAATATATTATAAGATTTAAATTTTGAATCTGCTCTATATTTCTTTTGTCTTTCATATTTATTAGAATAGAGTATAAAAACAAACAATCTCATATTATTACAAAAGAGATTGTTTTGTTAAGATTAACCGATTAATCTATTTATTGATAAGATATTTCCTCCTATTTATTATTGGATGAACTACATTATTGATGTTGATCTCAAAAAAGAAAAACACGGTTGGTATAACTAGAAAAAAAACATTGTACTATTAAAATTAAATAGATTCAATGTATAGTTATTAATATTTTTATATTGTACTTCTGGATCAGCCTATCCCAAACGAAAAGAAGAGGAAATTATAGTGACTCTTTTCTCTCAAATTTCATTGGCCCCTACTTGGCACTATGTTTTTGACAATATTTAAAAGGGTCAAATTTGTATCTATATATTTTAATATATTTGCAAAATTGAAGTAATTGATATTTACACTATTGCTATATTTTAAAATAAAAATGCACAAGTATTCTCCTTAGAATATGATCGAAATCTCAGAAACACATATTAAATAAAATAAGGTTCTATTACTCTCTTAAACTTGTCTTTTTTATAATTTTATACATCTTTTGTCTTACGTGACACATTCCGTGACTCGACACAATTGAGACGCGTGAAAGATATTTAGATGTCACGTAAGTCAAAAAGGTGTACAAAATTTCTTTTGAAAAAAAAGTATATTCAGTGGGTAATAGGACCTTAGTTTAGATAAGGTGTGTCTCTTAGATTTCGATCATACTCTAAGGGATACTTGTGCATTTTTCCTATTTTAAATTGTCCTAGTAATGCACATTATTAATATAATGTAACTACTCTTTTTACCAACAATAAAAAAATACGATTGCATCAAATTAATTTGTCTTTATCTTTTACTTTAAGTTGTTTCTTGTTTTATAACACTATTCTCTTATTAGTTTCTTTTGTATAATTAGAAAATCTAACTATAAGCTTTCCTTTTAAAGTGGAATTTTTAAAGCTACACGAAAGTCTTATGTATAACATGTTTTAAATCAGATAAATTTCAAAAAAAATTATAGCAATACAAATGAATTACATATTACCAACAAGGGTTGTGATAAAGTAGTAAATACTCTTTTATCCTCAATTAAAAAGTTTTAGGTTTGAGCCTTCTTGGGTACGGAGTCACCTTTTTAAGGATGTGCTTTACTCCTTAATGTGAAACTTTTCGATGCAAATTCGAATTTAGTCAGACTACGATGTGAAAATCAGACTCCAAATAGGAAACAAAAATAAATAAAATTACACATTATACATCACGTTTTAAAATGGACCACTTACTTAGTTGATCACTTCATGCCCAATTTGGCTATCTCAAAACCCTAATATAAACAACTCTCTTGAACTCTTCCTCTCAATTTAAGAAACAAAAACACAGATAAAATTGAAAATCTATCGAGAATACGTAAAAAGAGTCTATTATATTAAGAACTCTATAAATTAATAATCTCTTTAAAATAATATTTTTCTCTGGTCTCGACTTGGGCAAATGGAAAAATCATCAATTTCGATAAGATAATAAGATAATATATTTTCAAAAGAGTCCTATACAAATATATGGTCCCAATAATATCACAAGTTAATAATTCTTTAAAGTACAAATATATCTAAGACAATTTCGTGAAACATGATTACTTAAAATTTAAATATAGTTGAAGCTTATCTCTAACTTTTCTTCTTGCATCCAAAAGGTCTGGTGCTGTCTTTTCGAACTGCACCATAACATTGAGAAGAGTTCTAGATTCGATAAGTGTTTCCTTACGCGTATTTGGTTCCAAAGGTACAATATCATCTTCAACTTCATCATCAGCATTATTTTTATTGATGGTATCCACAATTTCTTCTAATCTCTAGACTTCTGAACAAGTATCACTTTCACTCTGATAATCCAATAGGCTATTGACATCCATTTTACTATGGTAACCGAGATCATTAATCATGACGTCAAGTTCATGAATGACGTTTTCACAAGTAGGTTCAAAAGGATTCTCTGAGATTGCATCTCCTGAAGGATTTTTACAGTATCTAAAACAATTTGCTATTGTCTCTTGCTGAACATTTGTTGTTCAAATAGGAATTGCATAATTAATAGTATCCAAAACATTGATCTTTGTTCGATCATTTTGTTCCACTCCATACCCTTCTAATATCCTACAATAAATTATGTTCGATAATACCTCTTGAAAGCTCACAGAATCACAGCGTTGAGATTAATAAGATACAATGATTTTGATGTATTTGTTGTACTTTTGTAACGACCTGTTTAGTCGTTTTGAGCTGCAGATTTTATTTCTGGAAAAACTGGCTGAGACGACGGAACCCACGACGGACCGTCATGGGCACGACGGACCGTCGAGGGAGTCTCGTTCCAAAACACATAGAATTCTGAAATTTGGGTACTGAAATCGACTCTCTGAACTTCGTAACGAAATGGCAGGACGGACCGTCGTGGGCACGACGGACCGTCACACATCTTCCACAGGAATTGAGTCTCTGAACTCTGTGACGGAGCAGCAGGACGGACCGTCGCAGGCACGACGG